>NC_077235.1:47543394-47843394 GCF_027887165.1 Monodelphis domestica | reverse complement strand
ACTTGCTCTCTAGTGGCTAGTCCCTATCACTCTTCTGCCTTGAAGGCACTACACAGTATTGATTCTAAGTCAGAAGGTCAGGACTTAAAAATGAAATTCCATGGGGGGAGACTGGAGTCAGGAGTGGCGAGTTCGAGACCCCTGAAAAAGAGGTTTGCAGGTCTGGGGAGTTCAGCGGGTGACAACTAGAATGACTAAAGGGGGGATCATGGGAACTGTTGGGGAGTGGAAGCCATGGATGCAACTGCCCAGCCCAAGGAGGACGTCTCTCAGGAGGAGATAGATTCGCACTCTTTGGAGAGCTGGAGGGGAAGCTTGGGTGGTCCCTCAACATGGGCATGGAAGGGTTTCATTTTAGCAGGAGGTACTGCTGGGAGAGGTTGTGGCTTCATGGGAAGAGAGGAGGGGAGGGCTACAGAGATCTCTGAACAAGGAGAGAATGGGAGATTAGGCCATCAGCAGAGGTCTTTGGGGTGGTTGTGAGGTCTGGGGAGGCAGGAGTAGAAGAGAACAGTGAGGAAACGGGGTGTAGCAGGGTCTCATCGTGCAGTTTCTTCTTGGTGGGGAAGTCCTTGTGGTGTCCAATGAGGATGATGCCAAAGGCCCTTCCAAAAGTCTAGGAGCTCTGTAGTGTAGTCAGCAGACACGGGCAGGTGGATTGTTGGGAGTCTTGGTGAGTGAGTGAGCAGGGGCAGTTAGGGACCCCTGACTGGGGAGATTCTAGAGGTTCTCATTTGGAGACACGCTGGGGGGCTATTGGGGAGTCGAGGGATTTGGAGAGACCCCTGAACAGGAAGAGGAAATGGAAATCAGAGGTGCTTGGCAGGGAGCAAGATGCAGATGGTCCTGCAGGGGAAGCTTGGGGTTCTGGTGTCAAAAGCAAAGAGTTGGAGACACCTTGAGAAGGGAGGATTTGGAGGCTGGGAAGAGGCCCAAGTGAATAGAGAGCTAGCCTGGAGTCAGGGAGACCCGAATTTAAATCCAGTCTGACTCTCCACCTGTTGACTTAGTCCCTGGAGAAGGAATGGCAAACCACGCCAATATCTTTGTCAAGAGAACCCTGTGGCCATCATGGGCCTGCTGTGGTCTCCGGGGTCATGAGGAGTCAAACAGGGCTGAACAACAAGGGGTTCTTCAGTGGGGTCAATAGCTAGGCCTTAGGTGGGTGGTTGGGTTTCTGGTTGAGTGAGGAGGGCCCTGATCAGAGCCCCCTGAAGGAAGAGAGGCTATGGGGTGGGTGCTAGGCGCTCAGCTAGTGGGAGATACAGACACCCTTTGGGGTGCTTGTGGAGTCACGGGTAAGGAATTACAGGGACCCCTGAACAAGAAGGGGTTCTCGGTGTTTGAGGCACTCAGCAGTTCTGAGTATGGCAACTTGTGGAGGAGGATTTGTGGGGTTCTTAGGAGGTAAGAGGGAGAAGCCCCTGGTAGGCCTGACCACCAAGTAAGTGCTCAGCAGAGTTAGATGTGTGTGGGGAGGTTCTGGGGTTCTTGGGGAGACAGCAGGGGGCGGATATGAGAGCAGATCATAGGTGCTCAGCCAGCAGGTAGGTACAGTCTCCTGGAGGGTGGGGGAGGCTTCTTGTCAGAATCTTGGGGAATCAACATGGAGAAGATATAGAGAACTCTGAACAGGGAGAAGATATGGGGGTTCGGCAGCTCATCAGATGACAGATCCAGAGACATCGTGGGAAGAGCTGGACGAGTTGTTGGGGAGTCCTGAGTTGTGTGTCAGGAATGAGACCCCTGAATGGGGAAAGTGTGGGAGGGGGGAGCAGTCAGCATGGACCACACACTGATCCTCCTTTGGGGAGGTTGTTGGCTTCCTTGACATTTGGCGAGTTAAAAAGGCCCTATAAGAGAGAGAAGATGTGGGGAGACACGAGAGGTGCTCAGCAGAGGGTGAGTAAATACAGCAACTAGTAGAGGGGGGAAGTTGGGGACTTCTTGAGGGTTTAAGAGGAAGGAGCCTCTGCGACCCCATGAACACAGGGAAAATAGAGTCGTTATGGGTGCCGTGCAGGGGCGTAGATACACAGGCTCTTTGGGGAAATTGGTGAGGTTCTTGGGCAGTCAGGAGGGGATGTTGGAGCTATGGGAAGGGTTAAGCCCTTGAGAAGAATCTGGGGGTATCCTTGGGTTAGATTAGAGGGGCAGTTTGGAGTTCTTGAGGTGTCTGGAGGGGGAGATTCAGAGACCCCTGAACAGCAGGAGAACTGGGGTGTCACAGAGGCTCAGCCTGGGAAAGATGCAGAGGTTGTGGTTTGTTGGAGTACCAGAGGGAAGTGTTACAGAGGCCCCTGAGCAGGGCATGGATGTGAGCTGTGTCCTGGCAGTGGGGGGGGGCCACCTAAAGATATCCCTGGATGGAGGTTTTCTGGGGGTCTTAGTGAATCCACTTGGGGGAGAGACAGAGACTCCGAGCAGGGGAAGGAAATGATGTCTGCTGGAGGAAGGTTGTGAGGAGCCTATCGAGGGGGAGTCAAATGGAAGACTTAGCCCTGAACAGGGAGGATATATATGGGGCCAAAGAAGCTCATCCAAGGATGCTCTCAGTACCTCTTTGGGGGGACTTTTTAATTTCTCGTGCATTAGGGGGCAAGTTACAGGGATCAATGGGGTGTTCTGTGGGTCCAGGAGCTCCGCAGGGTGTAGAGACACTCTTTGGAGGGGAGGTTGTGGAGTTCCTTGAAAGTAAAGTGGGAGTTTTAAGAACTCCTACGAGGGAGAAGACATGTTGGTGTGAATGTGGAGATTCCTTGAGGGGACGTTGTGGGGATCTTGGAGAGTCTGGAGGGGGCAGGTGTATAGAGCCTGAACTGAAAGAGGATTGGGCGGTCATGGGTGCTCGTCCAGGAGATCATTCCCAAACTCCCTGTTATCAGGTGGTAGGTTTATGGAGGAGTTTTGAGGTTAATGGGGTATTGTAAAGTAGAGTTGGAGAGACCCCTGTATGGGGGGAGCATATGGGTGGCCTTGGGTGCTTGATCCAGAGACTCCTTGGGGAGAAGCTGTGCAATTCTAGTGGGAGGTGGAGCCATGCAGAGACAAGGGGATGTAATGGAGGGTCACGGGGCCAGGAAGAGACCAGGCCCAGATAGTCCTGGAAGTCCCAAGTGGTCGTGGTAGTTTAAGGGAAAGAAGCAGCTGTATATAGTCATCTGGTCATGGATGCCCAATAGCAGGTAGATACAGAGACTTGTGCAGAGAGTTTGTGGGATTCTTGGGGAAGAAAAGGGTGAAAAGCCAATGAGCCCCTGAACCTGGTAAATTCATAGGAGTGAGGTGCTCAGCAGGCAGTCACCTTAGAAATGCCTTGGGGGAGGTTGTGAGGCTCTGGGGGAGTCAGGATTGGTAGTCCCAGAAAGCCCTGAATAGAAAGAGGACTGTGGGGTCATGGGTTCTCAGCCAGGAGCCTCCTTGTTGGCAGGTAGAATGTTTCTAAAGGAGGATTTGGGGGTTCATGGGGATCAGGAAGGGAGAGTTAGAGATCCCTGTAGAGGAGGAGCATATGGGTGGCCATGGGTGCCCAATATGGAGGACATCCGAAGACTGCTTGAGGAGAAACTGTGCTGTCTTGGTGGCAGGTGGAGCCATGCAGATATCTCTGACCAGGGAAGCTATCAGTGATGGCAAACCTTTTAGAGCGGCAGATGATGTCCCCAGGTGTGTGTGGAGATGGAGAACAGCCTGGCCTATGTCCCTCTGGCTTTATAGTAATGAACTTTGTCTAACTCTATGCTGGAGCGATGGTGGGTGTGCCCACCGATAGGACTCTTTGTGCCCTCTCTGACATGTGTGCCATGGGTGTGCCACCAATGATGTAGAGGGTCTGTTGCAGGAGCAGGGGGTTATGGGGAAGGACTTCAGGAGTCAGGAGAGGACAGTTAGAGACACTTGTGAATGGGGAGAGGTTGTCACAGTCCAGGGTTTTCAGTAGCATGTAAATGTTTGTGGTTTTGTTGGGGAGCAGGAGGTGGGGTTTTAGTGGCCCCTGATCAGGCTAAGAATATGGGGAGCAGGTATGGTGGCTGAGCAGGGAGTAAGTCCAGTAACTGATGTTGGGGGAGGGGGAGGAGTTCTGGAATCCTGTGATGTCATGAAGGAGAAGCCACTGTCTCTTGGTCACTAGGAGATGGGGTTCAGATGTGCTCAGCAGGGATGTACAGAGATGCTCTTCTGGGGGAAGGATGAGGGTTCTTGGGGAGTCTGTGGAAGTGTTATAGATACCACTGAACAAGAGGGTCTTGTATGGAAAGAGGATCTGAGCTGAGGTCCTGACACAGAAACTCCTTGGGGGGATGATTTGGGGGTTCTTATGGAGTCAGGAGCAGAGGGCGGTTGCTGGGGTCATTAGTTCCCAGGAGGGGTAGATTCAGAGGTTCCTTGGGAAGGGCTGTTGCGTTCATATCAAGACTCCTTGGTGACAGGTGGAGGGTTTTTTTAAGGAGGATTTTGAGGTTCTTGGAGATCAGGAAGGAAGAGTTAGAGATCCCTTTAGAGGAGGAGCATATGGATGGCCATGGGTGCTCAATATGGTGTACATCCAGAGACACCTTGAGGAGAAGCTGTGCTGTCTTGGTGGTAGGTGGTGGGGTGATATCAGTGATGGCAAACCTTTTCGAGGAGCAGGTGATGTCCTCAGGTGTGTGTGGAGAGGGGGATCAGCTTAGCCCGTGTCCCTCTGGCTTTTTAGTAATGAAATTTGTCAAACTCTGTGCTGGAGTGATGGTGGGTGTGCCCACAGAGAGTACTCTGTGTGCCCCCTCTGGCACATGTGCCATGGGTGTGCCACCAAGGATATAGAGGGTCTATAGCAGGAGTGGTGGGTTATGGGGAGAACTTCAGGATTCAGGAGAGGAAAGCTAGAGACACATGGGAATAGGGAGAGGTTGTCATGGTTCAGGATGTTCAGTATCAAGTTAATCTTTGTGGGTTTGGTGGGGAGCAGGAGGTGGGGTTCTAGAGGTCAAGACCTAGATCTTGACCTAGGTCAAGATCAGGACAAGAATATGGGAAGCAGATATTGTGGCTGAGCAGTCAAGTCCAGTAACTGATGATGGGGGGGAGGGGGAGGAATCTGGTATCCTGTAATGTCAGCAAGAGAAAGCCATTGTGACTAATGGCCACTGGTAGAAGGGTTTCAGAGATGCTTAGCAGGGATGTATAGAGATACTCTTCTTGGGAAACGTTTGGGGACATAACAAGAGTACAGTTTTGGAAAACAGTGCCTGAACTGGGGGCAGGCTGACTCAGAAATTCCATGAGGGATGATTTTGAGATTCCTTTTTTTTTTTAAACCCTTACCTTCCATCTTGGAGTCAACACTGTGCATTGGCTCCAAGGCATAAGAGTGGTAAGGGCTAGGCAATGGGGGTCAAGTGACTTGCCCAGGGTCACACAGCTAGGAAGTGGCTGAGGCCAGACTTGAACCTAGGACCTCCTGTCTCTGGGCCTAACTCTCAATCCACTGAGCTACCCAGCTGCCCCCAATTTTGAGATTCTTATGAAGTCAGGATGAAAGAAATTGCTGGTGTCCTAGGTTCTCAGCAGGGGGTACATTAAAAGGTTCCTTGGGAAGGGCTGTTGGGTTTTTGGGGAACCAGGAAGTAGTAGTTACAGAGATTCCTGAAAAGAGGGGAGGACACAGTCGATCATGGTTCCTCAGAGTGTGAGAGAAGGGCTGAAAGAGAGACTGCTCAGAGGAGTTATTGGGGATCTTGGGGAGTCAGGAGGGGCAGTTAAAGAGGCCTCTGACCAGGGAGAAGATGGTAGGTAATAGGTGCTCCTCAGGCTGTGGATGAAGAGACCACTTAGGGAGAGGTAGTTGGGTGTTACAGAGACCCCTGTAATGGGGAAGGATATGGGGAGTCCTTTGAGGCTCAGCAGGGATTAGGGACAGAGATTCTATGGGGGAGATTGTGGGGTTGTTTGTGAGTCAGGAGGCAGTGACGGGGCCTGTGATCCAGGAGTTTGTGTGGGGCAGTAAGTGCTCAGGGAGGGCAGAGATAGCCAAGCTGGGGCAGGTTGGGGTGTCTTGGGGAGTCAGGAGGAGCTCCAGAGAGCCCTGGACCAGGAGAGGCCAGGTGGGAGGTGGGCTGGCAGCAGGTGATGACTTTGTGCTCTGGGAGAGGGACTTGTGGAATCCTGAGGTGTGAAGAGGGGAAGCCAGTGTGGCTACTGAACTTGGGCAGGAGCTCAGCAGGGGGAGGTAGCATAGGTGCCTTGAGGGGAGGTGCCAGAATTGTGTGGGTGTCAGGGGAGGAGATTACTGAGACCTCCGAAAGGGAGAGGACATGGAGGGATAAAGGTGCTCAGCCAGGGGCAGACAATTTGTGGTAATGTCAGGAAGGGGAAGCCATTGTGACTACTTGCCACTGTAATGAGATGGAGTTCAGCAGGGATGTAGAGAGATACCCTTCTGGGGGAAGTTTTGGGGACTTGAGGAATCTGGAGTTTGTTATAGAAGCCCCTAAGCAAAAGGGCCTTTTAGGGAAAAGGGGTCTGAGCTGAGGTCCTGACACAGAAATTCCTTAGGATATGATTTGGGGGTTCTTATGGAATCAGGAACAGAGAGGGGTTGCTGGGGTCCTTGGTTCACAGCAGTGGTTAGATTCAGAGATGCCTTGGGAAGGGCTGTTGGGTTATTGGGTAACCAGGATGTAGGAATTAAAGAGATTCCTGAAAAGCCTAAGGACACATGGAATTATGGGTACTCAGATTTGGGTGGGGAATTGGGGGAGGGGGCTGAAAAAGAAACTACTGTGAGGAGGTTTTAGGAATCTTGTGGAGTCTGGAGAGGGAAATTTACCAAGAGCCTAAAAAGAAAGAAGATTTGAGATCATGGGTGAGATCAGCCAGAAGACCATTCCAAGACTTCCTGGTGGCAGATGGTGGGTTTATTGAAGAAGCTGGAGGGTTTGTGAGGAATCAGGAAGGAGAGTTGGAGAGACCCTGTAGAGAAGTAGGATATCTGTGGTCATGGATGATCAGTATGGTGTAAATCCAGAGACTCCTTGGGGAGAAGCTGTGCTGTCTTGGTGGAAAGTATAGCCATGCAGAGACCTTTGACCAGGAGGTGATATCAGTGATGGCAAATCTTTTAGAGGGGCAGGTGATTTCCTCAGTTATATGTGAAGAGGGGAAGGGGAACAATCCAACATGTGTCCCTCTGGCTTTCTAGTAATGAACTTTGTTGAACTCTGTGCTGGAGTGATGGTGGGCGTGCCCACAGAGAGGACTGAGTGCCCTATCTGGCACGTGTGCCACCAAGGATATAGAGGGTCTATAGGGGGAGTGGTGGTTATAGGGAAGACTTCAGAAGTCAGGAGAGAACAGCTAGAGACGCTTGTAAATGGGAAGAGTTTGTAATGGTTCAGGGTGTTCAGCAGTAGGTGAATGCTTGTGGATTTATAGGGGAGCAGGAGGTGGGGTTCTAGAGGCCCCTGATCAGGGCATGAATATGGAGAGCAGGTATGGTGGCTCAGCAAGGGGTAAGTCCAGTAACTGATTGTGGGGGGAGGAGGAGGAGTTCTGGAATCCTGTGATATAAGGAAGGGGAAGCCATTGTGACTACTGGACACTGGAAGTAGATGGGGTTCAGAAGTGCTCAGCAGGGATGTAGAATTACTCTTCTGGGGGAAGGTTTGGGTACATAACAAGGGTACCATTTTGGAAAACGGGGTCTGAGCTGAGGGCAGGCTGATACAAAAACTCCTTAGGGGATTATTTTGGGATTCTTATGGAGTCAGGAACAGAGAGAGGTTGCTGGGGTCCTTGGTTCCCAGCAGGGGGTAGATTCAGAGCTTCCTTGGGAAGGGGCTGTTGGGTTATAGGGGAACCTGTAAGTAGGTGTTACAGAGATTCCTGAAAAGGGGGAGGACACAGGGGATTGTGGGTACTCAGAGTGGGAAGGGCTGAAACAGCAACTCCTGGGATGAGGTTTTGGGAAGTAAGGAGGGAGAATTTTAGAGAGCCTGAACAAGAAGAAAATGTGGACATCATGGATGCTCAGCCAGGAAATCATTTCCTTCCAAGACTCCCTGGTTCCAGGTGATAGGATAATTGAGGAGGTTTGGGGGGTTTTTGGGGAATTGGGAAGGAGAGTTAGAGAGACCTTTGTAGAGGGGTAGCATATAGGCGGCTATGGGTGCTCGATCCAGAGACTCCTTGGGGAGAAGCTGTGCTGTCATGCTGTGAGCTGGTGCCATGGAGAGACCTCTGACGAGGAGGTGATATCAGTGATGGCAAACCTTTTACAGGAGCAGGTGATGTCCTCAGGTGAGTGTGGAAAGGGGGAGGGGAACACCATGGACTGTGTCACTCTGACTTTCTAGTAATGAACTTTGTCAAACTCTATGCTGGAGCATGCTGGAGCACTTGTGCCCACAGAGAGGACTCTGAGTGTGCCTCTAGCACATGTGCCATGGTTGTGCCACCCAGGATATAGAGGGTCTATAGTAGGAGTTGTGGGTCATGGGGAGGACTTCAGGAGTCAGGAGAGGACAGCTAGACATGCACGGGAATGTGGAGAGGTTGTAATGGGTGCTCAGCAACAGGTAAATGGTTGTGGGTTCACTGGGGAGCACAAAATGGGGTTCTAGAGGTCCCTGATCAGGGCAAAAATATGTGGAGCAGGTATGGTGGCTGAGCAGGGGGTAAGTCCAGTAACTGATGGTAGGGGGAGGTGGAGGGGTTCTGGAATCCTGTGATGTCAGGAATGGGAAGCCTCTGTGACTACTGGCCAATGGGAAGAGATGGGGTTCAGAGGTGCTCAGCAGGGATGTACAGAGATGCTCTTCTCAGGGAACGTTTGGGGTCATAACAAGGGTACCATTTTGGAGAAGAGGGTCTGAGCTGGGGCTGTCACAGAAACTCGTATCATGATTTTGGGGTTTTATGGAGTCCGGACCAGAGAAAGGTTTCTGGGGTCCTGGGTTCCCAGCAGGGGAGTTCCATGAAAAGGGGCTGTTGGGTTATTGGTTCACCAGGAAGTAGGAGTTAGAGATTCCTGAAAAGAGGGAAGGCAGAGGGGATCATGGGACCTCAGAATGTGAGAGATGGGCTTCAACAGAGACTGCTTGGAGGAGGTTCCTGGGGATCTTGGAGAGTCAGGAGGGACAGATACAGACACCTCTTACCAGTGACAGGATGGTAGGTAACAGGTGCTCCTCAGGGGGTGGCTGTAGAGACCTCTTAGGGAGAGGTCACGGGGTGTTACAGGACCCCTGAAGTTTGGAAGGATATGGGGAGGCCTTCAAGGCTCAGCAGGGATTAGGGACAGAGATTCTATCGGAGAGATTGTGGGGTTCTTTGGGAGTCAAGAGGCAGTGATAGGGGCCTCTGAACCAGATTGTGTGGGGCAGTACGTGCTCAGGGAAGGCAGAGATAGCAAAGCTGGGGCAGGTTAGGCTGTGTTAGGGAGTCAGGAGGAGCTCCAGAAAGTACTGAACAGAAAGAGGATTGGGGGGTCCTGGGGCTCAGCCTGGAATCCCTGTTGGCAGGTCACGGGTTACTGGGGAGCAGGCGTGGAGGGTTATCACATCCCTTAAATAGGGCAGGACTATGGAGGGGCTTCACCAGTTAATAACTAATGACATTCCCTGCAGAGATTTGGGGGTCTTGGAGAAGCAGGAGGGGGACATCCTGAGACCCCTAAAGGAGGAATGATGTCTGTCTCTTGTGGACTCCTGGAGGGAGGTTTTTAGGGTTCTTGGAGCATCCGGTGGAGGGAGTTGCAGAGACCCCTGAACGAGGTAAGGCTGCGGACGTCACAGGTGCTCAGCAGGGGCCAGATCCTGAGATGCCTAAAGGGGATGTTGTGGGGTTTGGGGTGAGTCATGAAGGGGTGGTAAGAGAGCCCCTTGAGCACATGGAGTTGGTATATTCTCAACAGATGGTAGGTCTGGACACTGTCAGGGAGGGTTGTGTTTCCTGGGCATGGGTGGAGTCACAGGGATGGATATGGGGCATCATTGGGTTTGAGAAGGGGATAGATGCTTAGACTCCTGCTGGAAAGTGTTTGAGGGTATTGGGGAGTCCAGATGGGGACTTATTGGGAACTTGAAACAGGGAGGGGGGATGGAATCCTGGGGGATCAGCAGGGGGTAGATACAGAGACTGGTTATGACAGTTTGTAGAGTTCTTGTGTCTTTCTGGTGAGTGATGGAGACTGATGAAAAGGGGAGCTCCTAAGGACGGTCACAAGAACTCATTGAGGGGCAGATACCTGGTCTCCAGGGATGGGGTTTGGGGAGATCTTGGGAACTCGGGGAGGGTAGAGAGCACTGAAATGGGAGAGGATGCTGGAGGGCCACAGGTATCCCAAACTCCGTGGTTGTAGGTTTATTAGCAGAATTGTGGGTACAGGTGTGGGTATGGACACCTCCAAGGCAAGAGTAGTTGCCCATCACAGAGCTCATACTGCTATGCCTTGGGGGAGCATTTGGGTTGGTCGGGGTGTTGGGGTATCAGGATGGTGGTGGTCCAGAGACCTCTAAAAGGGTGAATGACATGGCTGCTTGTTATGTGGGCTGAACAGGGGGCACAGAGACCCTGAGAGGGGGGTTTGTAGGGTTCTTTGGGGGCCCATTGGGAGGAGAATATGTATAAGGAGAGGCTATGGGGGTCCTGGGTGTTTACTGGGGGGGCAGGGCTTGAAACTCCTGAGAGGATGTCGAGTTGTTCCTGGTGTCAGGAGGGAGGATTCATAAAGAAGGTGAGATTGTGGGGGGACATGGGTACTCAGCAGGAGCTCCGTGCAGAGCTTTGTTGAAGGGATGCTGTGGGATTCTTGGGCAGTGAGCAGGGGAGTGAGACCCACGAACAAGGAGAACTTCCTGGGAGTTTCTGCTGTCCGCAGCATGACTTTGTAGACTCCTGTAGGTAGGTTATTGGGTGCCTGTGTAAATGAGGAGGGGGCAGTTAGGGACCCCTGACTGGGGAGATTCTAGAGGTTCTCATTTAGAGACATGCTGGGGGGCTATTGGGGAGTCGAGGGATTTGGAGAGACCCCTGAACAGGAAGAGGAAATGGAAATCAGAGGTGCTTGGCAGGGAGCAAGATGCAGATCGCCCTGCAGGGGAAGTTTGGGGTTCTGGTGTCAAAAACAAAGAGTTGGAGACGTCTTGAGAAGGGAGGATTTGGAGGCTGGGAAGAGGCCCAAGTGGACAGAGAGCTAGCCTGGAGTCAGGGAGACCCGAATTTAAATCCAGTCTCAGACACTCCACCTGTTGACTTAGTCCCTGGAGAAGGAATGGCCAACCACGCCAATATCTTTGTCAAGAGAACCCCATGGCCATCATGGGCCTGCTGTGGTCTCTGGGGTCCTGAGGAGTCAAACAGGGCTGAACAACAAGGGGTTCTTCAGTGGGGTCAATAGCTAGGCCTTATTGGGTGGTTGGGGTTCTGGTTGAGTGAGGAGGGCCCTGCTCAGAGCCCTCTGAAGGAAGAGAGGCTATGGGGGTGGTGCTAGGTGCTCAGCTAGTGGGAGATACGGAGACTCTTTTGGGTACTTGTGGAGTCAGGGGTGAGGAATTACAGGGACCCCTGAACAGGAAGGGGTTCTCGGTGTTTGAGGCACTTAGCAGTTTTGAGTATGGCAACATGTGGAGGAGGATTTGTGGGGTTCTTAGGAGGTAAGAGGGAGAAGCCCCTAGTAGGCCTGACCACCAAGTAAGTGCTCAGCAGAGTTAGATGTGTGTGGTGGTTCTGGGGTTCTTGGGGAGACAGCAGGGGGCAGATATATGAGAACAGATCATATGAGATCAGTCAGGTAGTAGATATGGTTTCTGGGGGGAAGCAATCGTTATGGGTGCCGTGCAGGGGCGTAGATACACAGGCTCTTTGGGGAAATTGGTGAGGTTTTTGGGCAGTCAGGAGGGGATGTTGGAGCTATGGGAAGGGTTAGGCCCTTGAGAAGAATCTAGGGGTAACCTTGGGTTAGATTAGAGGGGCAGTTTGGAGTTCTTGAGGTGTCTGGAGGGGGAGATTCAGAGACCCCTGGACAGCAGGAGAACTGGGGTGTCACAGAGGCTCAGCCTGGGAAAGATGCAGAGGTTGTGGTTTGTTGGAGTACCAGAGGGAAGTGTTACAGAGGCCCCTGAGCAGGGCAGGGATGTGAGCTGTGTCCTGGCAGTGGGGAGGGGCCACATAAAGATATCCATGGATGGAGGTTTTCTGGGGCATCTTAGTGAATCCACTTGGAGGAGAGACGGAGACCCCGAGCAGGGGAAGGAAATGATGTCTGCTGGAGGAAGGTTGTGAGAAGTCTATTGAGGGGGAGTCAAATGGAGGACTTCGCCCTGAACAGGGAGGATATATATGGGGCCAAAGAAGCTCAGCAAAGGATGCTCTGAGTACCTCTTTGGGGGGGAGTTTTTTGGATTTCTGGTCATCAGGGGTCAAGTTACAGGGATAATTGGGGAAGGATATGGGGAGGCATTCAAGGCTCAGCAGAGATTAGGGACAGAGATTCCATGGGGGAGGTTGTGGGGTTGTTTGTGAGTCAGGAGGCAGTGACAGGGGACTCTGAAGCAGGAGATTGTGTAGGGCAGTACGTGCTCAGGGAGGCCAGTGATACACAAGCTGGGTCAGGTTAGGCTGTCTTGGGGAGTCAGGATGGAGGAGCTGCAGAGAGCCCTGGACCAGGAGAGGCCAGGTGGGAGGTGGGCTGGCAGCAGATGATGACTTTGTGCTCTGGGAGAGGGACTTGTGGAATCCTGAGGTGTGAAGAGGGGAAGCCAGTGTGCCTACTGAACTTGGGCAGGAGCTCAGCGGGGGGTGGGCAGGTACCAGAGGTACCCTGAGGGGAGGTGGCAGAATTGTGGTGGTGTCGGGTCAAATGGAGGTCTTAGTCCTGAACAGGGCGGATATATATGGGGCCAAAGAAACTCAGCCAAGGATGATCTAGGTACTTATTTGGGGTGAGTTTTTTTGATTTCTGGGGCATCAGTGGGCAAGTAACAAGGATAAATGGAGTTTATTTTAGTTCAGGAGCTCCACACGGCATAGACACAGACACTTATTGGAGGGGAGGTTGTAGAGTTCTTTGAAAGTAAAAGGGGAGTTTTAAAAGCCCCGAAGAGGGAGAAGATGTAGGTGTTATAAGTGCGCAGTTGGGGGTGGATGCAGAGAGTCCTCGAGGGGACATTGTGGGGATTTTGGGGAATCTGGAGGGGGCAGGTGTAGAGATCCTGAACAGAAAGAGGATTGGCAGGTCATGGGAGGAGTCACCTTGGTTGTAGGTCATGAGTTTACTGAAGGGGTTTTTGGGGTTCTTGTTGAATTGGGAAGGAGAGTTAGAGACCCCTGTATAGGGGGATCATATGGGTGACCATGAAGGCTCTCGATCCAGAGACTCCTTGGGGAGAAGCTGTGCTCTCTTGGTGGGAGGTGGAACCATGCAGAGACCTTTGACCAAGGGGTGATATCAGTGATGGCAAACCTTTTAGCGGGGCAGGTGATGTTCTCAGGTATGCGTGGAGAGGGGGAGGGGAACAGCCCGGCCCATGTCCCTCTGGCTTTGTAGTAATGAACTTTGTCAAACTCTGTGCTGGAGTAATGGTGGTCATGCCCAGAGAGTTCTCTGAGTACCCCTCTGGCATGTGTGCCATGGGTGTGCCACCAAGGATGTAGAGGGTCTATAGCAGGAGCAGGGGGTTATGGGGAGGGCTTCAGGAGTCAGGAGAGGATAGCTAGAGACACATGGGAATGGGGAGAGGTTGTCACCTTCCAGGGTGTTAAGTAACAAGTTAATGGGTGTGAGTTTGTTGGGGAGCAGGTGGTGGTATTCTAGAGGCCCCTGGTCAGGAAAAGAATATGGGGAGCAGGTATTGTGGTTGAGCAGGGGGTACATCCAGTAACTGATGGTGGGGGG
This sequence comes from Monodelphis domestica, assembly GCF_027887165.1. Taxonomy (NCBI): domain Eukaryota; kingdom Metazoa; phylum Chordata; class Mammalia; order Didelphimorphia; family Didelphidae; genus Monodelphis; species Monodelphis domestica. Next base: position 47,829,518 of record NC_077235.1, on the reverse strand, counting down.
TGGGGGGAGGAATTCTGGAATCCTGTGAAGTCAGGAAGGGGAAGACATTGTGACTACTGGCCAGTGGGAGGAGATGAGGTTAAGAGGTACTCAGCAGGGATGTACAGAGATGCTCTTCTGTGGGGGAAGGATTGGGGATGTTAGGGGGCCTATTGCGGGACAATAGAGGGCCCTGAACAATAAGGCCTTGCGGTGAAAAAGAGTCTGAGTTTAGGTTCTGACACAATCTCCTTGTGTGATGATTTTGGGGTTCTTATGGAGTCAGGAGCAGAGAGAGGTTGCTGGGGTGCTAGATTCCCAGCAGGGGGTAGTTTAAGAACTTACTAGGGAAGGAGCTGTTGGGTTATGGGGAAACCAGGACATAGTAGTTACAAAGATTCCTGAAATGAGGGAGGACACAGGGGATCATGGGTATTCACCATGGTGGGTGCTAAAACAGAGATATCTGGGAGGAGGTTTGGGGGATCGTTGGGGAGTCAGGAAGGGCAATTACAGATTCCTCTGACCAGGGAGAAGATGGTAGGTAATTGGTGCTCCTCTGTGACTGAATGAAGTGACCCCTTATGGAGAGGTCGTGGGGTGTTACAGAGACCCCTGAAGTAGAGAAAGATATGGGGAGGCCTTCGAGGCTCAGCAGGGATTAGGGACAGATTCCTTGGAAGAGATGTGGGGTTCTTTGGGAGTCAGGAGGGAGTTACAGGGGCCTCTGATCCAGGAGATTGTGTGGGGCAGTACGTACTCAGGGAGGGCAGAGATAGCCAAGCTGGGGCAGGTTAGGGTGTCTTGGGGAGTCAGGAGGAGCTCCAGAGAGCCCTGGACCAGGAGAGGCCAGGTGGGAGGTGGGCTGGCAGAAAGTGATGACTTTGTGCCATGGGAGAGGGACTTGTGGAATCCTGGGGTGTGAAGAGGGGAAGCCCGTGTGCCTACTGAACTTGGGCAGGAGCTCAGCAGAGGGGGGTACAAGAGATGTCTTGAGGGGAGGTGGCAGAATTGTGGGGGTGTCGAGGGAGGGGATTACAGAGATCCCTGAAAGGGAGAGGACATATAGGGAGGGATAAAGGTGCTCAGCCCGGGGCAGACACTTTGTCTCCTGTGGTGTCGTGTTGAGAATCCAGGAGGGAGCAGATAGAGAGCCTGAACAGAAAGAGGATTGAGGGGTCATGTGGGCTCAGCCAGGAGATCATTCCAAGACTCCCTGGTGACAGGTCATGGGTTATTGAGCAGTTGTGGGGAGTTTTGGGGGACTCGGCAAGGGGAGTAACAGTGACCTCTGTGGGGGGGACATATGGGTAGCCATGGGTGCTCAATAGGGGGTGGATCCAGAATCTCCTTGGAGAGAAGTTGTGCTAGTCTGTTGGGAGGTGGAGACATGCAGAGACCTCTGACCAGGGGCATGATGTAGAGCTCGGTTGGTGAGCCTATGGCAGGGGTGCCAGAGATAGCTGCTACTACCCTCCCCTTCTCCACACCCATCTCAGGGCAATACTCTGATCACCCACACCTCTGCCCTGTAGCCCAATGGGAGCCCTTTGTCCTGCCCCGGTCTGGGGCTAAGGTGGAGGGGCTCACATGTGGTGTAAGGGTTGTAGTTTAGGCACTCAGTCTCGAAAGGGTTCACCATCACTGATATAGAGGGTCATGAGGCCAGGAAGAGACTAGGCACAGATATCCCCAGGGTTCCCGAGGGTTTGTGGTCCTTTGGAAGAAAAAGGGGGAGTTACATAGAATTGTGGTCATGGATGTTCAGCTGCAGGTAGATACAGAGATTGCACAAAGTTTGTGGGATTCCTGGGGAGAAAAGAGGGGAAGTCACTGAGCCCCTGAACCTGGTGAGCTCATGGGACTGAGGTGCCCAGGAGGGGGCTGGCACAGAGATTCCTTGAGGGAGGTTGTGAGGCTCTTGGGAGTCAGGAGGGGCAGTCTCAGAGAGCCAAAAACGTGGAAAAGGAAAGTGGACAGTCCTGAGGGCTCATGAGAAGGGGAGGTGAAGAGAAGAGACTCCTGCAGGAGGTTATGGGGAGGACATCAGGAGAAAGGAGAAGATAGCTAGAGACCACTGAGAATGGAGAAATGTTGTCACAGTCCAGGGTGTTCAGTAACAGGATAATGATTGTGGGATTGTTAGGAAGCAGGAGGTGGGGTTCTAGATGCCCCTGATCAGGACAAGAATACAGGGAGCAGGTGGCTCAGCAGTGAGTAAATCCAGTAAATGATGGAGGGTGGACTGGGCAGAGTTCTGGAATCCTGTGATGTCAGTAATGGGAAGCCACTGTGACTACTGGTCACTAGGAGGAGATGGGGTTCAGAGGTGGTCAGCAGGTATGTATAGAGATGCTCTTATGGGGGAACTTTTGGGTACTTGCAGAGACTTGAGGGGTTACCGAATCCCCTAAACAAGAGGACATTTTGGGGAAAGAGTGTCTGAGTTGAGATCCTGACACAGAAACTCCATGGGGGATGATTTTGGGGTTCTAGAGTCAGTAGTAGAGAGAGCTTCCTGGGGTCCTAGATTTGCACCAAGTGGTAGGTTCTGAGCTTCCTTGGGAAGGGTCTGTTGGGTTATTGGGGAACCAGGAAGTAGGAGTTACAGAGATTCCTGAAATGGGAGAGGACACAGTGGATCAGGGGTACTCACAGTGGGTGGGGAAGAAACAGACTTCTGGGAGGAGGTTTTTCGGCATCTTCGTGAGTCTGGAGGGGGAATTAACTGTGTGTATGAAGAGGAAAGTTTGGAGATCCTGGATGCTTAGCCAAGAGACCATTCTAAAGCTCCCTGGTTGCAGGTTGTGAACCTATTCAGGTCTTTTGGGTTCTTGAGGAATCAGGAAGGAGAGATAGAAAAACCCCTGTAGAGGGGAAGCATATGGGTGACCATGGGTGCTTGACCCAGAGTCTGCATGGGGAGAAACTCTGTTGTCTTGGTAGGAGGTGGCCATGCAGAGACCACTGACAGAGGGAGATTTCAGTGATGCAAACCTTTTAGAGGGCCAGGTGATGTCCTTAGGTGTGCGTGGAGAGGGGGAGGGGAACAGCCTGGCCTGTGTCCCTCGGGCTTTCTAGTAATGAACTTTGTCAAACTCTATGCTGGAGCGATGCCAGGTGTGCCCACAGAGAGGACACTTGAGTGCCTCCTCTGGTATGTGTGCCATGGGTGTGCCACCAAGGATAGGTCTATAGCAGGAACAGGGTGTTATGTGGAAGACATAAGGTGTCAGGAGATGACACTTAGAGACACATGGGAATGGGGAGAGGTTGTAAAGCTTCAAGGTGTTCAGCAGCAGGTAAATCATTATAGGAAGGTTGGGGATCAGGAGATGTTCTGGAGAAACTTGATGAGGACAAGAATACAGGGAGCAGGTATGGTGGCTGAGCAGGGGGTAAATCCAGTAACTGATGGTGGTGAGAAGGGGAGGAATTCTGGAATCCTGTGATGTCATGAAGGAGAAGCCACTGTGACTACTGGTCACTAGGAGATGGGATTCAGAGATGCTCAGCAGGAATGTACAGAGATGCTCTTCTGGGGGAAGTTTTGGGGACTTGGCAAGACTGGAGGGGTTATAGAGGCCCCTGAACAAGAGCACCTAGTGGGGAAAGGGAGTCTGAGTTGAGATCCTGACACAGAAACTCCATGGGGGATGATTTTGGGGTTCTTATGGAGTCAGGAACAGGGAGAGGTTGCTAGGGTCCTTGGTTCCCAGCAGGATATGGATTCAGAGCTTCCTTAGGAAGGGGCTGTTTTGTAATTGGGATACCGGAATGTAGGAGTTACAGAGATTCCTTAAAAGGGGGAGGACACAGGAGATCATGGGTACTCCGAGTGGGGGTGTCCTGAAACAGAGACTCCTGTGAGGAGGTTTTTGGGTATCTTAGGGATTCTGGGGGAGTCAGTAGGAGCCCCAGAGAGCCCTGAATAGAAAGACGATTGGGGGATCATGGGAGTTTAGACAGGAGATCAATCCAGGAATCCCTAGTGGCAGGTCACGGGTTATTGGGGAGCAGGCGTGTTGGGTTATCTCATCACTTGAATAGGGCAAGAGTATGGAGGGACTTCAGCAGGGGGTAACTAACGACATTTCTTGCAGAGATTGGGGGGTCTTGGAGGAGCAAGAGGGGGACGTCCTGAGACCCCTAAAAGGAGGAATGATGTCTGTCTCTTGTGGACTCCTGGAGGGAGGTTTTTAGGGTTCTTGAAGCATCCGGTGGAGGGAGTTGCAGAGACCCCTGAACGAGGTAAGACTACGGACATCACAGGAGCTCAGCAGGGGCCAGATCCTGAGATGCCTAAACGGGATGTTGTGGGATTCGGGGTGAGTCACAAAGGGGGGGTTAAGGGAGCCCCATGAGCACATGGAGTTCTTTTATTCTCAACAGGAGGTAGGCCTGGACACTGTCTGTGTGTCGGGGGTGTTGTGGTTCCTGGGCATGGGTGGAGTCACAGGGATGCATAAGGGGCATCATTGGGTCTGAGAAGGGGATAGATGCTGTGACTCCTGCTGGAAAGAGTTTAGGGGTCTCTGGAGTCCAGGTGGGGAGTTATTGGGAACTTTGAACAGTGAGGGGGGATAGAATCCTGGTGGATCAGCAGGGCATAGATACAGACACTGTTTGGGTAGAGCTTTGGGGGTTCTTGTGTCCTTCCTGTGAGAGACGGAGATTGATGAAAAGGGTCCTGGGTGTTTACTGGGGGGCAGAGACTGAAGCTCCTGAGAGGATGTCGAGTTGTTCCTGGCGTCAGGAGGGGGCACTCATAAAGAGGGTGAGGTGGCGGGGGCTCATGGGTACTCAGCAGGGGCTCCGTGCAGAGCTTAGTTGAGGGGATCCTGTGGGATTCTTGGGCAGTGGGCAGGGGAGTGAGACCCACGAACAAGGAGAATTTCCTGGGGGCTTCTGCTGTCTGCAGCACATGGTAGGTACAGAGGCTTCTTGGGGGGAGGTGGTGGGGGTGTCGTGTCCTGGGGAGGGAGGACTTGCAGAGACCTTGAGCCGGAGAACATGGGGAGAACGTTCTTATGAGCTCTCAGCTGGGGCTCGCTGTGGATCGTGTGCCTGGGGGTCTTTGGGAGTCAGGAAGGGAGAGTCCCAGAGACCCCTTAACAGGGAGGGAGATGAAGTGACTGGCAATCCCTGTCACTGAGCAGAGAGGAGAGGCTGGTTAGAGAAGGCTGCTAGATTCTTGGGGAGCCAGGATGGGGAAGACCCAGTGACATAGCCAGAATGACTAGCAGGAGGTAGAGGGTCAGGTGAGTGGGGCTCCTCAGGGGGATGGAGAGCTACTGAGATCCAAGGAGGGATTCTGTGGGATTATTGGGGGGGGCTTGGGAGCAGAGGCAGGAGTGACATACAGTTTCTCTTTGGATGGGGTAGCTTGGGGTGCCAAAAGACAAAGTTTCAGAGACCCCTTAAAAGTGGAGGATTAGGAGGATCACAGGGACTCTGTAGGTAGGTCATTGGGTGTCTGGGTAAATGAGGAGGGGGCAGTTAGGGACCCCTGACCAGAAAGAACATTTTGGGGGAAGTCTGCGAGGCTCAGCAGGGAGTATACGGAGTCCCTCATTTGGGGAGAAGTTGTGGGGTTCTCTGGGAGTCTGAAGGTGATTCCAGGAGATCCCTGTGCAAGTGAGATATTAGGTGCTTTGGGGAAGAAGTCGATAGAGAAATTCCTTGGGGGAGAGGCAGCAAGGTGGCTCACTGAACTGAGAGCTGGACCCAGAGATGGGGGAGAGAGTGGGTCCTGGGTTCAAGGGTGGCCTCAGACACTTGCTCTCTAGTGGCTAGTCCCTATCACTCTTCTGCCTTGAAGGCACTACACAGTATTGATTCTAAGTCAGAAGGTCAGGACTTAAAAACGAAATTCCATGGGGGGAGACTGGAGTCAGGAGTGGCGAGTTTGAGACCCCTGAAAAAGAGGTTTGCAGGTCTTGGGTATTCAGCGGGTGACAACTAGAATGACTAAAGGGGAGGATTATGGGAACTGTTGGGGAGTGGAAGCCATGGCTGCAACTGCCCAGCCCAAGGAGGATGTCTCTCAGGAGGAGATAGATTCGCACTCTTTGGAGAGCTGGAGGGGAAGCTTGGGTGGTCCCTGAACAGGCTGTGACATGGGCATGGAAGGGTTTCATTTTAGCAGGAGGTACTGCTGGGAGAGGTTGTGGCTTCATGGGAAGAGAGGAGGGGAGGGCTACAGAGATCTCTGAACAAGGAGAGAATGGGAGATTAGGCCATCAGCAGAGGTCTTTGGGGTGGTTGTGAGGTCTGGGGAGGCAGGAGTAGAAGAGAACAGTGAGGAAACGGGGTGTAGCAGGGTCTCATCGTGCAGTTTCTTCTTGGTGGGGAAGTCCTTGTGGCGTCCAATGAGGATGATGCCAAAGGCCCTTCCAAAAGTCTAGGAGCTCTGTAGTGTAGTCAGCAGACACAGGCAGGTGGATTGTTGGGAGTCTTGGTGAGTGAGCGAGCGGGGGCAGTTAGGGATCCTTGACTAGATGATGGGTTTGTTGAGGTTTTTAGGGTTCTTAGGGAATCGGGAAGCAGAGTTCTAGAGACCCCTATAGGGTGGCCATCGGTATTCGATCCAGAGTCCTTGAGGAGAAGCTGTGCTGTCCTGGTGGGAGGTTGAGCCATGCAGAGACCTCTGATAAGGGGGTGATATAGAGAGTCATGGTTCCAGGAAGGGACCCATCACAGATATTCCTGGGGGTTCGGGTGGGTCGTGGTAGTTTGGGGAAAAGAGGCAGCTGTATAGAGACATCTGGTCATGGATGCTCAGCAGCAGGTAGGTACAGAGACTTGTGCAGAGAGTTTGTGAGATTCTTGGAAAGAGTAAAAGGAGGAAGCCACTGAGCCCCTGAACCTGGTGAGCACATGGGACTGAGGTGCTCATCAGGGGGTCAGCACATAGATACCTTGGGGGAGTTTGTGAGTCTCTTGGGAGTCAGGATTGGCAGTCCCAGAAAGCCCTTAAGAGAAAAAGGATTCGGGGGTCATTGGTGCTCAGCCAGGAAATCATTCCAAGACTCCTTGGTAGCAGGTGGAGGGTTTATTAATGAGGATTTTGGGGTTCTTGGAGATCAGGAAGGGAGAGTTAGAGACCCCTATAGAGGCAGAGCATATGGGTATCCATAGGTGCTCAATATGGTGTACCTCCAGAGACTCCTTCGGGATAAGCTGTGCTGTTGTAGTGGGAGGTGGAGCCATGGAGAGACCTCTGACCAGGGGGTGATATCAGTGATGCAAACCTTTTAGAGGGGCAAGTGATGTCCTCAGGTGTATGTGGAAAGGGGGAGTGGAACAGCCTGGCCCATGTCCCTCTGGCTTTCTAGTAATAAACTTTTTTGAACTCTGTGCTGGAGCGATGGCGATTGTATGCAGAGAGGACTCTGTGTGGCCTCTCTGGCATGAGTGCCATGGGTGTGCCTCCAAGGATAAAGAGGGTCTATTGCAGTATCAGGGATTATGGTAAAGATTTCAGGAGTCAGGAGAAGTCAGCTAGAGACATATGGTAATGGGGAGAGGTTATAATGGTTCAGGTTGTGCAGCAGCAGGCGAATGCTTGTGGGTTTGTAGGTGAACAGGAGATAGGGTTCTAGAGGCCCCTGATCAGGGCATGAATATGGAAAGCAGGTATGGTGGCTCAGCAAGGGGTAAGTCCAGTAACTGATGATGGGGGGAGGGGTGGAGGATTCTGGAATCCTGTGATGTCACAAAAGGGAAGCCATTGTGACTACTGGCCACTGGGAGTAGATGGGGTTCAGAGGTGCTCAAGAGAGATGTACAGAGATGCTCTTCTGGGAGAAGGTTTGGGTACATATCAATGGTACCACTTTGGAAAAACAGGGTGTGAGCTGAGGCCAGGCTTATACAGAAACTCCTTGGAGGATGATTTTGGGGTTCTTAGAGTCAGGAACAGAGAGAGGTTACTGGGGTCCTTGGTTCCCAGCAGAGGGTAGGTTCCGAGCTTCTTTAGGAAGGGGTTGTTGGTTATTGGGGAACCAGGAAGTAAGAGTTACAGAGTTTCCTGAAATGGGAGAGGACACAGGGGATCATGGATACTCAGACTGGAATGGACTGAAACAGACTCCTGGGAGGAGGTTTTTAGGGATCTTGGGGATTATGGAGTGAGAGTTACAGAGAGTATGAACAGGAAGATTTGGAGATCTTGGATGCTCAGCCAGGGCATCATTCCCAGACTCCCTGGTTGCAGGTTGTAGACCTATTGTGGAGGTCTTTGAGTTTCTTGGGGAATCAGGAATGAGAGATAGAGAGAGCCCTGTAGAGGGGGAGCATATGGGTGGCCATGGGTGCTCGATCCAGAGACTCCTTGGGGAGAAGCTCTGCTGCCTTGGTGGGAGATGGAGCCATGCAGAAACCACTGACAGGGGGAGATATCAGTGATGCAAACCTTTTGGAGGGGCAGGTGATGTTCTCAGGTATGTGTGAAGAGGGGGTGGTAAACAGTTCAACATGTGTCCCTCTGGCTTTCTAGTAATGAACTTTGTCGAACTCTCTGCTGGAGCGATGGCAGCTGTGCCCCCAGAGAGGACTCTGAGTGTCCCCTCTGGTACGTGTGCCATGGGTGTGCCACCAAGGATAGGTCTATAGCAGGAGCAGGGTGTTATGGGGAGGACTTAAGGCATCAGGAGACTACACTTAGAGACACATGGGAACAGGGAGAGGTTATCAGGCTTCAAGGTGTTCAACAGCAGGTAAATCGTTATAGGATGGTTGGGGATCAGGAGATGTTCTGGAGACCCCTGATCAGGACAAGAATATGGGCAGCAGATATGGTGGCTGAGCAGGGGGTAAGTCCAGTAACTCATGTTGGGGGTAGGGTGAGGAGTTCTAGAATTTTGTGATGTCAAGAAGGGGAAGCCACTGTGACTACTGGTCACTTGAAGAAGATGGGGTTCAGAGGTCCTCTGCAGGGTTGCATAGAGATGCTCTTCTGAGGGAAGTTTTGGGGAGTTGGGGTGACTAGAGGGGTTATAGAAGCCGCTGAACAGGAGGATCTTGTGGGGAAAGGAAGTCTGAGTTGAGATCCTGACAGAAACTCCATGGGGATGATTTTGGGGTTCTTATGGAGTCAGGAATAGAGAAAGGATGCTGGGGTCTTTGGTTCCCAACAGGGGGTGGATTCAGAACTTCCTCAGAAAGGGGCTTTTGGGTTATTGAGGAACCAAGAAGTAGGAGTTACACAGATTCCTTAAAAGGTGGGGACAGAGGGGAACATGGGTACTCTGAGTAGGGGTGATGCTGAAACAGAGACTCCTGGGAGTTGGTTTTTCTGTATCTTGGAGACTCTGGGGAGGCAACAGGGAGGAGTCCCAGAGAGCCCTGAAGAGAAAGATGCTTGGGGGGTTATGGGTGCTCATTCAGAAGATTGCTCCAAAAATCCCCAGTGGCAAGTAGTGGGTTACTGGGGAGCAGGTGTGTTGGGTTATCGCATCCCTTGAACAGGGCAAGAGTATGGAGGGGCTTCAGCAGGGTATATCTAATGAAATTCCTTACAGAAAATTGGGTGTCATGGAGAAGCAGGAGGGGGACATACAGAGACCCCTAAAAGGAGGAATGATGTCTGTCTCTTGTGGACTCCTGGAGGGAGGTTTTTAGGGTTCTTGAAGCATCCGGTGGAGGGAGTTGCAGAGACCCCTGAATGAGGTAAGGCTGCGGATGTCACAGGTGCTCAGCAGGGGCAGATCCTGAGATGCCTGGAAAAAGTTGTGGGGTTCGGGGTGAGTCACGAAGGGGGGTTAAGAGAGCCCTATGAGCACATGGAGTTGGTATATTCTCAACATGTGGTAGGCCTGGACACTGTCTGGGGGGTTGTGTTTCCTGGGCATGGGTGGAGTCACAGGGATGGATATGGGGCATCATTGGGTCTGAGAAGGGGGTAGAAGCAGAGACTCCAGCTGGAAAGTGTTTGGGGGTCTTGGGGAGTTATTGGGAACTTTGAACAGGGAGGGGGCATGGAATCCTGGGGGCTCAGCAGGGGGTAGATATAGAGACTGGTTGGGGAGAGCTTTGGGGGTTCTTGTGTCTTTCTGGTGAGTGATGGAGACTCATGAAAAGTGGAGCTCCTAAGGACAGTCACAGGAACTCATTGGGGTGCAGATACCTGGTGATCAAGGGTGGGGCTTGGGGAGCTCTTGGGAACTCAGGGAGGGGAGAGAGCACTGAAAGGGAGAGGATGACTGGGGGCCCAGGTATCTCAAACCCCGTGGTTGTAGGTTATGTAGCCTAATTGGGGGTACAGGTGTAGGTGTGAACACCTCCAAGGCAAGAGTAATGGCCTTTGGGTTAGTCGGGGCATTGGGGCCTCAGGATGATAGAGGTACAGAGACCTCTGAAAGGGGGAATGACATGGGTGCTTGTCATTTGGGCTGAACAGAGGGCACAGAGACCCTGAGAAGGAGGTTTGTAGGTTTTTTGGGGGGCCCATTGGGAGGAGTATCTGTCCAAGGAGAGGCTATGGGGGTCCTGGGTGCTTACTGGGGGGCAGGGACTGAAGCTCCTGAGAGGATGTCGAGTTGTTCCTGGCGTCAGGAGGGGGCACTCATAAAGAGGGTGAGGTGGCGGGGGCTCATGGGTACTCAGCAGGGGCTCCGTGCAGAGCTTTGTTGAGGGGATCCTGTGGGATTCTTGGGCAGTGGGCAAGGGAGTGAGACCCACGAACAAGGAACTTCCTGGGGGCTTCTGCTGTCTGCAGCACATGGTAGGTACAGAGGCTTCTTGGGGGGAGGTGGTGGGGGTGTCGTGTCCTGGGGAGGGAGGACTTGCAGAGACCTTGAGCCGGAGAACATGGGGAGAAAGTTCTTATGAGCTCTCAGCTGGGGCTCGCTGTGGATCGTGTGCCTGGGGGTCTTTGGGAGCCAGGAAGGGAGAGTCCCAGAGACCCCTTAACAGGGAGGGAGATGAAGTGACTGGCAATCCATGTCACTGAGCAGAGAGGAGAGGCTGGTTAGAGAACGCTGCTAGATTCTTGGGGAGCCAGGATAGGGAAGACCCAGTGACATAGCCAGAATGACTAGCAGGAGGTAGAGTCAGGTCAGTGGGGCTCCTCAGGGGGATGGGGAGCTACTGAGATCCAAAAGTTTGGGGTTCTGGTGTCAAAAGCAAAGAGTTGGAGACGTCTTGAGAAGGAAGGATTTGGAGGCTGGGAAGAGGCCCAAGTGGACAGAGAGCTAGCCTGGAGTCAGGGAGACCCGAATTTAAATCCAGTCTCAGACACTCCACCTGTTGGCTTAGTCCCTGGAGAAGGAATGGCCAACCACGCCAATATCTTTGTCAAGAGAACCCCGTGGCCATCATGGGCCTGCTGTGGTCTCTGGGTTCCTGAGGAGTCAAACAGGGCTGAACAACAAGGGGTTCTTCAGTGGGGTCAATAGCTAGGCCTTATTGGGTGAGTGGGTTTCTAAGTGAGTGAGGAGGGCTCTGATCAGAGCACCCTGAAGGAAGAGAGGCTATGGGGTGGGTGCTAGGCGCTCAGCTAGTGGGAGATACAGAGAATCTTTGGGGTGCTTTTGGAGTCAGGAGTGAGGAATTACAGGGACCCCTGAACAAGAAGGGGTTCTCGGTGTTTGAGGCGCTTAGCAGTTATGAGTATGGAAACTTGCGGAGGAGGATTTGTGGGGGTCTTAGGAGGTAAGAGGGAGAAGACCCTAGTAGGCCTGACCACCAAGTAGATGCTCAGCAGAGTTAGATGTGTGTGGGGAGGTTCTGGGGTACTTGGGGAGACAGCAGGGGGCAAATATGAGAACAGATCATAGGTGCTCAGTCAGGGGGTAGGTACGGTCTCTTGGAGGGTGGGGGAGGCTTCTTGTCAGAATCTTGGGGAGTCAACATGGAGAAGATATAGAGAACTCTGAACAGGGAGAAGATATGGGGGTTCAGCTGCTCATTAGACGACAGATCCAGAGACATTGTGGGGAGAGCTTGAGGAGTTTTTGGGGAGTCCCGAGTGGTGTGTCAGGAGCGAGACCCCTGAAAGGGGAAAGTGTGGAGGGGGGAGCAGTCAGCATGGGCCACACACTGATCCTCCTTTGGGGAGGTTGTTGGCTTCCTTGAGATTTGGGGCAGGAGTTAAAAAGGCCCTACAAGAGAGAGAAGATCTGGGGAGACAGGAGAGGTGGTCAGCAGAGGGTGAGTAAATACAGCAACTAGTAGAGGGGAGAAATTGGGGACTTCTTGAGGGTTTAAGAGGAAGGAGCCTCTGCGACCCCATGAACACAGGGAAAATAGAGTCGTTATGGGTGCCGTGCAGGGGCGTAGATACACAGGCTCTTTGGGGAAATTGGTGAGGTTCTTGGGCAGTCAGGAGGGGATGTTAGAGCTATGGGAAGGGTTAAGCCCTTGAGAGGAATCTGGGGGTATCCTTGGGTTAGATTAGAGGGGCAGTTTGGAGTTCTTGAGGTGTCTGGAGGGGGAGATTCAGAGACCCCTGAACAGCAGGAGAACTGGGGTGTCACAGAGGCTCAGCCTGGGAAAGATGCAGAGGTTGTGGTTTGTTGGAGTACCAGAGGGAAGTGTTACAGAGGCCCCTGAGCAGGGCAGGGATGTGAGCTGTGTCCTGGCAGTGGGGAGGGGCCACATAAAGATATCCCTGGATGGAGGTTATCTGGGGGGTCTTAGTGAATCCACTTGGGGGAGAGATGGAGACTCCGAGCAGGGGAAGGAAATGATGTCTGCTGGAGGAAGGTTGTGAGGAGCCTATCGAGGGGGAGTCAAATGGAGGACTTAGCCCTGAATAGGGAGGATATATATGGGGCCAAAGAAGCTCAGCAAAGGATGCTCTGAGTACCCCTTTGGGGGGAGTTATTTTTAATTTCTGGGGCATCAAGGGGCAAGTTACAGGGATAAATGGGGTGTTCTGTGTGGGTCCGGGCGCTCCATAGGGACTTGACACAGACACTCTTTGGAGGGGAGGTTGTAGAGTTCCTTGAAAGTAAAAGGGGAGTTTAAAAAAAATAAAGAAAAAAAGGAGTTTTAAGAAACCCCAAGACAGAGAAGATGTAGGAGTTATACATGCCCAATTCGGGGTGGATGCAAAAAGACATTGAGGGGACATCGTAGGGATCTTGGGGAGTCTGGAGGGGCAGTTACAGAGTGCCTGAACAGAAAGAGGATTGGGGAGTCATGGGTGCTCAGCCAGGAGATCATTCCAAGACTCCCTGGTGTTGGTTTCTTGAGGTTTTGGGAGTTCTTGGGGAATTGGGAAGGAGAGTTAGAGTCCCCTGTATAAGGGGAGCATATGGGCATCCATGGGTGCTCAATCCAGAGACTCCATGGGGAGAAGCTGTGCTGTCCTGATAGGGGCTGAAGCCATGCGGAGACCTCTGACCAGGGGGTGATATCCGTGACAGCAAACGTTTTAAAGGGGCCGGTGATGTCCTCAGGTTTATGTGGAGAGGGGGAGGGGAACAGCCTGGCCTGTGTTCCTCTGGTTTTCTAGTAATGAATTTAGTCGAACTCTGTGCTTGAGCAATGGCGGGTGTGCCCACAGAGAGGACTCTTGTGTGCCCCCTCGGGTACATGTGCCATGGGTGAGCCACCAAGGATAGGTCTATAGCAGGAGCTGGGGTTATGGGGAGGACTTGAGGGGTCAGGAGAGGACAGCTAGAGACACTTGTGAATGGGGAGAGGTTGTAATGGTCCAGGGTGTTCAGCAGCAGGCTAATGGTTGTAGGTTTGTAGGGGAGCAGGAGGTGGGGTTCTAGAGGCCCCTGATCAGGACAAGTATATGGGGAGCAGGAATGGTGGCTAAGCAGTGAGTAAATCCAGTAACTGATGGTGGGTGGAAGGGGGCAGAGTTCTGGAATCCTGTGATATAAGGAAGGGGAAGCCATTGTGACTACTGGCCACTGGGAAGAGATGGGGTTCAGAGGTGTTCAACAGGCATGTACAGAGATACTCTTCTGGGGAAAAGTTTGGGGATCTTGGGGAGTATGGAGGGGGTTATAGAGGTCCTTGAACAAGAGGGCCTTGTGGGGAAAGAGGGTCTGAGCTGAGGTCCTCACACAGAAACTCCCAGGGGGGATGATTTCGGGGATCTTATGAAGTCAGAAACAGTGTTTGCTGGGGTCCTAGGTTCCCAGGCTTGGGTAGATTCATGTCTTTTTTGGGAAGGGGCTGTTGAGTTATTGGGGAACCAGTTCATGGAAATTACAGAGATTCTTGAAAAGGGGGAGGACACCCCTGAACATGAGTGTGGGTGGTGCTGAAACAGAGACTCCTGGGAGGAGGCTTTTGGGGTTCTTCGGGAGTTACAGAGAGCCTGAACAGGAAGAAGATCTGAAGATCAAGAATGCTCAGCCAGGAGAGATCTCTCCAAGCCTCCCTGGTGGAAGGTGGTGGGTTTATTGAGGAGCTTTGGGGGAATCTTGGGGAAAGGGGAAGGAGAGTTAGTGAGACCCCTGTAGGGTTAGACCATATGGGCAGCCATTAGGGTTCGATCCAGAGAATCCTTGGGGAGAAGCTGTGCTGTCCTGGTGGGAGGGAAGTTGTGGGGTTCAGGGTGAATCATGAAGGGTGGTAAGAGAGCCCCATGAGCACATGAAGCTGGTATATTCTCAACAGGTGGTAGGCCTGTTCACTGTGTGGGAGGGTTGTGTTTCCTGGGCATGGGTGGTGTCACAGGGATGGATATGGGGCATCATTGGGTTAGAGAAGGCTGTAGATGCAGATACTCTTGCTGGAAAGTGCTGGGGAGTCTTGGGGAGTCAGGGTGGGGAGTCATTGGGAACTTTGAACAGGGAGGGGGCATGGAATCCTGAGGGCTCAGAAGGGGGTAGACACAGACTCATTGGGGAGAGCTTTGGGGGTTCTTGTGTCTTTCTGGTGAGTGATGGAGATTCATGAAAAGGGGAGCTTCTAAGGACAGTCACAGGAACTCATTGGGGGGCAGATACCTGATCTCCAGGGGTGGGGCTTGGGGAGGTCTTGGGAATTAGGGGAGAGACCACTGAAATGGGCAAGGATGCCAGGGGGCCACAGGTAACCCAAATTCCATGGTTGTAGATTTTGCAGCAGAATTGTGGGTACAGGTGTGGGTGTGGACACCTCCAAGGCAAGAGTAGTGGCCCAGCACGGAGCCCATACGGATATGCCTTGGGGAAGCCTTTTGGGGTGGTCGGGGAGTTGGGGCATCTCGATGGTGGAGGTCCAGAGACCTCTGAAAGGGGGAATGACATGGGTGCTAGTCATGTGGGCTGAACAGGGGGCACAGAGACCCTGAGAGAGAGGTTTGTAGGGTTCTTTGGGGGCCCATTGGGAGGAGTATCTGTCCAAGGAGAGGCTATGGGAGTCCTGGGTGCTTACTGGGGGGCAGAGACTGAAGCTCCTGAGAGGATGTCGAGTTGTTCCTGGCGTCAGGAGGGGGCACTCATAAAGAGGGTGAGGTGGCGGGGGCTCATGGGTACTCAGCAGGGGCTCCGTGCAGAGCTTTGTTGAGGGGATCCTGTGGGATTCTTGGGCAGTGGGCAAGGGAGTGAGACCCACGAACAAGGAGAACTTCCTGGAGGCTTCCGCTGTCCTCAGCACGTGGTAGGTACAGAGGCTTCTTGGGGGGAGGTGGTGGGGGTGTCGTGTCCTGGGGAGGGAGGACTTGCAGAGACCTTGAGCCGGAGAACATGGGGAGAAAGTTCTTATGAGCTCTCAGCTGGGGCTCGCTGTGGATCGTGTGCCTGGGGGTCTTTGGGAGTCAGGAAGGGAGAGTCCCAGAGACCCCTTAACAGGGAGGGAGATGAAGTGACTGGCAATCCCTGTCACTGAGCAGAGAGGAGAGGCTGGTTAGAGAAGGCTGCTAGATTCTTGGGGAGCCAGGATAGGGAAGACCCAGTGACATAGCCAGAATGACTAGCAGGAGGTAGTCAGGTCAGTGGGACTCCTCAGGGGAATGGGGAGCTACTGAGATCCAAGGAGGGATTCTGTGGGATTCTTGGGGGGGGGGACTTGGGAGCAGAGTCAGGAGTGACATACGGTTTCCCTTTGGATGGGGTAGCTTGGGGTGTCCAAAGAGCAAAGTTTCAGAGACCCCTTAAAAGTGGAGGATTAGGAAGATCACAGGGACTCTGTAGGTAGGTCATTGGGTGCCTGGGTAAATGAGGAGGGGGCAGTTAGGGACCCCTGACTAGGGAGATTCTAGAGTTCTCATTTGGAGACACTCTGGGGGGGGGCTATTGGGGAGTCGAGGGATTTGGAGAGACCCCTGAACAGGAAGAGGAAATGGAAATCAGAGGTGCTTGGCAGGGAGCAAGATCCAGATCGTCCTGCAGGGGAAGTTTGGGGTTCTGGTGTCAAAAGCAAAGAGTTGGAGACGTCTTGAGAAGGAAGGATTTGGAGGCTGGGAAGAGGCCCAAGTGGACAGAGAGCCTGGAGTCAGGGAGACCCGAATTTAAATCCAGTCTCAGACACTCCACCTGTTGGCTTAGTCCCTGGAGAAGGAATGGCCAACCACGCCAATATCTTTGTCAAGAGAACCCCGTGGCCATCATGAGCCTGCTGTGGTCTCTGGGGTCCTGAGGAGTCAAACAGGGCTGAACAACAAGGGGTTCTTCAGTGGGGTCAATAGCTAGGCCTTATTGGGTGGTTGGGTTTCTGGTTGAGTGAGGAGGGCCCTGATCAGAGCCTCCTGAAGGAAGAGAGGCTATAGGAGGAGGGTGCTAGGCACTCAGCTAGTGGGAGATACAGAGACTCTTTGGGGTACTTGTGGAGTCAGGACAGGGACCCCTGAACAGGAAGGGTTTCTCGGTGTTTGAGGCGCTTAGCAGTTATGAGTATGGCAACTTGTGGAGGAGGATTTGTGGGGTTCTTAGGAGGTAAGAGGGAGAAGCCCCTAGTAGGCCTGACCACCAAGTAAGTGCTCAGCAGAATTTAGACGTGTGTGTGTAGGTTCTGGGGTTCTTGGGAGACAGCAGGGGCTAGATAAGAGAACAGATCATAGGTGCTCAGTCAGGGGGTAGATATGGTTTCTGGGGGGAAGGAATCGTTATGGGTGCCGTGCAGGGGCGTAGATACACAGGCTCTTTGGGGAAATTGGTGAGGTTCTTGGGGAGTCAGGAGGGGATGTTAGAGCTATGGGAAGGGTTAAGCCCTTGAGAGGAATCTGGGGGTATCCTTGGGTTAGATTAGAGGGGCAGTTTGGAGTTCTTGAGGTGTCTGGAGGGGGAGATTCAGAGACCCCTGGACAGCAGGAGAACTGGGGTGTCACAGAGGCTCAGCCTGGGAAAGATGCAGAGGTTGTGGTTTGTTGGAGTACCAGAGGGAAGTGTTACAGAGGCCCCTGAGCAGGGCAGGGATGTGAGCTGTGTCCTGGAGTGGGGAGGGGCCACATAAAGATATCCCTGGATGGAGGTTATCTGGGGGGTCTTTACGAATCCACTTGGGGGAGAGAGAGAGAGACCCCGAGCAGGGGAAGGAAATGATGTCTGCTGGAGGAAGGTTGTGAGGAGTCTGTTGAGGGGGAGTCAAATGGAGGACTTAGCCCTGAATAGGGAAGATATATAAGGGGCCAAAGAAGCTCAGCAAAGGATGCACTGAGTACCTCTTTCGGGGGAGTTTTTTTGGATTTCTGGGGCCTCAGGGGGCAAGTTACAGGGATAAATGGGGTGTTCTGTGTGGGTCCAGGAGCTCTACTGGCCATAGAAACACTCTTTGGAGGAGAGGTTGTAGAGTTTCCTGAAATTAAAAGGGGAGTTTTTAAAAACCCCCAAGAGGGAGAAGATGTAGGAGTTATACATGCCCATTTGGAGGTGGATGCAGAGAGTTCTTGAGGGGGCATCGTAGGGATCTTGGGGAGTCTGGAGGGGCAGTTACAGAGAGCCTGAACAGAACGAGAATTGGGGGGTCTTGGGGGCTCAGCCAGGAGACTCCTTGGTTGCAGGTCGTGAGTATACTGAGGAAGATTTTTGAATTCTTGGGGAATTGGGAAGGAGAGTTAATGAGACCCCTGTATAGGGGGAGCCTATGGGCATCCATGGGTGCTGGATCCAGAGACTCCTTCAGGAGAAGCTGTGCTGTCTTGATGGTAGGTAGAGCCATGCAGAGACCTCTGACCAAGGGGTGATATCAGTGATGGCAAACCTTTGGGAGCGGCAGGTGATATTCTCAGGTGAATGTGGTATGGGAGAGAGCATAACCTGACCTGTCCTTCTGGCTTTCTAGTAATGATCTTTGTCAAACTCTGTGCTTGATGAATGGTGAGTGGACCCACAGAGAGGACTCTGAGTGTCTCCTCTGGCATGTCTGCCACAGGTGTGCCACCAGGGATATAGAGGGTCTATTGCAGGAGCAGGGGGTCATGGGGAGGACTTAAAAAATCAGGAGACAACAGCTAGACATGCACAGGAATGGGGTGAGGTTATGGTCCAGGATGTTCAGCAGCAGGTCAATGTTTGTAGGTTTGTTGTGGAGCAGGAGGTGGGATTCTAGAGGCCCCTGAGCAGGACAATTATATGGGGAGCAGGTATAGTGGCTGAGCAGGGGGTAGGTTTAGCAACTGATGTTGGGGCGAGGGGATAGATTTCTGGAATCCTGTGATGTCAGGAAGGGGAAGCCACTGTGACTCCTGATTACTGGGAGTGGATGGGGTTCAGAGGTGCTCTTGTGAAGGAAGGATTGGGCATATTGTGGGCCTGTTGCTGGACAATTGAGGGCCCTAAACAATAAGGCTTTATGGGGGGAAAGGGTCTGAGCTGAGCTCCTGACACAGTAATTCCTTTTGTGATGTTTTGGAGTTCTTATGGAGTCAGGAGCACAGAGAGGTTGCTGGGGTCCTTGGTTCCTAGCAGGAGGTAGATTCCCAGCTTCCTTGGGAAGGGGCTGTTGGGTTATTGGGGAACCAGGAAGTTGTACTTACAGCGATTCCAGAAAGGTGGGAGGACACAGGGGATCATGGGTACTCAGCATGGTGGATGCTGAAACAGAGACTGCTGGGAGGAGGTTTTGGGAGCCTTGGGGAGTCAGTAGTGGCAGTTACAGAGGCCTCTGCCCAGGTAGAAGATGGTAGGTAACAGGTGCTCCTCAGGGGGTGGATGAAGAGACCCTTTAAGGAGAGGTGATGGGATGAAGACACCCTTTAAGGAGAGGTGGTGGGATATTATAGAGACCCCTGAAGTGGGGAAAGATATGGGGAAGCCTTTGTGGCTCATTAGGGATTAGGGAGGCTTTATGGAATAGATTGTGGGGTTCTTTGTGAGTCAGGAGGCAGTGACAGGGGCCTCTGAAGCAGGAGATTGTGTGGGGCAGTAAGTGCTCAGGGAGGGCGGAGATAGCCAAGCTGGGGCAGGTTAGGGTGTCTTGGGGAGTCAGGAGGAGCTCCAGAGATCCCTGGACCAGGAGAGGCCAGGTGGGAGGTGGGCTGGCAGAAAGTGATGACTTTGTGCCATGGGAGAGGGACTTGTGGAATCCTGAGGTGTGAAGAGGGGAAGCCCGTGTGCCTACTGAACTTGGGCAGGAGCTCAGCAGGGGGAGGTAGCATAGATGCCCTGAGTGGAGGTGCAAGAAATGTGAGGGTGTCGAGAGAGGGGATTACAGAGACCACTGAAAGGGAGAGGACATAGAGGGAGGGATAAAGGTGCTCATCTAGGGCCAGACAATTTATCCCCTGTGCTGAGCAGTCTTTAGAATCCAGGATGGAGCAAATATAGAGCCTGAAGAGAAAGAGGATTTGAGGTGGTTTGTGGGCTCGGCCAGGAGATCATTCCAAGACTCCCTGGTGGCAGGTCATGGGTTATTGAGCACATTTGTGGAGTTTTGGGGGACTCAAGTAACAGTGACCCCTGTGGGAAGGACATATGGGTAGCCATGGGTGCTCAACAGGGGGTGGATCCAGAATCTCCTTGGAGAGAAGTTGTGTTCATCTGTTGGGAGGTGGAAACATGCAGAGACCTCTGACAAGGGGGATGATGTAGAGCCTGGTTGGTGAGCCTATGGCAGGGGTGCCAGAGGGAGCTGCTACCTTCCCCTTTTCCACACCCACTTCAGGACAATACTCTGATCACCCACACCTCTGCCCAGTAGCGCAATAGGAGCCCTTCGTCCTGCCCCAGTTTGGGGTAAGTTGGAGGGGCTCACATGTGGTGTAAGGGTTATAGTTTAGGCACTCAGTCTCTAAAGGGTTCACCATCACTGATATAGAGGGTCATGAGGCCAGGAAGAGACTAGGCACAGATATTCCTGGGCTTCCCAAGGGGTCGTGGTACTTTGGGAGAAAAGGGGGGGTTACAGAGACATCTGGTCATGGATGCTCAGCAGTAGGTAGATACAAAGACTTGCAGAAAGTTTGTGGGATTCCTGGGGAGAAAAGAGGGGAAGCCACTGAGCCCCTGAACCTGGTGAGCTCATGGGACTCAGGTGCTCAGGAAGGGGTTGGTACAGAGATTATTTTAGGGAGGTTGTGATGCTCTTGGGAGTCAGGAGGGGCAGTTCGATCGACCCCTGAACATGGAGAAGGAAAGGGGGCAGGCCTGGGGGCTCATGAGAATTGAAGGTGATGAGACTCCTGCAGGAGGTTATGTGGAGGACTTCAGAAGTAAGGAGAGGACAGCTAGAGACACTTGAAAATGGGGAGAGATTTTCATGGTCCAGGGTATTCAGTAGCAGGTAAATGATTGTGGAATTCTTGGGGATCAGGAGATGGGGTTCTAAATTCCCCTTATCAGACAGGGATGCAGGTATGGTGGCTGAACAGGGGGTAAGTGCAGTAACTGATGGTAGGGGGAAGGGGTGGAGTTCTGGAATCCTGTGATGTCAGGAGGGGGAAACTATTGTGACTACTGGCCACTGAGATTAGATGGGATTCAGAAGGGCTCAGCAGGCATGTACAGAGATGCTCTTCTGGTGGAAGTTCTGGGGTCTTGGGGAGACTCGAGGGGTTATAGAGGCCCCTGAACAAGAGAACCTTGTGGGGAAAGGGAGTCTGAGTTGAGATCCTGACATAGAAACTCCATGGGGGATTATTTTGGGGTTCTTATGGAGTCAGGAACAGAGGTTGCTGGGGTCATTAGTTCCCAACAGGGTGTGGAATCAGAGCTTCCATAGGAAGGGGCTGTTGGGTTATTGAGGAACTAGGAAGTAGGAGTTACAGAGATTCCTGTAAAGGGGAGGACACAGTGGATCATGTGTATTGTAAAGATGAATTTAGAGTTGTGACTTAAAATCTAGATTTAATTGGTTGCCAGGGTAAATCCCAAATAAAATACCCAAGTCAGTCTGGTATTTTATGGTAATTTAGTTAATATAGAGGGAAGGAATTAAGGAGAGGGAAGGAAGGGGATATAGGGTTTCCCCCACCTGTCCTGTGCCAGGGGGAATTTTAAAATTCCTGCCCCTAGGTCTCTGAAGATTAGAGGCTTCTATGAGGATAAAGTTGAAAAGTAAAGGAGGAAAACTCAGCCAGAATCTCCCCACCAAACCGGACAATAGCTTCTAGCCACACTAAGATGCTGAAAGGCTCTGCACACTCCTCTCAGCTAACTCTCCACCGCCAATAAGAGAAAGAGAGTGTTTTTTTTTGAGAGGCGAAAATTCCCAAATATATAGACCCTTATGTCTCCTCCTCTAAACTTTCACATCTACCAATCACATCAAAGGCTTTCTCCAGGACTCCCCATACTTTTAGTTCTCACCTTATTAGATTAGATTTATCTTTTGAGTTACTTAACACTTCTTTAAGTTCACCTTTTGTGAGTTACTTGACCTTTTTGTGCTTATTTTAACCTCTATAGTTACTTAACATCTTTTTGTAATAAGATCTAAAAATAGACTTGGCTTACCATTTTACTTTACTATAAGGTGAGAACTAAGTACTTTCATTGGTCAATCAAGAGATTACAACTTTACTTCCCCTAAAATAAGGTTTAAGTAGGGTGGAATAATTTAAAGTTTACAATACTCCAAGTGTGGAGGTGCTGAAACAGACTACTGTAAAGAGGTTTTTGGGAATCTTAGGGATTCTGGAGGAGTCAGATACAAAGAGTTCTAAACAGAAAGAGGCTTGAGGGATCATCGGTGCTGAGCCAGGAGATCAATCCAGGAATCCCTGGTAGCAGGTCGCCGGTTATTGGGGAGCAGGCGTGGAGGGTTATCGCATCCCTTGAATACGACAACATTATGGAGGGGCTTCAGCAGGGGGTAACTAATGACATTCCCTGCAAGATGTGGGGCTCTTGGAGAAGCAGGAGGTGGACATTATGAGACCCCTAAAGGAGGAATGATGTCTGTCTCTTGTGGACTCCTGGAGGGAGGTTTTTAGGGTTCTTGGAACATCCGGTGGAGGGAGTTGCAGAGATCCATGAACAAGGTAAGGCTGCGGATGTCACAGGTGCTCAGCAGGGGCCAGATCCTGAGATGCCTAAAGGGGATGATGTGGGGTTTGGGGTGAGTCACGAAGGTGGGGTTAAGGGAGCCCCATGAGCACATGGAGTTGGCATATTCTCAACACACTGTCTGGGGGGATTGTGGTTCCTGGGCATGGGTGGCATCACAGGGATGCATAAGGGGCATCATTGGGTCTGA
Source organism: Monodelphis domestica (assembly GCF_027887165.1). Taxonomy (NCBI): domain Eukaryota; kingdom Metazoa; phylum Chordata; class Mammalia; order Didelphimorphia; family Didelphidae; genus Monodelphis; species Monodelphis domestica. The sequence goes on along the minus strand of NC_077235.1, from coordinate 47,807,015 downwards.
GAAGGGGGTAGATGAAGAGACCCCTGCTGGAAAGTATTGGGGAGTCTTGGGGAGTCCAGGTGTGGAGTTATTGAGAACTTTGAACAGGGAGGGGGGATGGAATCCTGGGGGCTCAGCAGGGGGTAGATATAGATATGGTTGGGGAGAACTTCTGGGGTTCTTGTGTCTTTCTGGTGAGTGATGGAGTCTGATGAAAAGGGGAGCTCCTAAGGACGGTCACAGGAACACATTGGGGGGGCAGATACCTGGTCTCCAGGGATGGGGTTTGGGAAGATCTTCAGAACTCAAGGAGGAGAGAGAGCACTGAAAAGGTAGAGGATGTCGGGGGGCCACAGGTAACCCAAACTCTGTGTTTGTAGGTTTATTAGCAGAATTGGGGGTACAGGTGTGGGTGTGGATTCCTCCAAGGCAAGAGTAGTGGCCTATCACGGAGCCCATACTGATATGCCTTGGGGGAGCCTTTGGGTTGGTCAGGGTGTTGGGGCATCTGGATGGTGGAGGTCCAGAGACCTCTGGAAGAGGAAATGACATGGGTGCTTGTCATGTGGGCTGAACAGGGGGCACAGAGACCCTGAGAGAGAGGTTTGTAGGGTTCTTTGGAGGCCCATTGGGAGGAGTATCTGTCCAAGGGGAGGCTATGGGGGTCCTGGGTGCTTACTGGGGGGCAGGGACTGAAGCTCCTGAGAGGATGTCGAGTTATTCCTGGCATCAGGAGGGGGCACTCATAAAGAGGGTGAGGTGGCGGGGGCTCATGGGTACTCAGCAGGGGCTCCGTGCAGAGCTTTGTTGAGGGGATCCTGTGGGATTCTTGGGCAGTGGGCAGGGGAGTGAGACCCACGAACAAGGAGAACTTCCTGAGGGCTTCCGCTGTCTGCAGCACATGGTAGGTACAGAGGCTTCTTGGGGGGAGGTGGTGGGGGTGTCGTGTCCTGGGGAGGGAGGACTTGCAGAGACCTTGAGCCGGAGAACATGGGGAGAAAGTTCTTATGAGCTCTCAGCTGGGGCTCGCTGTGGATCGTGTGCCTGGGGGTCTTTGGGAGTCAGGAAGGGAGAGTCCCAGAGACCCCTTAACAGGGAGGGAGATGAAGTGACTGGCAATCCCTGTCACTGAGCGGAGAGGAGAGGCTGGTTAGAGAAGGCTGCTAGATTCTTGGGGAGCCAGGATAGGGAAGACCCAGTGACATAGCCAGAATGACTAGCAGGAGGTAGAGGGTCAGGTCAGTGGGGCTCCTCAGGGGGATGGAGAGCTACTGAGATCCAAGGAGGGATTCTGTGGGATTATTGGGGGGGGCTTGGGAGCAGAGGCAGGAGTGACATACGGTTTCTCTTTGGATGGGGAAGCTTGGGGTGTCCAAAGAGCAAAGTTTCAGAGACCCCTTAAAAGTGGAGGATTAGGAGGATCACAGGGACTCTGTAGGTAGGTCATTGGGTGTCTGGGTAAATGAGGAGGGGGCAGTTAGGGACCCCTGACAAGGCAGAACATTTGGGGGGAAGTCTGCGAGGCTCAGCAGGGAGTATATGGAGTCCCTCAATTGGGGAGAAGTTGTGGGGTTCTCTGGGAGTCTGAAGGTGATTCCAGGAGATCCCTGTGCAAGTGAGATCATAGGGGCTTTGGGAAAGAAGTCGATAGAGAAATTCCTTGGGGGAGAGGCAGCGAGGAGGCTCATTGAACTGAGAGCTGGACTGAGAGATGGAGGAGAGAGTGGGTCCTGGGTTCAAGGGTGGCCTCAGACACTTGCTCTCTAGTGGCTAGTCCCTCTCACTCTTCTGCCTTGAAGGCACTACACAGTATTGATTCTAAGTCAGAAGGTCAGGGCTTAAAAATGAAATTCCATCGGGGGAGACTGGAGTCAGGAGTGGCGAGTTCGAGACCCCTGAAAAAGAGGTTTGCAGGTCTGGGGAGTTCAGCGGGTGACAACTAGAATGACTAAAGGGGGGATTATGGGAACTGTTGGGGAGTAAACAGTGGAAGCCATGGCTGCAACTGCCCAGCCCAAGGAGGACGTCTCTCAGGAGGAGATTGATTCGCACGCTTTGGAGAGCTGGATGGGAAGCTTGGGTGGTCCCTGAACATGGGCATGGAAGGGTTTCATTTTAGCAGGAGGTACTGCTGGGAGAGGTTGTGGCTTCATGGGAAGAGAGGAGGGGAGGGCTACAGAGATCTCTGAACAAGGAGAGAATGGGAGATTAGGCCATCAGCAGAGGTCTTTGGGGTGGTTGTGAGGTCTGGGGAGGCAGGAGTAGAAGAGAACAGTGAGGAAACGGGGTGTAGCAGGGTCTCATCGTGCAGTTTCTTCTTGGTGGGGAAGTCCTTGTGGCATCCAATGAGGATGATGCCAAAGGCCCTTCCAAAAGTCTAGGAGCTCTGTAGTGTAGTCAGTAGACACAGGCAGGTTGGTTGTTGGGAGTCTTGGTGAGTGAACGAGCAGGGGCAGTTAGGGACCCCTGACTGGGGAGATTCTAGAGGTTCTCATTTGGAGACACGCTGGGGGACTACTGGGGAGTCGAGGGATTTGGAGAGACCCCAGAACAGGAAGAGGAAATGAAAATCAGAGGTGCTTGGCAGGGAGCAAGATGCAGATGGTCCTGCAGGGGAAGTTTGGGGTTCTGGTGTCAAAAGCAAAGAGTTGGAGACGTCTTGAGAAGGGAGGATTTGGAGGCTGGGAAGAGGCCCAAGTGAATAGAGAGCTAGCCTGGAGTCAGGGAGACCCGAATTTAAATCCAGTCTGACTCTCCACCTGTTGGCCTTAGTCCCTGGAGAAGGAATGGCAAACCATGCCAATATCTTTGTCAAGTGAACCCCTGTGGTCTTCAGAGAGGACCATGAGTGATCCCTCTGGCACATGTGCCATGGGTATGCCACCAAGGATATATAGGGTCTATTGCAGGAGCTGGGGATTATGGGAAGGACTTTAGGAGTCAAGAGAGGACAGCTACAAACACTTGTGAATGCAGAGAGGTTGTCATGGCCCTGGGTGTTCAGCAGCAGGCAAATGTTTGAGGGTTTGTTGGGGAGCAGGAGGTGGGGTTCTAGAAGCCCCTGATCAGGGCAAGAATATGGGGAGCATGTATGGCAACTGAGCAGAGGGTAAGTCCAGTAATTGATGGTAGGGGGAGGGGGAGGAATTCTGGAATCCTGTGAAGTCAGGTAGGGGAAGCCATTGTGACTACTTGTCTCTGGGAGGAGCTTGGGTTCAGAGGTGCTCATCAGGGATGTACAGAGATACTCTTCTTGGGGAAGGTTTGGGGACTTGAGGAGTCTGGAGGGGGTTATCGAGGCCCCTAAACTAGAAGACCTTGTGGGAAAAGATTTGAGCTCAGCTCCTGACACAGAAACTCCTTGGGGGATGATTTTGGGGTTCTAATGGAGTCAGGAACAGAGAGAGATTGCTGGGGTCCTATGTTCCAAGTAGGGGGTAGATTCAGAGCTTCCTTGGAAAGGGACTGTTGAGTTATTGGGGAACCAGGAAGTGGAAGATAAAAAGATTACTGAAAAAGGAGAGGATACCAGATCATGAGTACTCAAAACGTGGGAGGCTGAAAAAGAGACGCTTAGGAGGTTTTTTGTTATCTTGGAGAATCTGGAGGGGGCACTTACAGAGTGCCTGAACAGAAAGATGATTTGGTTCATGGGCGCTTAGCTAGGAGATCATTCCAAGACTCCCTGATTGGTGGTTGTAAGTTTATTGAGGAGGTTTTTTGGATTCTTGGGAAATCAGGAAGGAGAGTGAAACCCCTGTGTAGGGGGAGCATATGGGCGTCCATTGGTACTCAATTCTGAGACTCCTTGTGGAGAAGATGTGCTGTCTTGGTGGTAGGTGGAGCCATTCAGAGACCTCTGACCAGGGGGTGATATCAGTGATGGAAAACCTTTGGGAGTGGCAGGTGATGTCCTCAGGTATGTGTGGAGAGGGGGAGGGGAACTGCCTGGCCCATATCCCTCTGGCTTTCTAGTAATGAACTCTGTCATACTCTGTGCTGGAGGGATGATGGGTGTGCCCACAGAGAGGACTGTGAGTGACCTCTCTGGTATGTGTGCCATAGGTGTGCCACCAAGTATCTAGAGGGTCTATTGCAGGAGCAGAGGGTTATGGGGAGGACTTCAGGAGTCAGAAGACGACAGCTAGACATGCACAGGAATGGGGATAGGTTGTTATGGTCCAGAATGTTCAGCAGCAAGTAAATGGTTGTGGGTATGTTGGGGAGCAGGATGTGGGGTTCTAGAGGCCCCTGATGAGGACAAGAATATGAGGAGCAAGTATGGTGGATGAACAGGGGATGAGTCCAGTAACTGATGGTGGGGTGAGGGGGAGAAATACTGGAATCCTGTGAGGTCAGAAAGGGGTAGCCATTGTGACTACTGGCCACTGGGAGGAGATGGGGTTCAGAGGTGTTCAGTAGAGATATACAGATATATCCTCCTGGAGAAAGTTTTGGGGTCTTGAGTGTGGAGGAGGTTATAGAGGCCCCTAAACAAAAGGGTCTTGTGGGGAAAGACAGTCTGAGCTGAGGTCCTAACACAGAAATTCCTTGTGTGATAATTTTGGGGTTCTTATGGTGTCGGGAACAGAGAGATGTTTTTGGGATCCTTGGTTCCCATAAGGGGGTAGGTTCAGACCTTTCCTGGAAAAGGTTGTTGGGTTATTCAGGAATCAGGAAGTAGGAGTTACAGAGATTCCTGAAAAGGGGGAAGACAGAGGGGATCGTGGGTACAGAGGCCTCTGATCAGAGATGATGGTAGGTAACAGGTACTCCTCAGGGATTGGATACAGAGACCAGTAAGGGATAGGTCATGGGGTGTTACAGAAACCCTTGAAGTGGGGAAGGATAGGGGGAGGCCTTTGAGGCTCAGCAGAGATTAAGGACAGAGATTCCAAGGGGGAGATGGTGGGGTTCTTTGGGAGTCAGGAGGCAGTGACAGGGACCTCTGAACCAGGAGATTGTGTGGGGCAGTAAGTGCTCAGGGAGGGCAGAGATAGCCAAGCTGGGGCAGGTTAGGCTGTCTTGGGGAGTCAGGAGGAGCTCCAGAAAGTCCTGAACAGAAAGAGGATTTGGGTGGGGGTAATGGGGACTCATCCAATAGATCACTCCAGGAATCCCTTGAGGCAGGTCCTGGGTTATCGGGGAATAGTGGTGGTGGGTTATCGCATCCTTTGAATACGATTACATTATGCAGGGGCTTCAGCAGTTAATAACTAATGACATTCCCTGCAAGATTTGGGGCTCTTGGAGAAGCAGGAGGGGATCATTCTGAGACCCCTAAAGGAGGAATGAGGTCTGTCTCTTGTGGACTCCTGGAGGGAGGTTTTTAGGGTTCTTGGAGCATCCGGTGGAGGGAGTTGCAGAGACCCCTGAACGAGGTAAGGCTGCGGATGTCACAGGTGCTCAGCAGGGCCAGATCCTGAGATGCCTAAAGGGGATGTTGTGGGGTTTGGGGTGAGTCACGAAGGTGGGGTTAAGGGAGCCCCTTGAGCACATGGAGTTGGCATATTCTCAACACACTGTCTGGGGGGATTGTGGTTCCTGGGCATGGGTGGCGTCACAGGGATGGATATGGGGCATCATTGGGTCTGAGAAGGGGGTAGATGCAGAGACCCCTGCTGGAAAGTCTTGGGGAGTCCAGGTGTGGAGTTATTGAGAACTTTGAACAGGGAGGGGGCAGGGAATCCTGGGGCTCAGCAGGGGGTAGATACAGAGACTGGGTAGAGCTTTAGGGGTTCTTGTGTCTTTCTGGTGAGTGATGGAGTCTGATGAAAAGGGGAGCTCCTAAGGACAGTCACAGGAACAGATTGGGGGACAGATACCTGGTCTCCAGGGATGGGGTTTCAGGAGATCTTTGGAACTCGGGGAGGGGAGAGAGTACTGAAAAGGGAGAGGATGCCGGGGGGCCAAAGGTAACCCAAACTCTGTGGTTGTAGGTTTATTAGCAGAATTGGGGGTACAGGTGTGGGTGTGGAAACCTCCAAGGCAAGAGTAGTGGCCTATCATGGAGCCCATACTGATATGCCTAGAGGGAGGGGAGCCTTTGGGTTGGTCGGGGTGTTGGGGCATCTGGATGGTTGAGGTCCAGAGACCTCTGAAAGAGGGAATGACATGGGTGCTTGTCATGTGGGCTGAACAGGAGGCACAGAGACCCTGAGAGGGGGGTTTGTAGGGTTCTTTGGGGGCCCATTGGGAGGAGTATCTGTCCAAGGGGAGGCTATGGGGGTCCTGGGTGCTTACTGGGGGGCAGGGACTGAAGCTCCTTAGAGGATGTCAAGTTGTTCCTGGCGTCAGGAGGGGGCACTCATAAAGAGGGTGAGGTGGCGGGGGCTCATGGGTACTCAGCAGGGGCTCCGTGCAGCACTATGTTGAGGGGATCCTGTGGGATTCTTGGGCAGTGGGCAAGGGAGTGAGACCCACGAACAAGGAACTTCCTGGGGGCTTCCGCTGTCTGCAGCACACGGTAGGTACAGAGGCTTCGTGGGGGGAGGTGGTGGGGGTGTCGTGTCCTGGGGAGGGGGGACTTGCAGAGACCTTGAGCCAGAGAACATGGGGAGAAAGTTCTTATGAGCTCTCAGCTTGGGCTCGCTGTGGATCGTGTGCCTGGGGGTCTTTGGGAGCCAGGAAGGGAGAGTCCCAGAGACCCCTTAACAGGGAGGGAGATGAAGTGACTGGCAATCCCTGTCACTGAGCGGAGAGGAGAGGCTGGTTAGAGAAGGCTGCTAGATTCTTGGGGAGCCAGGATAGGGAAGACCCAGTGACATAGCCAGAATGACTAGCAGGAGGTAGAGGGTCAGGTCAGTGGGGCTCCTCAGGGGGATGGAGAGCTACTGAGTTCCAAGGAGGGATTCTGTGGGATTCTTGGGGGGGGCTTGGGAGCAGAGGGAGGAGTGACATACGGTTTCTCTTTGGATGGGGAAGCTTGGGGTGTCCAAAGAGCAAAGTTTCAGAGACCCCTTAAAAGTGGAGGATTAGGAGGATCACAGGGACTCTGTAGGTAGGTCATTGGGTGTCTGGGTAAATGAGGAGGGGGCAGTTAGGGACCCCTGACCAGAAAGAACATTTGGGGGGAAGTCTGCGAGGCTCAGCAGGGAGTATACGGAGTTCCTCATTTGGGGAGAAGTTGTGGGGTTCTCTGGGAGTCTGAAGGTGATTCCAGGAGATCCCTGTGCAAGTGAGATCTTAGGTGCTTTGGGGAAGAAGTCGATAGAGAAATTCCTTGGGGGAGAGGCAGCGAGGAGGCTCACTGAACTGAGAGCTGGACCCAGAGATGGGGGAGAGAGTGGGTCCTGGGTTCAAGGGTGGCCTCAGACACTTGCTCTCTAGTGGCTAGTCCCTATCACTCTTCTGCCTTGAAGGCACTACACAGTATTGATTCTAAGTCAGAAGGTCAGGACTTAAAAATGAAATTCCATCGGGGGAGACTGGAGTCAGGAGTGGCGAGTTCGAGACCCCTGAAAAAGAGGTTTGCAGGTCTGGGGAGTTCAGCGGGTGACAACTAGAATGACTAAAGGGGGGATTATGGGAACTGTTGGGGAGTAAACAGTGGAAGCCATGGTTGCAACTGGCCAGCCCAAGGAGGACGTCTCTCAGGAGGAGATAGATTCCCACTCTTTGGAGAGCTGGATGGGAAGCTTGGGTGGTCCCTGAACATGGGCATGGAAGGGTTTCATTTTAGCAGGAGGTACTGCTGGGAGAGGTTGTGGCTTCATGGGAAGAGAGGAGGGGAGGGCTACAGAGATCTCTGAACAAGGAGAGAATGGGAGATTAGGCCATCAGCAGAGGTCTTTGGGGTGGTTGTGAGGTCTGGGGAGGCAGGAGTAGAAGAGAACAGTGAGGAAACGGGGTGTAGCAGGGTCTCATCGTGCAGTTTCTTCTTGGTGGGGAAGTCCTTGTGGTGTCCAATGAGGATGATGCCAAAGGCCCTTCCAAAAGTCTAGGAGCTCTGTAGTGTAGTCAGCAGACACAGGCAGGTTGGTTGTTGGGAGTCTTGGTGAGTGAGTGAGCGGGGGCAGTTAGGGACCCCTGACTGGGGAGATTCTAGAGGTTCTCATTTGGAGACACGCTGGGGGGCTATTGGGGAGTCGAGGGATTTGGAGAGACCCCTGAACAGGAAGACGAAATGGAAATCAGAGGTGCTTGGCAGGGAGCAAGATGCAGATGGTCCTGCAGGGGAAGTTTGGGGTTCTGGTGTCAAAGGAAAGAGTTGGAGACGTCTTGAGAAGGGAGGATTTGGAGGCTGGGAAGAGGCCCAAGTGGACAGAGAGCTAGCCTGGAGTCAGGGAGACCCGAATTTAAATCCAGTCTCAGACACTCCACCTGTTGGCTTAGTCCCTGGAGAAGGAATGGCCAACCACGCCAATATCTTTGTCAAGAGAACCCCGTGGCCATCATGGGCCTGCTGTGGTCTCTGGGGTCCTGAGGAGTCAAACAGGGCTGAACAACAAGGGGTTCTTCAGTGGGGTCAATAGCTAGGCCTTATTGGGTGGTTGGGTTTCTGGTTGAGTGAGGAGGGCCCTGATCAGAGCCCCCTGAAGGAAGAGAGGCTATAGGGGGAGGGTGCTAGGCGCTCAGCTAGTGGGAGATACGGAGACTCTTTGGAGTGCTTGTGGAGTCAGGGGTGAGGAATTACAGGGACCCCTGAACAGGAAGGGGTTCTCAGTGTTTGAGGCGCTTATCAGTTATGAGTATGGCAACTTGTGGAGGAGGATTTGTGGGGTTCTTAGGAGGTAAGAGGGAGAAGCCTCTAGTAGGCCTGACCACCGAGTAAGTGCTCAGCAGAGTTAGATGTTCTGGGGTTCATTGAGAGACAGTAGGGGGCGGATATGAGAACATATCATAGGTGCCCAGCCAGCAGGTAGGTACGGTCTTCTGGGGGGTGTGGGAGGCTTCTTTTCAGAATCTTGGGGAATCAACATGGAGAAGATATAGAGAACTCTGAACAGGGAGAGGATATGGGGGTTCAGCTGCTCATCAGACGACAGATCCAGAGACATCGTGGGGAGAGCCTGAGGAGTTGTTGGGGAGTCCTGAGTGGTGTGTCAGGAGCGAGACCCCTGAATGGGGAAAGTGTGGAGGGGGGAGCAGTCAGCATGGGCCACACACTGATCCTCCTTTGGGGAGGTTGTTGGCTTCCTTGAGATTTGGGGCGGGAGTTAAAAAGGCCCTACAAGAGAGAGAAGATGTGGGGAGACAGGAGAGGTGGTCAGCAGAGGGTGAGTAAATACAGCAACTAGTAGAGGGGGGAAGTTGGGGACTTCTTGAGGGTTTTAGAGGAAGGAGCCTCTGCGACCCCATGAACACAGGGAAAATAGAGTCGTTATGGGTGCCGTGCAGGGGCGTAGATACACAGGCTCTTTGGGGAAATTGGTGAGGTTCTTGGGCAGTCAGGAGGGGATGTTGGAGCTATGGGAAGGGTTAAGCCCTTGAGAGGAATCTGGGGGTATCCTTGGGTTAGATTAGAGAGGCAGTTTGGAGTTCTTGAGGTGTCTGGAGGGGGAGATTCAGAGACCCCTGAACAGCAGGAGAACTGGGGTGTCACAGAGGCTCAGCCTGGGAAAGATGCAGAGGTTGTGGTTTGTTGGAGTACCAGAGGGAAGTGTTACAGAGGCCCCTGAGCAGGGCATGGATGTGAGCTGTGTCCTGGCAGTGGGGAGGGGCCACATAAAGATATCCCTGGATGGAGGTTTTCTGGGGGTCTTTACGAATCCACTTGGGGGAGAGATGGAGACTCCGAGCAGGGGAAGGAAATGATGTCTGCTGGAGGAAGGTTGTGAGGAGCCTATCGAGGGGGAGTCAAATGGAGGACTTAGCCCTGAATAGGGAGGATATATATGGGCTAAAGAAGCTCAGCAAAGGATGCTCTGAGTACCTCTTTTGGGGGAGGTTTTTTGGATTTCTGGGGCCTCAGGGGGCAAGTTACAGGGATAAATGGGGTTTATGTGTGGGTCCAGGACCTCTGCGGGCCGTAGACACACTCTTTGGAGGAGAAGTTGTAGAGTTCCTTGAAAGCAAAAGGGGAGTTTTAAGAAACCCCAAGACAGAAGATGTAGGAGTTGTACATGCTCAGTTGGGGATGGATGTAGAGTCCTTGAGGGGACATAGTGGGGATCTTGGGTAGTCTGGAGCAGGGTTATATAGGCCCCTGAATAAGAGGGCCTTGTGAGGAAATGGGTCTGGGCTGAGTTTCTGATACAGAAACTCCTTGTGTGATGATTTTGGGGTTCTTATGGAGTCAGGAACAGAGAGAGGTTGTTGGGGTCCTTGGTTCCCAGCAGGGGGTAGATTCAGAACTTCCTTTGGAAGTGGCTGTTGGGTTATTGGGGAAACAGGAAATAGGATTTACAGAGTTTCCTGAAAAAGGGAAGCGCACAGGGGATCATGGGTACTCTGAGTGGGAGGGGCTGAAACAGAGACTGCTAGGATGAAGTTTTGAGAGCCTTGAGAAGTCAGTAGGGGCAGTTACAGAAGCCTCTGAGTAGGGAGCAGATGGTAGATAACAGGTGCTCCTCAGGGGTAGATGAAGAGACCCCTTTAGGGAGGAGTGTTCGGGTGTTACAGAGACCCCTGAAGTGGAGAAGGATATGGGGAGGCTTTTGAGGCTCAGCAGGGATTAAGGAGACTATGGGACAGATTGTGGGGTTCTTTGTGAGTCAGGAGGCAGTGACAGGGGCCTCTGATCCAGGAGATTGTGTGGGGCAGTAAGTGCTCAGGGAGGGCAGAGATAGCCAAGCTGGGGCAGGTTAGGGTTCCTTGGGGAGTCAGGAGGAGCTCCAGAGAGCCCTGGACCAGGAGAGGCCAGGTGGGAGGTGGGCTGGCAGAAAGTGATGACTTTGTGCCATGGGAGAGGGACTTGTGGAATCCTGCGGTGTGAAGAGGGGAAGCCCGTGTGCCTACTGAACTTGGGCAGGAGCTCAGCAGGGGGAGGTAGCATAGGTGCCCTGAGTGCAGGTGCCAGAATTGTAGGGGTGTCGAGAAAGGGGGTTACGGAAACCCCTGAAAGGGAGAGAACATATAGGGAGGGATAAAGGTGCTCAGCCAGGGGCAGACACTTTGTCTCTTGTGTTGAGGTCTTGAGAATCTAGGAAGGGTCAGGCACAGAGAGCCTGAAGAAAAAGAGTCTTGGGTGGTGGTGTCCTGGGGGCTCAGCCAATAGATCATTCCAAGACTCCCTGGTGGCAGGTCGTGGGTAATTGGGGAGCAGGCGTGGTGGGTTATCGCATCCCTTGAATACAACAACATTATGGAGGGGCTTCAGCAGGGGGTAACTAATGACATTCCCTGCAGAGATTTGGGGCTCTTGGAGAAGCAGGAGGGGGACATCCTGAGGCCCCTAAAGAAGGAATGAGGTCCATCTCTTGTGGACTCCTGGAGGGTGGTTTTTAGGGTTCTTGGAGCATCCGGTGGAGGGAGTTGCAGAGACCCCTGAACGAGGTAAGGCTGCGGATGTCACAGGTGCTCAGCAGGGCCAGATCCTAAGATGCCTAAAGGGGATGTTGTGGGATTCGGGGTGAGTCACAAAGGGGGGGTTAAGGGAGCCCCTTGAGCACATGGAGTTGGTATATTCTCAACACACTGTCTGGGGGAATTGTGATTCCTGGGCATGGGTGGCGTCACAGGGATGGCTATGGGGCATCATTGGGTCTGAGTAGGGGGTAGAAGCAGAGACTCCAGCTGGAAAGTGTTGGGGAATCTTGGGGAGTCCGGGTGGGGAGTTATTGAGAACTTTGAACAGGGAGGGGGCTGGAATTCTGGGGACTCAGCAGGGGGTAGATATAGAGAATGGCTCGGGAGAGCTTGTGGGGTTCTTGTGTCTTTCTGGTGAGTGATGGAGACTCATGAAAAGGGGAGCTTCTAAGGACGGTCCTAAGGAGGATGCCTGCAAGGCACAGGTAACCCAAATTCCGTGGTTGTTGGTTTTGTAGCAGAATTTGTTTTAGACGTGTGGGTGGGAACACCTCCAAGGAAGAGTAGTGGCCCAGCACGGAGCCCATACTGCTACGCCTTGGGGGAGCCTTTGGGTTGGTCGGGGTGTTGGGGCGTCTGGATGGTGGAGGTCCAGAGACCTCTGAAAAGGGAAATGACATGGGTGCTAGTCATGTGGGCTGAACAGGGGGCACAGAGACCCTGAGAAGGAGGTTTGTAGGTTTTTTTTGGGGCCCATTGGGAGGAGTATCTGTCCAAGGAGAGGCTATGGGGGTCCTGGGTGCTTACTGGAGGGCAGAGACTGAAGCTCCTGAGAGGATGTCAAGTTGTTCCTGGCGTCAGGAGGGGGCACTCATAAAGAGGGTGAGGTGGCGGGGGCTCATGGGTACTCGGCAGGGGCTCCGTGCAGAGCTTTGTTGAGGGGATCCTGTGGGATTCTTGGGCAGTGGGCAAGGGAGTGAGACCCACGAACAAGGAACTTCCTGGGGGCTTCTGCTGTCTGCAGCACATGGTAGGTACAGAGGCTTCTTGGGGGGAGGTGGTGGGGGTGTCGTGTCCTGGGGAGGGAGGACTTGCAGAGACCTTGAGCCGGAGAACATGGGGAGACAGTTCTTATGAGCTCTCAGCTGGGGCTCGCTTTGGATCGTGTGCCTGGGGGTCTTTGGGAGTCAGGAAGGGAGAGTCCCAGAGAACCCTCATCAGGGAGATGAAGTGACTGGCAATCCCTGTCACTGAGCAGAGAGGAGATATAAAGACCAGCTAGAGAAGGCTTTTCTTGAGGACCTAGAATAGCAAATGGAATGAATAGGAGTATAGAGAGGCAAGTTGTTGGTGTTCATCAGTGGCATGGATAGATACCAAGATCGAAGGGGAAGTTTGTGGGATTCCTGAGGAATCAGAGGAGGGAAGACAGAGACCTTTGAGCAGATGCAGTACTTTGGCGAGGGGGGTTCTTAGGGGCTTAGCAAGGGGTAGGTACAGAGAGTCCTTTAGGTGAGATTTAGGGATGGATGAGGATGTACTACAAAGTATATATTACTTTGAGTTTTTGGATACACAAAGGATATGTAGTATTCTATAGCCCTTTGAGCATAGGTCAAAATTGCTTTCCTCAATAATTCAGTTCACAAGTCCTCCAACAATGTATTAGTGTCTCAGTTTCCACATCCCTTCCAAATTTTGTTTTTTTTTCCTGCTGTTAGAGCCAATATGATAGATGTCACATGATACCTTGATTTCTCTAATAGTGATTTAGAGTATTTTTTGCATGACTATAGAGAACTTTAATTACTTTGCTTGAAAACTGCCTGTTAATATCCTTTGACTATTAATCCATTGGGGAATGCCATATTCTTATATATCTGACTCATTTCTCTACGTATTTAGGAAATAATCCATTTATTAGAGAGACTTGCAAAAAACATTTTGCACCATTATGATTACCGTGTATTACTCTACATCCTATTTCCTCCTGTTTCGTTTCTGACCATCTCCAAATTTGCCCTCTTTTCTACCAGCCCCATCCTTCATTCTCCTTGCCTCTTTTCCTCCAACTATCCTGTAGTTGCAGGGGTCCCCAATCTATGGCCCACAGGCCACATGAGGCTCCCTCAGGCCATTTATCTGGCCCCCACCGTACTTCCAGAAGGGACACCTCTTTCATTGGTGATCAGTGAGAGGAGCCCTGTATGTGTTGGCTCCACAAAGCACAGTGTTGCTCATGTACAGTACTACTACTGATGACATAATCCTTGGTGTGGCACCCTGTTCCGAAAACAAGGCACCGTGCAAAGGATTATGTGGCTACACAATGGAAGATATCAGCATGGTGAGTGGCGATCTGGGGGAGGGGATTCCACACTGTGTATAATGCTGCCCAGTATAGTAGTGGCGGTGATGGGCCAGTGCAAGGTGTGACAGGCCTATCAGCCAGCGCTGCAGCCTCTGCTATCCCAGACATAGTTTTTTATAGTCTGGCCCTCCAGTGGTCTGAGGGACAGTGAACTGGCCCCCTGTGTAAAAAGTTTGGGGACCCCTGCAGTGTAGTGTAACACATTTTTATACCCAATCAATTGTTTGTGTCTTTCCCTCATTGAGCCAATTCCTATAACAATTGGGTTCGCACATTCCCCTCCCTATTTCTGCCATTTTCCTCTCCTCTGTTAAAGCTCTTTCATGCCTCTTTTATGTGAGATAATTTACTCCATTCTATTTTTCCCTTCTCCCAAAGCATCCCATCATATTCAACTCGCATCCTTGCCCACTATATATACTCCTTCTAACTGTCCTAATAATAATAAAGTTCTTTGGGGTTACAAGAATCATTTCCCCATGTTGGAACATACACAGTTTAACTTTATTAAATATCTTTTGATTTCTCTTTCCTGTTTACCTTTTTATGCTCCTCTTGAGTCTTGTAAAATTTTCTATTCAGTTCTGATCTTTTCATCAGGAATATTTGAAGATCCTCTGTTTCATTGAATGCCTATTTTCCCCCTAAATGATTATACTCAGTTTTCAGTTTTTCTTGGCAAATGATTCTTGGTTGAAGTCCTAGATCCTTTACCCTCTGAAATATCATATTCCAGGCCCTTTGTTCCTTTAATGTAGAAGCTACTAAATTTTGTGTTCTCCTGATTGTGGTTCCATTATATCTGAATTGTTTCTTTTTGGTTGTTTGCAATATTTTCTCCTTGGCCTAAGAGTTCTGGAATTTGGATATAATATTTCTGGGAGTTATCCTTTTGAGATCTCTTTCTGGAGGTGATTGGTGGATTATTTTAATTCCTATTTTGCTTACTGGTTCTGAAGTATCAAAGTTATTTTCCTAGAAAATTTCTTGAAAGATGATGTCTGAGCTCTTTTTTTGAACATGGCTTTCAGGTAGTCTAATAATTCTTATATCATCTTTCCTAAATTTATATTCTAGGTCAGTTAAAGGAGATATTTTACATTTTTCTTCTTTTTTCATTCTTTTGACTTTGTTTCATTGCTTCTTGATATACCATGGAGCCATTAGCTTCCTTTTGCCCAATTATGATTTTTAAGATAGGCTTTTTCTTGAATAAGCTTTTTATTGCATTTCCCATTTGGTCAATTCTTTTCCTCAGTGAATTTATGTATCTCTTTTTCCATTTGGCCAATTCTGCTTTTTAAGAATTTCTCTTCATTGGATTTTTGTGCCTCTTTTGTCAGTTGGCCTATTCAATTTTAAAAGGTATTACTTCAGTATTGTTTTATACTTCCTTTACCAAGCTGCTGACTTTTTTTCATGATTTTCCCATATCACTCTCATTTCTTTTCCCAATTTTTCTTATATTTCTTACTTAATTTTTAAAATCCTTTTGAGCTCCTTCATGAATTCTTTTTGGGCTTAATATTCATATTTTCTTATAGGTTTTGGATACAGCAGTATTGACTTTGTCTTTTTCTGATTTGTGTTTTGGTCTTCCCTGCCAGCAAAATAACTTTGTGTTGAATTTCTTTTTTTGTTGTTTGTTCATTTTCCAATCTTTTTCTTTTCTTTTAATAAAAAACTTCTTTTCTTTTAATTAAAAAACTAATAAAGTTTTACTCTGTAACTAGATGAAGGAGCGCTATTCCAAGTGTCAGCTTCTTTGTGCAGCTGCTTTTAGAGCAGACTATCCACTTTCATTTCTTCCAAGGTAGTATGATGGAAAGAGAGATGTATTTAATACTCTCCAGCCTGGGATCTTGCCTGTGATTAACCACAGGTACTCTTTTTTGTCTTGGAGCTGTGACCAGGATCCTCCTGGAATATTCCTCTGCTATCTTACTCTAGAATCCAGTAACACTGGCCTCCTTGCAATTCCTCCAATGAGACATTCCTTCTCTAGACCCTAGGTGTTTTCTCTGGCTCTCTCTGACAGACACCTGGGTGTGCTCTCCATCATTTCCACCTTCTACCCTCTCTGGCTTCCCAACTAAATTCCCAACTTCTAGTGGAAGCTTTTCTCCATTTCTCTTAGATCAGAAGAACTCTATCTTCATCAGAGAAAGAACCGTGGGAGCAGAAACATAGAAGAAAAACAGCTGCTTGATCACATGGGTCAATGGGGATATGGTTGGGGACGTAGACTCTAAATGATCATCCATCAACAACATGGAGATAGGTTCTGATCAAGGACACATGTAATACCAATCTCTCTTAGATCTAGTACCTTTCCTCTGCTGGTTATCTCCAGTTTACCTTTCTAGAGCTTGTTTGTCCAGAGTTGTCTGCATGTTGTCTCCCACCTTAGACTATGAACTCCTTACAAGTAGGGACTGTTTTTTGCCTTCCTTTGTATCTGAAGCACAGTGATTAATGTTAATTGCCTGCCTGAGCTGCCTGAGATCTCTTCTAACTCCAATTCTAGGAGGTTATGATATGATTTGTGACTCCTGGGCCCGGGCACTTTCTCTGTAGTAGAAATCAACATCTAACTTAATCAATACGTAGGCATTTCAGTGTCCTTTTCTGCATGCTATTGCTTGATAGGTTTTCTTATTCCCTCTGATTTTGTATCACAGTCATTTCTGGAAATATACTCCCTTCCCCTTCCCCCCTAACTTCCCCCAACACTGCTCAGATGTAATATTCCCCCACCCCTCTCCTGAGAGTTAGAGGTCACCTTCATTATCTGTCTGTATCTGTATTTTCAGTCTCTCGGAGCTGGCCTTCCTTTCAGTGACCTTTTCATTTTCCATCATTATGGTCCCTGTGTACCTTGTTCTTTTGGTTCCTTGGCATCAGCTCTCCTCCTCCACATTTTACGCATCCACCCCGTCACCCTGGTCTGCCTTTATAGGGCTTCTGATGAGTTCTATAGCTCTCAAACTTTCTAATCAAAATTACCCAGAGCTCATTAATCCCCACAGCTTCCTTCCTTGTGAGGGGTAGATGAACACCATATGCTGTCACTCCCTAGACAAGCTGCTTCCACCTATCAAGGAAGCATGCTCTTCTCCTCTGCCGTCACCCCTAGCCTCCCCCGCCCCTGTTGGAGGCAGAAAGGCAATGGACTTCCAGCTGATAGAGTTAGCTTGGAAAAGTCCGGGCCTTGTTGTTTGACAAACTTCTCAGCATCCTTCTTTAGGAGGCAGGAGGCAGGAGGTGGGAGGCAGAGGCCACCAACAGAGTTGAACAAAGGCCAACTGGGAAGTTAAGTGGCTGTACTACTTTTTTTGGAGGCTGGAATTTTCCAACTACCATCCATTTCCTCCTGTCTCCAACACCATTAGGAACTCTGGGTGCCCTGAGCCCTACATAGGTCCAAGTTCTTTTAGATAAACCACTACCTTCATTGGTGTACTGGTGCTAATCAGCAGCCCCTCCTAGGACTTTACATGACTTACCCAGTCAAAAGCAGGACTGGAACCTGGAACCTCTCAGAATTGGGGGTGCCATCTCTCTATCTGCTCCTCCACCCTATTTTTCTTTTTTTTTAACCCTCACTTTCTGTCTTGGAGTCAATACTGTGTATTGGCTCCAAGGCAGAAGAGAGCGGTAAGGGCTAGGCAATGGGGGTCAAGTGACTTGCCCAGGGTCACACAGCTGGGAAGTGTCTGAGGTCAGATTTGAACCCAGGACCTGCCATCTCTAGGCCTGGCTCAATCCACTGAGCTACCCAGCTGCCCCCTCCACCCTATTTTTCAATGGGTTTCCCATTCCAAGGCCATCTATCATCTATCAGGGTTACAATCTTCATCTCCAGTCTGGTACTTAGTTTTTAAAGACCTTTATATTGACATCTTTTATTTTGACATCACCCAGATTATATTATTTCTTTTCCCTTTCCCCCTCTCCCAATTCTTATAGCCAAGAATCAAAAAAGAGGGTAAAAAGTAGTTTATCAAAAGTAACCAACTCTCAGGTGAATAGGGGGTGGATGAGGAGACCCCTTAGGGAGAGGTTGTGGGACATTACAGAGACCCTTCATGTGGGGAAGGATATGGGGAGGCCTTCGAGGCTCAGCAGGGATTAGGGAGACTCTATGGAATAGATTGTGGGGTTCTTTGGGAGTCAGGTGGCAGTGACAGGGGCCTCTGAACCAGGAGATTGTGTAGGGCAGTACGTGCTCAGGGAGGGCAGAGATACCCAAGCTGGGGCAGGTTAGGCTGTCTTGGGGAGTCAGGAGGGAGGAGCTCCAGAGAGCCCTGGACCAGGAGAGGCGGGCTGGCAGCAGGTGATGAATCTATTGATATGATAACCAGATGGCACAGTGGATAGAGCTCCAGGCCTGGAGTTGGGAGGACCTGAGATTAAATGTGGTCACTTGCTTAGCCCTGACTGCCTAGCCCTTGCTGCTCTTCGGTCTTAGAACTGATTGGGAGCCAAAAGGTAAGGATTTCAAAAACAACGAATCAGCTGATGGACAGGTCGGCCTTTATATGCAGTGTTCCCTAGCCATAGTCCTCCACCTCCGTTGAGAAGCAGAGAGGAAGCGCCTCCTATATTATATGCCGCCAAGCTTGGTTGATATAATTTCATGGCCTTCAATTCAGCTTTCACATTTTCAAAGCATTTTCCTGGAGCTGCTCACTTCATTTTACAGCCTTCGTAGGTCTGCCTGTGCTTTCTGTCCTCATCGCATTTGATTTCTTACATTGTACTATTCCACTATGGCTAGCCATTCCTCAATCAATGGGCAACTGTTTTATTTCGTGGAAGGTAGGAATACACATTCTATGACACCTACTGTGCGCCAGGTACTGTGCTAAGTGCTTTACAAATAATCTCACATTTGATTTCACAACAACCGTACAAGGTATGTGATATTATCATCATCCCTATTTACAGCTGAAGAAACAAAATGATTTTCCCAGAGTCACACAGTAAATGTCTGAGGCTGGATTTGAACTCCTGGCTTTCAGACTCCACTAGTGCCACCTACTTGTCTAATATGCTTCTGGGCTCAGATACTTGAAAACCAACAGAAATAAGTTTCATGGATGCTCTCTTTTCATCTTAATATCACCGTCAGTCTCATTTCCCACACTCCAAGATGGCTTCGTCCCTTGCAACAAATCAGTACTGTCAAACAAAACAGATGAACACATTGAGCGTGTGTGACAGTGTCTGCCTCTGTGGCTTCACCGTTAGTCCTTTCGTGTCACATTCTGATACTTCTTCCTCTCCAAAGCACAGTGTAGTGCAACGATCTGGGGTTGGCATGCCTGGCTTTGAATTGCCAGACTCTCCTATTCACTCTCTGTGTGACTTTGGGCAGGCCCCTTCCTTCTCTAAGCCTCAGTTTTCCTCTTCTGACTAATGAGGGAGCTGTGCCTTCTGCTCCCTTCTAGCTAGCTCTAAGGCCTCTGGCATTCTCCGTAAGCTAGCATTTAAGACCCTTCCAGGGCCCCTGGCAGCAGCTTTTTCTTTGTGTCCTTGGCACCAAGGCCAGGGCCTCCTTACCAGAAGCTTTGACGTTTTGCACACACTATTTCATTTCATCCTCAAGATGGCCCCCTGAGGTAAGTGCTCTCATTATTTCCATTTTACAAATGAGCAAACTGAGGCTTAGAGAGAGTAAATGTCCAAAGCAGAAAGGGAAGCCAAGTCTTCCTGAGCTGGAGTCCAGCGCTCTCATCCTTCCACCACACTGCCTTGTACTTATCAGGCACTGAATTGAATAGGGCATCTTTACATCCTCAGATGTTTGGATCCAGGGACGTGAGGGGGAGAGGAGTTACTGGCGGCTCCCTCGAATGTTTAGACGGAAACGTGGGTGCCAGATTTGGAGTTATTTGTGGACAAAGCCCTTTGAAAGAGGCTCTGTTGGCCTTCCCTGAGACACTCTGGCTCAGAGATGCCGTGTGTCCCAGGGAGCCTCATGCAGTGCCTTTTATGGGCAAAATCGCCTAACTGGGCAAGTTGCAGTGCACGGTCCAGCCACATCCACTTTTAAGGTTATGTGTGAACATTCATTGTCTTCCTGTTTGCACAAGCTGTGGGGAATGTAGCTTTTACAGACTTAAAAATCACATGGATGGCTTGCTTTTATTTGGCCATCTTTTCTTTTCTCCTTCCCCTGCGTGGGAGGCAGGGATGGGCGGCTGGGGGGGGGGGGATGACATTCTTGCACGGGTTAGGAGGTTGGGAGGAGGGAATAGTTGCTTTCCTAGACTTTGAATACTTCTTATTTTGTTCTTTTGTGGAGTGCATGGTAAGAAGGAGTGAGGAACTTGAGAGCCAGGAGGGAACTGAGCTCTCATTTGGTCAGCTGTCTCTCATTTGATAAAAGAAAAGAGAAGGAAAGGGACTGGTCCAAGGTCACGTAGCTGTTTAATAGCAGAGCTGAAACTAGAATCCCTCACCCTAGTCATTTGACTTTCTGGCTTTTCCTACTGTAGCAAATGGTTCCAGGAAGCTCAGATAGCTGGAAAAATATTCCAGGTCTAGGGAAGCAACTTGCCCCTTTTCCCCTTATCCCCTTACGCTTTGGAGAGACCAAGTCATGGGCTTCTCTAACTGGAAAGGAGTTCAGACATCAACTAGATCAGAGCTTCTACACCTTTTTTGGGTCCTGGACCAACCCCAATGGCAGTCTGTCTGGTAGAGCTTTCTCAGAATAAGGTTTATTGCTTTCCCCCCCATAATCAGAGGAGACACCACATTTCAGTTAGAAGTTAGTGAAAATACAGATTCAGGGACAACTATGTGGCACAGTGGTTAGAGAGCCAGGCCTGGAGTGGGGAGGTCCTGGGTTCAAATGTGGCCTCAGTCACTTCCTAGCTGCGTGACCCTGGGCAAGTCACTTAACCTCAATTATTTAGCCCTTGCTGCTCTTCTGTACAAAGTCAGGAGGTAAGGGTTTAAAAAAAGAAAGAAAGAAAAGGAAGATGCCATTTTTTCCCATCCAAGTTCATGGAGCCCCTGAAATCTGTCCTCTAGGTTAATAACTCCTGATCTACTCCAATCCCTTCCTTGTGAGGAAATGGAAGCCTAGAGAGGAAAAGGGAGTTGCCCAAGGTCATATGACCACTTAATAGCAGAGTTGAGATTCAAACCCCAACCTCATGTCTCCAGACTCCCACCCTATCCCCAATGGACAGGTTAAAACCCAGTTAACATCTAAGGTGGAGAGGGTAGTGTTAGCTCTGTCACCTGATGCCAGCATCCAACTAGGCTTGTTGACTGGCTTAGCTTGTAGCCCGGGTATGGACGAGGAGAACAGAGCAGAAGAGGGGCTAATTGGATCCTCTAGTCACTGGCATGACTACAATATATTTTAGGAAGGCAGCATAGGTAGTGGCTTGGGGCTTGTAGGCAGGAGCGACCTGGCTTCCAGTCCTGCCTCTGACGTTTACTAGCTTTGCAACACTGGGAAAGTCACTTACCCAATCTGACCTCAGTTTAAAAAATGTCTTTTGATTGTTTTATCTCATTTGCTCTTCCACATGAGTCCTGTGAGGCAGGTGCCATTATCATTGTTCCCATTTTACAGATGAGGCTTGGAGAGGTCGGGTGACTTACCTGAAGTCACATAGCTAATAAGTGTTTGAGGTGGCATCAGAAACCTCTTCCTAATGTAATGGTAGCACCAAAGGAGCTGTGGTCTGTAAAAAAGGTTGCAAAGCTTAAAGCACCTAATGAGTGAGTGGTTCCGTCTAGGCCTTCTTGGGTTTCCTGGGCAGAGGACATGTTCACCTTGGATGTTGTTCTCATTGGCCTATTGGTAGGGAACTTCTCGAGCAGTACAGACTAGATCACCAAACACTTAAAGCCCATCTCCTTTTGGTGGAGGCCCCACCAAAGACTGCGGTTTATTGGTCCAGAGCCCTCAGGAACCCACCATGCCCTGCAAGTCTCAATAAGACATCTCGGAGACCTTCATGAAAGCGCCTACATCCCAAGAGACAAAAAAATGATAAAGCTGTCGGTGCTTTGGCAGTGGCAGGATGGAGAGGGTCTAAGGTCAGCAGCAGTTGGGTGATGGGTTCTAGTGGGAGAGGGGAGGGAAGGGGGAAGTTGTTTCATTTTTCAGTGCTTCTGAGAACACTATGATAAGTGTCCATCTTGCTTGAAGTGTGCTGTGGAAAGAACAAATTAGTACAAAAATATTTATAGCAGCTCTTTTGGGAGTGACAAAGAACCAGAAATTGAAGGGGTGTCCATCAGTTAGGGAATGGCTGAACAAATTGTGGTCTATGATGGTAACAGAATACTATTGTGCTATAAGGAAGGATGAAGAGGATGATTTCAGAAAGAGCTGAAGGACCTCCATGAACAGATGCAGAGTGAAATAAGCAGAACCCGGAGAACACTGTACACAGGAACAGCAGTACTGTGGAACCATCGAATGTGATAGACTTAGCTACTGTCAGCAATGCAAGGATCCAGGACAATCCTGAGGCACTTATGGCAGAGAATGCTCTCCACCTCCAGAGAAAGGACTATTAGAGTAGAAATGCAGATGAAAGCGGATGATTCATCATTTGTTTATTTAGGTACATGTTTTGGGAGTTGAGTTTTTTAAGATTATTCACTCACAAAAATGAATGATATGGAAATATGTTTTACATGGTTATAAGTATATAACCCAGATGGAATTGCTTGTAAGCTCCAGGAGATGGGTGGGAAGAAGGGAGAGAGACAATATAGATTATATAACTTCAGAAAACATGGAAATTTGTTACTAAAATTAAAAATCCAAATTAAAAAAGGAAAACAAATTAGATTTGGAAAAGGAAGATCTGAGTTCAAATCTTAGCTCTGACACTTAGCTGCATTTTAACTGAGCAAGTCACATTTTATGGAATATTCCGTGAAGGGTCCTGAGGGTATCTAGGCTGGAAGAAGAGGAATTTAGGAAGGGACAAGGCCGGCCTTTGGAAGGAGGCATAGCTGTGTTCTACTTGGCCCCAGAGGACAGGACCAGAAGCTGAGGGGGAGGAGGGCAGCATATAGAGAGGCAGATTTAGGCTCTCTATATAAGTAGAAACTTCTGAACAATGAGCGCTGCCCCTAAATGGAAAGGGATGCTTTGGAAGATATCTCCTGGGAAGTCTCCAAGCAAAGGACCACTTAGCAAGAAGGCTGGAGCGGGAATTCTTGGCCAGGAAATGGATTGGCCTCGATGTCTCTGAGCTTCCTTCCAACCCAGAGATCCTGTGCTTCTGTGAATTGCTTTGTATTTGAAAGGCTCTGGTCCACTGGAGCTGAGATGAGTGGGAATCTGCATAGTTTAGGAGTTGGGTGTCCCATTTTGCTCTGACTCATGAGACCTTGTCAGTGACCCACAATATTTCTGGATGACTTCATAAGATTAAGCTGCAGGCTGCATGGGAAGCTGGAGAAAAGTGTTTGTTCAAGGAGAGTGTTATGGGACTGTATCTCCCTCCCCCTGTTTAGTAAGTCGGCTTGATTTTGAATCCAATCTCGCTGCTTATAGATGAGCAGCTCCTTTATGCCGGAGCCTTCCTTTGTCTACCTCTAAAACACAGAATAGGCATTGTTGGGCAGCAGAATCAAGCCGAGAGTGCCAGCTCAGCCCCGAGGATACGAGTTCAGCTCTACCAACATGCTCCATGTGTGACCATGGGCAGATACTGTGCTCAAATGGATCTTTTTTCCCTTCTGATTCCCATTGCTACTCAAGGTACTAGTGATGTCTTGCATTTTTCTTTTGTAGTCGCTTCTAGATATTACCACGACTCCGCCTCACCTTACCCTCTCACCCCCTGACTGCCCCCATGAATTCTCTCTTGCAAAAAAAAAAGTTCAACAAAATTATTTGACAAACAACTACATCTGGCAATGTGTGCAATATTCTGCACCCATAGTTCCCAACTGATTATTTTAGTGTTTTTATATTATTGCAATCAGTGTATCTCTAGGCATTCATTAAGTGCCAACTGTGTACCAGGTGTCTTCTGCTTTGGCTGTTTACTCTACTCTAAGCTAGTTTATATGCATCTCCTTATGGTCTTTGAATTCCACCAGGCATGGTTTCTCATGCTGTAGTAACATCCCATGGCATCCCATATCCCAGTTTGTTTGGCCAGTCCCTAATCGATGCCCCTCCACATTCTTCTCTGTTCTTCACTGCCACCAAAAGAGCCTCATTTTACATAGGAGAAACTCTGTGTCTGTGGCTCTTAGGATTTGAAAATAGTCCCTAGGTGCGGAGGGATCTTTAAGAATTCTCTTGTCAGGCTTGATAACAGTGCCAAGAGTCAAAGGATCTTTGAGTTCTCTTCTCCGTGTTTCTTGAAGGCCTCAGGTAGCCTGTGAAGTCATTGGGTTCCAGGCCAGATGCTTCATTTCTAGGCCAGCACGTCGCTAGGTCTGGCCCGGAAAAACAACAGTATGTGGGGCGGGTGGAGAATGTGGAGCTTATCAGGATTCTATTCCCCAAGGAACAATTTCCCAAGTCTGGCCACCAGAACGTCCAGAACAAGAAATTAAGGGTCTCCCTCAGGCTCAATTGGGGAAGCAGAAGCTGGGAGAAGCCCAAGAATTCTGCCCTTGGGCCTGGCCTTCTGGGTGGGAGGATGGGGTAAAGCAGCTGTGGGCTATGAGAGCCAGGAAGAGCGCATCCTACAAAATCTCTCCCACTCTAGGAAAATTCCACTTAGACGTTGGGGTTTAACAAATGACCATTGGCATATCCCTTTGGGGAGAGCCTTCAAGGGCTCCCCATTACCTCTGTGCTCAAGTACAGATTCCTCAGCCTAGCACTGAAGGACCCTCCACTGCCTGGTTCCCACACCCACTCCCTTTCAGGTACTCTTTGTCTAGCTGTTGCTAGACAAATGTTGATGTTTAATCCCCCAATCCATCCAGTATGAGAAACTGGATAGGTTCTTTTCTGAAATCCACTCCCTCCTCACAGCTTCCTTCTTTCCCTTCAAGTCTCAACCTGTGTATCACCTCTGCCATGAAGCCTTCACCGATTTCCTTCCCCCAGGTATTTATGCACTCTTTCTCCTCTGGTCATCCAGTATTTATCCATTTCTATCTTTCATCCAATCAAATGTAAGCTTCCTAGAGGCCAGGGACTGGTTTGCCCTAGTACAGAATAGGCTTTCAATAACATTTCCTGCAGTGAATTATAAATATCACTGGGGAGGGGACCCCCACTCCCTTCAGAAGTTCTCATTACTGAATAGCAAATGATTGTTTTATTTTTAATTTTTTAAATTTAATTAATTTAGAATATTTTCCCATGGTTACAGGATTCATGTTATTTCCCCTCCCCTCCTCCCTCCCCACCTTCTGGAGCCAATGAGCAATTCCACTGTGTTTTACATGTATCACTGTTCAAAACCTATTTCCATATTATTGATATTTATTTGCACTGGGGTGATCACTTAGAGTCCACATCCCCAATCACATCCCCCTCGACCCATGTGATCAAGCAGTTGTTTTTCTTCTGTTTCTGCTCCCACAGTTCTTTCTCATAAGTCTCTCAGAATTGTCCTGAGTCATTGCATTGCTGCTAGCAGAGAAGTCCATTACATTCGATTGTACCACAGTGTATCCATCTCTGTGTATAATGTGCTCCTGGTTCTTCTCCTCTCACTCTGCATCAATTCCTGGAGGTTGTTCCAGTTCACATGGAATTCCTCCAGTTCATTATTCCTTTGAGCACAATATTCCATCACCAACATATACCACAATTTGTTCAGCCCAAATGATTATTTTAACCAAGTTGTATTCCTCTAACATATAGTTGAGGGTAGCCAAAGAAATAATAGTCGTAATTTTTATTACTGCAGAGTGACTTTGATATAGTGTAAGCCTAAGACTCAGGGAAGACCTAGATTCAATTCCTGTCCCTGATGTATACTGTTTGTGTGGCCCTGGGCAAGTCACTTAACCTCTTTTTTTTAAACCCTCACCTTCCATCTTAGAATCAATACTGTATATTAGCACCAAGGCAGAAGAGTGGTAAGGACTAGGCAATGGGAGTTAAGTGACTTGCCCAGGGTCACACAGCTGGGAAGTGTCCGAGGCCAGATTTGAACCTAGGACCTCCAATCTCTAGGCCTGGCTCAATACACCCCCCACTTAACCTCTTTATGTCCCAGGCAACTCTTTCAGACTGTAGTTGTTGTTGCTGGTCCTTTTTGGAAGAGGATCGGTGATATAATGGGCTAATGTCTTGACTCTGAAGTGAGTTGGATTGAAGTAAGACAGAGTTACACAAAATCATCAGCTTCATTCTCTCTCCCAGAGACATTGAAATCCAATGGCAGGAGAAAAGGCAGGATGACTGGTAATGGCCCAGCATGCCCTGGATGATGTTGGCATATTCCATGGCTGACGAAGCTCCAGATGCTCCACTTCAAGACTGTAAGTTACTATAAGAGAAGATATGAATACATATGGAGGCCTTTTGTTTAACTTGGAGTACATATTCTGAAGAAATCCAAGGCTTAGTCCCTATCCTGTCATTATTATTATAAATAATTTCAATCATAAATCTGGAGCTAGAAAGGACCTTAAAGGTCCAACTCCCTCATTTTATAGGTGAGAAAACCAAGGCCCAGAGTGACTTGTCTAAGATCATACAGGTAGTAAATGGCAGAGGGAGGGATTTTGACTCAGGTCCCATTGCTCTAAAGTCATTACTCATTATACTATACCATGCTGCTTGAAACAATATTGCCTTTTAAAGATGAGGAAAGGGAGACTTGGAGAGGTAACATGAGTTGTCCAAGGTCCTTTGGGTAGCATATAGAAAATTCAGAATTTGAACACAGGTCTTCAAACTAAAAATCCAGCGCATTTCCACTTAGGGATGGCCATTGCAGGCACAAGGGTAGCATGAACTGATTCTTGGATAGTGGCTAACGCAGGTTTAGACTCTGGAAACTGCTGTGTGTTGGTTCAGTAGGGAGAGGGGGAGAGAGAGGAGAGAGAAAGAAGAGCAACAGAGAGGAAGGGAAAGAGCAAAAGAGAGAGAGAGAGAAGTGAAGTTTCATTTAGGGTCAGCCCCTTGGCTCCAAGAGGACAGTGACCATTTCACATGGTGAATTCGATCATCTGCATAGCCTCTATAGTTCCCTAAATATTGTGGAAGTAAATGCAATGAGCTTGTTTTTAGTTTTATCCCTGACTTTTTGCTGCTCTAAGGAGAGAATGAATTCCACTAACTCTGTGTAGTTACAGAGAACCATAGACCCCGAGGATGGTATTTGTTTAGCCTCACCATAAAACAAATGTGTTCTTGGACAGGCTTACCTCCACCCATCAAAGTGAGTGCCGCAAGAGCCTTTTCAGCTGGTTCTACCTCATTTCCCCTGGTAGAGTTCAAGGCTTGGAATGTCTATTTGAGATAGAAAAGCTGATCAGGAACTAGGGTGGGTTTTCCTGCCAATTGGAGAGAGAAGGATGACTCTTAGGTCTTTTCAAATCTGCTGGCAGAAGTGACTTAAGTTATAATGCCTCCTGGCCATTTCCAAAATTATAAAGCCTGATCTGAGCTTCAATTCCCTCAATTGATTGCTCCAGATTCCTCAGATCCCTCTGAATTTCCTCCTCAACAGCCCAAACCATGTAATAATCTTTGAATGACATGTAATAGAGAGGCTTTATCTGGCATGGAGCACTGGAAGCATCAAGTACAGAGACCACAACACATTGACTTATGTCCCCTATTATACTGTATTGTATTCTGAACATACCTGCTACCTCCTGTGAGAAGTCTTCCTTGATCTTCTTTCTTGATCTTTCCCTCTCTTTATATCAACTTGGAACAAACATCAGTGACTAGCTAATTCAACTCATATTTGAAAGAGAATTCCCTCTACAATATCCCAGACAAGTTGTTATTCAGTCTCCCCAGGGAGCCCATTCCCCCCCCCCCATTTTTTGATGGCTCTAATTGTAGTGTGGTGGAAAAGGTATAGGATTTAGAGTCAGTTGGTAAATAATCATTAAACATTTATTTAGCACCTTCCACATATCAGGCATGTGCTAAGTCTTGGATACAAAAGATAATCCTTGCCCTCAGGGAGCTACATGGAGAAGAAAGCAAGCAAGCAAATACACATAAAACAACTATAGACAGGAGAAACTGGAAGGGATCAACAGGGGAAAGCCTCTAGAATTAAGAGGGGTAGAGAGGACTTCCTGTAGAAGGTGGGATTTTGGTTGGATCTTAGAGGAAGCCAGGTAGGTCAGTAGTCAGGGCAGAGAAGATTGAGTATTCCAGGAATATGGGATAGCCAGAGGAAATGCCTGGATCTGAGAAGCAGAGTCTGTTTGTAAGAAAGTCAGGAGACTGGTTTCACTGGATCAGAGTATACATTGGGGTAGGGAGGGAAGTAAGGTGTAAGAAGACTGGAACAAGGTAGAGGGGACTGGGGTTATGAAGGGTTTTGAAGACCAAACAGAGGTTGTATTTGATTCCTGGAAGCAATGGGAAGTCATTTATGTCTATTATGTAAGATAGTGACATGATTGGACCTGTGCTTTAGGAAAATCACTTTAGTGGCTAAATGGAGGATGGATCAGAGTGGGGAGAGACTTGGGACAGGCAGACCAATTGGCAAACTATTGCAGTAGTGAGGTGATGAGGGCTTGTACTAGAGTGGCAGCAGGGTCAGAGGAAAGAGAAGGGGGCATATTTGAGAAATGTTGCTAAAGTGAAGACAGGCCACCTTGGCAACAGATTGGATATTGGGGTGAGAAATAATCCACTCTGACTCCTAGATTTAGAGCCTGAGAGACTAGAAGAATGATATTGCCCTCTATAGCAAAAGGGAAGGTGGGGGCTTAGAGAATTTAGAGGAATCGTTATCAAGTTCTATTTTGGACATGTTGAATTTAAGATGTCTGCTGTACAACCAATATGAAATGTCTGAATGGTAGTTAGAGATGGGAGATTGGAGATCAGCAGAGAGGCTGAGGCAGCATAGGTAGATTGGAGAATTATCAGTGTAGAGATAGATGATCATTAAATCCTTGGAAGTTGAGATCACTAAATGAAGTAGGGTAGATGGAGAAGAGAAGAACATGATGGATAACTATGGTTAAAGGGCAGGATCTGGAGAAGAATCCAGTATTCGGATCACTTCAAAGAACAGGGCATGTTTAGCCTGGACAAGAGAAGACTCGAGATTGCTGGACTCGAGGATTTGAAATGCTATTCTGTTTGTACGCTTGCTCTGTTTGGCATTACTAGGGATCCTGGGTGGGGGTTACAAAGAGGCAGATGGAGGTTTGACTGAAGGAAAAAGTTCCCTAGAGCTAGTAAAAAGTGAAATCGGGCGCCTCTCTTTCTCTACATTGGGAGTATTCTAGAGGGGATTCTTGGTCAACTGTGATCCAGGGCGGATGGCCACCAAGGGCCTTCCCAACTCTTGAAATTCTTTAGTGTGTGTGGTTCTGCCATTGGATATGCCTGGGGGATTGGAGATCAGCCAAACCATTTCTTCTAGGTTCTAGGCTTGGGGTCAAGGTAAAGCCTGTGACCTCACAGAACAACCTCTGATGTGTGCGGGTGGGGACACTTTGTGAGGCCACTCCTACCCCAAGTTATAAGAATCTGAGGGGCTGGCACATCTTCATTGCAGTGGAACAGAAGCAGTGTCAAGGTGAGAAGGAAACCACTGGTCTGTAGGGTGGGTTGGGCCCTAGGAAAGGCAAACTTCCCACCCTTCTCCCCCTCCCTCTTCCTAATGGGGAGGGGGTAAAGCCCCTTAAAAGGAACGCGGAGAAGGGCTGAGATTTCAAGAGGGCTCCAGGGCCTAGGGGTCAGCAGTTGAGAAGAGACTGAGTGTTTGAGGGCAGACACTTACTTGCCCACTGAGCACTCACCGCCACGAGACCGGGAATTATACCCGCTGCCTTAAAAAGATACCTCTCAAGTGTCTTAAGGGCCACTAGACTACCAAGATTCCCTGACAAGCCCACCTTTGGCGTAACCATGGGCTTCAGAAAGTTAGCTCTACTATCTCTCATCATCCTGACTCCTCTGACTCTGGCCAAGTTCTGCTTCTATTACTATCCGAGGGACACCAAAGCCAAAATCTCCGTAGAAGTCCCAATGCACAACGACAGGGAGTTCGACTTCCCCGTGAGCTGGGGCAGTGTCGGAAGCTTCTTGAACATCTTCAGGCAAGGCTGTGTGAGTTCCAGCTGCCAGAGGGAACTACTTGCTAATACTTTGGGATTCGTTTGTAACTTCGTTTCCAACTGCTGCCTTGGAGAACCCTACCACGATGCTCAATCAAACTCCACCCAGGCCAAGATCAACCCAAGTATTATTGGTGGCGGCAAGTGTGGACCCTGCCGTGCTGCTGTGATGGTTGTCTCAAGCTTCCTTTTTCTGGCCACTGCCCCATTTTTCCTGTCTGTCTCCTATGCTTAACTGCAGCCCACGATCAATTCTTTTCCTCCTCAGAGTGGATTAAAGTGGCCAGAGGCAGACCCTAAGAAGTTTCCTGTGATGTATGGGGTATTCTGGGAAGCAAGGGACTCGGCTATCTCTAGTGAGCAGCTTCCCTCCCTACTCCTATCAGAGGCTTCTTCTTCCTTCTACTTTGGTAGCCTTGGTCCCCTCACAGAATTAGAGTTCTCAGCTTCTGGCTAAGGCCACAAAAGAATCCCTGGGACTCTGAGGTCCCGACAGCCTCTGCCAGAAGGCCTCCCTGCTTGGGGCTGCCCATTGCACTTGGGGGCAGTGCAAATTCTTCAGGAGCTTTTCCTGACAGCCAGCTGAAATCTGCCTTCTTGTAGCACCGGTCCCTCCTGGTTCTACCTTCTGGGGCCAAATCAAAAGGCTGCTGAAGCTCTGAGGAGGGGGGGAAGTAACTGGCACCCTGAAACCCTCCTCTCCCCATCTCATTCTCCCTGCCCAAGCTTTCCCAGAAAGAGGGACCCTTGGGGAAGTCACTTGTAGGGTCCCCACTAATCTGGCTCTTCCGCATCTGAGGTTGCTTGGCCACCTGCCTATTGTCCCCTGCCCTTCTCCCTCCCAAAGATGTTTACCCCCCCAAAAAATGTAGATTATTTTTTCTTTAACTGCTGTGAAACCACAGACTTATACAAGGAGGGGGGACACAATAGGGGGAGGGGGAGAGGAAATCACCTGGGTATGTTTGGGGTTTTTTTAATCCTTCTGTTCTGTCTTAGAATTGATGCAAGTAGATGTCCCAAGGCAGAAGAGCAGTAAGGGGTAGGCAGTGATGGTTAAGTGACTTGCCCAGGGTCTCACTGCTAGGAAGTATATGATGTCAGATTTGAACCCAGGACCTCCCATCTCTAGGCTCTCAATCCACTGAGCTACCCAGCTGACATACCTAGGCATTTTTTAAATGACAAATTGTCAAGAAGAAGCAAGATGGGGGGGGGGAGCAGCTGGGTGGCTCAGTGGATTGAGAGCCAGGCCTAGAGACAGGAGGTCCTGGGTTCAAATGTGGCCTCAGTCACTTCCCAGCTGTATGACCCTGGGCAAGTCACTTCATCCCCATTGCCTAGCCCTGACCACTCTTCTGCCTTGGAACCAGTACACAGTATTGACTCCAACACGGAAGGTAAGGGTTTAAAATTTTAAAAAAAAGAAGCAAGAGGACAACTTTGGAACAGAAGCTGAAAAACTAATTGCAGTACATAAAGAGGCTAGATACTACAGGGAAACTAAGTCAACTATATGTTACTGGACTCTGGAACTCCCAGGTTGGAATGTTGCTTGCTCTATGTCAGCTGGTTTTGCATAATCTTTCTTTTTTATAAGAGGGAGGTGTCCATTGCTCCAGGGGCGTGGGGGGGTGTTTCTATTGTGTATGTGTAGGGAATGTCTATGTGGGGGGTGTCTCTGTGTATAGACAGTTCAGAATGTCTAATCCCAGCACAGTTTGGGCATTCGAGATAACTGTAAGCCGCATGGCAGTGTGGCTCCTTCGTGGGTGACTTCCAAAGTCAGAGACTCTTTCCCTGCATTCCAGGCTGACAGGTGACACTGTCAGTGAGTGATCTAATCCTATGGATCCACCTCCTCCTACAGAGGGGGCAGGGAGGGGCAGTTAGCCAATGGCACCCAAGCTGCAGAGGTAGATTTGAAGGCAGGCTTATGTGACTCCTGGTTCAGTGGTCTTTTCACTGTATTGCACTGACCCTTCCTAAGTGATCAGAGAACTCTGGGACTGTAAGAGAACTGGGTGGGGGCAGGGAGGCAGCTAACTCAGTCTGTCCTTTTCCTAGAATCCCTGCTGTAGGATCACCAACAAGTAGGCACCTAGCCTGAATATGGCTTCCACCAGCTCCCACCTAGCTATGTCCTGCCTCCCCGGCGCCTCTCGGAGAAACCCTCTGGCTTACAGGTACTCGGAGGCTCTTTTGGAGATACAGGAAAGGAGAAGCAAATTCTTCCTGGTGGAAGGGAGAGGCTTCCCAGGATACCTGGTACCTTCTCTCCTCTTCCCTCCCTGCAGGAGTCTAGGGCAGGCATTAGCCTCCCTTGCATCAGCAGCTGCCTTCTATTTGGGATGACTCCCCACAACTAACATGGATGTGATCCCATTGGTAAATACCACCAACCATCAGGGAAAAAGTAGGGCTCAGATGATAGGATTTTCTGGAGACCATATAAATACCGAGTACTGGAAGCCCTGTGCCAATTAGTTTTGCCTAATGACTTTTCTCTTTGTGACGAGAGGGCTGGCTATTCCCTTCAAGGGGCTATGAGTCTCCCTGGAAATGACTGAGAGAAAAAATCAAGAGGCATGAATAAAACATTAAAGAAAAGATGATGTTTTACAAAGTTGGGTAAGGGGAAAGAGGGTACTAAAGAGCACTGGAACATGAAAGAAGCCCCAGAGCCCAAGTGTCATTAGGAATTATTGCCCCATGGTGATTCTTGGCCTTCAGGAAAACCCTTTTATCTGTTTGATAGCTTTAGAACTATGCTGGCAAATCTATGGCACATGTGCCAGAATATATCAGAGGAAGCTGCTCCCCTCCCCATCTCCACACATACCTGAGGACATTTCTCACATGATCCACCCCTCTGCCCAGCAGCCCAATGGGAGCACTTCCTCCCTCCCTTGTCTGGGGTTAGGGGTCGGCTCAAATGCTTGTGAAGGTCGTAGTTTGAGCACTCGATCTCTAAGGTCTCTAAAAGATTTGCCATCACTGCCTTAGAGAGTTGCCTGAAGGACCCAAAAGTCAAGTAACTTGCCAGTGAGTTTCAGAGGCAAGACTTGAGTTCCCCCAGGTCTTCCTGGTTCCAAGACCTCTTGGCAATTTATTATGGGCATATCTCTGAGCATTGTCCCAGATTGGGACATTGCTGAGAGCAGCCAATTCTCACAGATAATCATTGTACAATATTGCTGTTATTCTGTTCAATGTTTTCCCAGTTCTGTTTCTTTCATTCTGCATCAGTTCCAGCAGATTCTTCCAACTTTTTCTGAAGTCATCTTGCTTATCATTTCTTATAACACAGTCAGTATACCATTACCAAATTGTACCACAATTTGTTCAGCCATTCCCCAATTGATAGACATTCCGTCAATTTCCAATTCTTTGCCACTACAAAAAGAGCAGCTATAAAAATATTTTTGTACAAGTGGATCCTTTCCCCTTTTTTATTATCTCTTTGGGATACAGACCCAGTAGTGTTATTACCAGTTCCAAATTGCCCTACAGAATAGTTGGATCATTTCACAACTCCACCAACCATGCATTTGTGTCCCAATTTTGCCACATCCCCTCCAACATTTACCACTTTCCTTTATTGCTATATTGGCCAATATGATAGGTGTGAGGTGGTACCTCAGCATTGTTTTATTTGTATTTCTTTAATCAAAAGTGATTTAGAACATTTTTCATATGATTATTAATGGGTTTGATTTCTTCATCTGAAAATGGCTAGTTCATATCCTTTGACTATTTGTCAATTGGAGAATGGCTTGCATTCTTATAAATTTGACTTAGTTCTTTATAAATTTGAGAAATTAGACTTTTATCAGAGACATTTGTTATAAATTTTTCCTGGTTTATTGTTTCCATTCTAATCTTAGTTAAATTAGTTTTGTTAGCACAAAAGCTTTTAAATTTAATATAATAACAATTATTACTGATAATCCAATGTAATGGACTTTGTGACTAGTCACAATGCAACAAGCCAGGACACTCCAGAAGGACTGATGGGAAAGAATGTTATCCACATTGAGAGAAAGAACTACGGGAGTAGAAATGCAAAAGCAAAACATGTGACATCACTTATCACGTGTCTATATGGGGATGGGATTTGGGGTTTAGACCTTAAACAAAATCGCTCTATAGCAAAAATGAATAACATGGAAATAGGTATCAAGTGATAACATTTGTACAACCCAGTGGAATTGCTTGTTGGCTCTGGGAGGTGAGAGGGAAAGAAAATGAATCATGGAAACAAGGAAAAATATTTTAAAATAAAAAGAAAAGAAAAATAAATCATATATCCCTTTTAACCTTATCTTGGTATAGGGTGTGAAATTTTGGTCTGTACCTAGCTTCTGCCATACCGTTTTCCAATTTTCCCTGCAGTTTTTGTTAAATAGTTCTTATTCCAAAAGCTGGGATCTTTGGGTTTATCAAACACTAGGTTGCTAAGGTCATTTGCCCCTGTATTTTGTGTATCTAATCTACTCTATTCATCTGCCATTCTATTCCTTAGCCAATACCAGATTATTTTGATGATTGCTGCTTTATATAGTACAGTGTGAAATCTTGTATGATAGGCCTCCTTCCTTCACATTTTTTATTAGTTCCCTTGATATTCTTGACTTTTTGTTCTTCCAGATGAATTTTGTTATATTTTTTAATTCTATAAAATAATTTTTGGTAGTTTGATTGGTATGGCACAGAATAAATAAATTAATTTAGGTAGAATTGTCATTTTTATTATATGAATTCAGCCGACACATGAGCAATTAGTAGTTTTCCATTGTTTAGATCTGACTTTATTTGTGTGAAAAGTGTTTTGTAATTGTATTCATGTAATTCCTATGTTTGCCTTGACAAGTAGATTCCCAGGTATTTTATATTTTTTAGAGTGATTTTAAACAGAATTTCTCTTTCTAATTCTTGATGCTACACTTTTTTGGAAATATATAGAAATATTGATGATTTATGTGGATTTATTTTGTATCCTGCAACTTTACTAAAGTTATTATTTATTTCAACTAGTTTTTTAGTGGATTCTTTAAGTATACCATCATATCATCTGCTAGGAGTGATAGTTTAGTTTCCTCATTGCCCACTTTAATTCCTTCAGTTTCTTTTTCATTCCTTATTGCTAAAGCTAGCATTTCTAATACAACGTTAAATAATTGCAGTGATAATGGACATCCTTGTTTTACCCCTGATCTCATTGGGAAGGCTTCTAATTTGCAGATGATACTTGTTGAAGGTTTTAGGTATATACCACTTTCATTTTAAGGAATGACCCATTTATTCCTATTCTTTCTAATGTTTTTAATAGGAATGGATGGTGTATTTTGTCAAAGGCTTTTTCTGCATCTATTGAAATAATCATGTGATTTCTATTAGTTTGGTTATTGATATGGTCAGTTTTTCTGAGAGTTTTCCTAATATTAAATAAGCCCTACATTCCTGGTAGAAATCCTACCTGGTCATGGTGAGTGACCCTTGTGTCATATTGTATTCTCCTTGATAATAGTACCTAATTTAAAATTGTTGCATCTAGATTCATTAGTGAAAATCACGATTTTCTTTCTCAGTTTTTGGTCTTCCTGGCTTAGGTAACAGTACCACATTCATTTCATAAAAAGAATTTGGTAGGATTCCTTCTCTGCCTGTTTCCCCAAATAGTTTATGTAATATTGTGATTAATTGTTCTTTAAATGTTTGATGGGATTCACTTGTGAATCCATCTGGCCTTGGAATTTTTTTAAGAAGTTCATTGATGGCTTGTTTGATTTCTTTTCCTGATATGGGATTACTTAAGGATTCTATTCCCTCTTTTGCTAATCTGGGCAACTTGTATTTTTGTAAATATTTATCCATTTCAGTTAGATTGTCAGATTTATTGGTATATAATTGGGCAAACTTTAACCTAACCCTAACCCTAATGATTTCTTTAATTTCCTCTTCAGTGGCAGTAAGTTAACCCTTTTAATTTTTGATACTCATTATTTGTTTTTCTTCTTTCCTTTTTAAAATCAAATTAACTAACACTATTTTATTTGTTTTTTTTCATAAAATCAACTTCTAGACTTATTTATTAGTTCAATGGTTCTCTTTTGATTTTATTAATTTCTCCTTTAATTTTTAGGATTTGCAACTTAATCTTTAAATGAGGATTTTTAATTTGTTCTTTTTCTAGATCTTTTAGTTGCATGCCCAATGTATTGATCTGCATTTTCTCTATTTTATTGATATAAGCATTTAGAGAGATAAAATTTCTCTTAAGTACTGCTTTGACTATATCCCATACATTTTGATATACTGTCTCCTCATTGTCTTTCTCACTAATAAAATTGTTGTTTGTTTCTATAATTTTTTTCTTTGAACTCACCCTTTTTTAAAGCATTAGATTATTTAGTCTTCAATTAATTTTTTATTTATCTTTCCATGGAGCTATATTGATTATAATTTTTATTGTGTTATGATCTGAAAAGGATGCATTTATTATTTCTGCTTTTCTGTATTGGTTATGAATCTTTTAATGCCGTAATACGTGGCCATTTTTTGTGTAGGAGCCATGTACTGCTGAAAAGAAGGTATATTCCTTTCGATTGTCATTCAGTTCTCTACAGATATTTATTAGTTCTGACGTTTCTAAGATTTCATTCACTTCCTTAACTTCTTTCTTGTTTATTTTTTTTATCTGATTTATCTAGATCTGAAAGGGGAAAGTTGAAGTTCCCCATCAGTATAGTTTTACTGTCTATTTCTTCCTAAAGTTCATTTAATTTTTCCTTTAAAAATTTAGAGGCTATGCCATTTGGTGCATGTCTATTTAGAATTTATATTACTTCATTGTTTATTGTACCTTTTAGGAAGATGTATTTTCCTTCCTTATCTTTTTAATTAGATCTATTTTTTACTTTAGCTTTTTCTGAGATCATGATTGCTACTCCTGCTTTTTTTACTTTAGATGATGCACAATTAATTCTGCTCCTGCCCCTGACCTTTATTCTGTGTGTGTCATCGTGCCTCAAATGTGTTTTTTGTAAACAATATATAGTAAGCTCCATGATATTTGAATTGTTTTTCTTATTTCTGGCTGTTTGCCATATTTTCTCACTGGCTTGGGGGTTTTTGAATTTAGTTATTATATTCCACAGAGTTGTCATTTGAAAAATTCTTTCTGGCAGTGATCTGTGAATTCTTTTAATTTCTATTTATTCTCTTGTTTGAGAATATCTGGGCAGTTTCCTTTGATAATTTCTTGTATTATGATGTCCAGACCTTTTTTTTATCATGGCTTTCAGGTAGTCTGATAATTCTTAAATTATCTTTCCTGGATCTATTTTCCTGGTTAGTTGTTTTTTCAATGAGATATTTCATATTTTCTACTTTTTTCATTCTTTTGATTCTGTTTTATTATTTCTTGATGTCTCATGATGTCATTAGCTTCTAATTATCCAATTTTAATTTTTTTTCTAAAACCTTTATCTTCTGCCTTAGGATCAATTGGTTCTAAGGCAGAAGAGTAGTAAGGGTTAGGCAACAGAGGTTAAGTGACTTGCCCAGGGTCACACAGCTAGGAAGTGTCTGAGGCCAGATTTGAGCCTAGGACTTACCATCTCTAGGCCTGGCTCTCAATCCACTGAGCTACCCATCTTTCCCCCCTATCTTTCCCCCCTTTCTAATTTTTAAGAAATGATTTTCTTCCATGAGTTTTTGAGTCTCCTTATTCATTTGTCCCATTTCTTCTTGCACTGCTTTTATTTCTCATGCCCATTTTTCCTTTGCCTTTTCAGATTGATTTTTGAAAAAAATTTTTGAGCTCTTCTAGAATCTGAGTCCAATTCATATTTTTCTTTTGGAATTTATATTTGCTTTTTTCTTTCACTGTTCCCTTCTATGTCTATGCCTTGCTCTTTGCCACCATAAAAATTCTCTATGGTTAGATTTTTATGTTTACTCATTTTCCCAGCCTTTTTAAAGATAGCCTCTGTTCTCTGGGACCTCAGACTTGGATGTAGGCTTTTGGTCTTACTCTGGGCTTGATCTGGTTAGGCACACAATGCATAGCAGATTGCCCTTCCCTGGGGCTCTGCCTTGGTAGGGGTCAGTTAGGTTCCCTGGGGACTCTCCCCCTGCCAGGGATGGGGAGCTCAGCTCCAGATCCACTAACTGCCTGGGATCTATATAATCTATCTGTGACCCACACAGATCAAGGTGTGCAGTACTGATCACTTGGGCTGGAGTTCTGGACCTCACAGCAGGTTTGCTTGGAACTTTAAGGGGTATGCATTGGATTTAACTTCTATTGGACCAAGCAGGGTCTCAGAGTCTTGATGTTGGCTTGGGTTCAGGTTCAGAACCTGGAACAATAGATGTGGGATGGGAGGATTGCTGTTGCCTTGCTCCTTACTCTTCACTATAGCGTCCTGCTGGCTATGCTTCCCTCTCCAGGGCCCCAGATGTTCTCTGCCTACGTTTCAAGTTGTTCTCTTCATGAAAGTTGATTCACTCTGTCTCCTTGTTTGGTTCTTTCACTCCTTTATTCATTTTGTGGCATAATTTTAAAATTGGTTGGAAAGGATTCTCATGGTGGTTTCAAGCTTCCCTGCTTCTATTCTGCCATCTTGGCTCTGGAACCAGAAATCTCTCCCTTGATCATTTTTACAGAGGAGAAAATCAGAGTCTCATAGAGGGGGATGGCCTTCTCCCAGGTCCCATAACTAAGTGGTAAAACTAGGACTCAAGTCCTAGTTTAGAGCCAGTGGACAAATCTTCTGGTCATCCAGTTGGAGCCCTTCCTTTGTTTGAGAGGGAAACTGAGGCCCAGAGGTTAAGCAGTTCATTTCAATGTAACACAGGGAGGAAGCAGCATTGTCCAGATTCGAAAGCAGGCCCTCTGACTCTAAATCCAGCTCTCTTTCCTACCATACTCTTCTGCCTCTTATGACTTCTGGGAAGTCCTGAGATCTTGCCATTATGTTACATTGCTTATTTGATTTCTTAATCACTTTTCACTTCCCTTCTTTTTTCAACAATGGGAAGATAGTCACTGGAGACCACTTTCTTTCACGTTTTATCACCTGCTTGGTATTTGACTGCATTCAGTTCTTTGTTTGCCACCTAATTCCTGACTGTCAACTGAATGTGAACCTCGACCCTTGATCTCTCCTACCCTGTTTCTGCTAAATTCCCTGGTGTTCCTTCTCAAAAATGGAAACAAGAGCCACTTCAGAAATGCACGGACAGCCAGAACTCAGACATCACTACCACCTCATCTGTTCTTTCTGGGACCTGACTAGTTTCCGCTGGTCTGAACTTACCCTACTCCTATTTTGTCCGCAGTAGAACAGAGACAAATGACTTTTGTCAGAGGGACTCATTCTCAAGTACAGGCCAACGTAGGACAGTTTGCCAAGGGGCCAGACCCAGTAGCAGGGAATCTGGAGAGATGTCTAAAACTCACACAAATGGAGATTAGGAAGAGACTCCCCAGAAAGGCAGAAAGAACTTTCCATAAGGCGAAGGCACGTTTCCCCTGTAGCAGTCACTTCCCCTGGCACACTCAGATGCCCAAGAAAGAAATGGTTAATAAAGCAGCCATTTAAGGCGGGCATCTAGGTGACTCAGTGGATTGAGAGCCATTCTGTGATAAGTGGGGATTTGTTGCTTCTAAGTAACCATCTCTGCTTCTTTTTAACACTTGTTCGATGGCCCATAAAACATTTAGACTTTGAATAACTCATTTACTCAACTTATTTCCTGATGTCCTTTGATAATAGACTTCTGGGTACTTCAGTTTGCTCATCTGTAAAATCGAGACAATACTCTACTCACAGAGTTAGTGTGTGGCACAGACAAAATGTTTATAAAATGCTTTGCCAACTTCAAAATGCCATGTCAAGACTGACCACTACTGAAATGAAAACATTTACTAAACTACTAAAATTTTACTTTAAAAAATTACTAAAAGGAAACAAAACTTGAGTGATTAAAAAGCTAGCAAAGGTTTTAAAGATCAGATCCTACAAATACCTTCCTTCACTCAGGAGAGAGGTGGGGAACCCTGGACAAAGAATGGTATATGCACAGTCACACTTAAAACTGTATCCCCTTGGGGCAGCTGGGTAGTTCAATGAATTGAGAGTCAGGCCTAGAGATGGGAGGTCCTGGGTTTAAATCTGGCCTCAGACACTTAGCTGTGTGACCCTGGGTAAGTCACTTGACCCCCATTGCCTAGCCCTTACTGCTCTTCTGCCTTAGAACCAATACATGGTATTGATTCTAAGATGGAAGGTAAAGGTTTAAAAAAACTATTGCCTTTTAAAAAATTAATTAATTAAAATTTTAATTCAGCCCCTTCCTCTCCTCCCCATCCGCATCATCTGGCAAAATATATAGATTATATCTTTCATATTTCCACTTTTCAGTTCATTCTCTGGAGGTTAATCTGCTCATCTTTTCTTATGATGCAGTAATATCCCATCACCACCATATGCCACAATTTGTCTAGCTATGTCCCAACTGTTGGACATCCCCTCTCTTTCTGGCTCTTTGCCACCACAGAGGGAGCTGTTATAAATATTTTGGAACATATAGCTTTTCCTTTTTCCCTAATCTCCTTGGGAAATAGATCCAGCAGTACAGTTTTATAACTCCCTGGGTATAATTCCAAATTACCCTCCAAAAAGTTTGGATCAGTTCACAGCTCCACCAACAGTGTATTAGCATCCCCACTTTTCCACATTCCCGCCAACATTTGTAATTGTGCCTTTTTGTCATTCCAGCCAATCTGATGGACTTGAGATAATACCTCAGAATTGTTTTGGTTTGCATTCCTCTAAAGGGTAGTGATTTAGAACATTTTTTCATGTTCCTATATATATAGCTTTGATTTCTCCCTCCAAAAACTGTTCATATCTTTTGCCCATTTGTCATCTGGGGTATGATTCTTATTCCCATAAATTTGACAAAGATCTCTATTTTAGATATGAGACCTTCATCTGAGAGGCTGTCTATGAAAGTTTCCCCCCAATTTTCTTCTTTCCTTTTAATCTTGGCAACATTTGTTCTATTTGCACACAACTTTTCAATTTAATGTAATCAGAATTATCCATTTTACATCTCACATGCTCTCCATCTCTTGTTTACTCATAAATCCCTCTCCTGTCCATAAATCTAAAAGGTAATATGTTCCCTGTTCTTCTAGTTTGCTTATGATCTCTCCTTTTATGTCTGGATCAACTGTATTGCTTTTGCTTAACCTTTTTTGTGGTAGAGTGGTTTAATCAGACAGTGGAAGGCAGGTGAGGTACATTCAGAAATGGCTGTGATATATAAACAAAAGCTTATCTTTTTAAAAAAAACCCTTACCTTCTGTCTTAGTATCAGTTCTAAGCCAGAAGAGCAATAAGGACTAGACAGTCAGGGTTAAATGACTTGCCCAGGGTCACCTAGCTAGAAAGTGTCTGAGACCAGATTTGAACCCAGGTTTCCCCGACTCCAAGCCTGGTACTCTATCCACTGTGGTACCTAGCTGTTCCAAACCTTATCTTTTTTCCAAGCGCTATCTTTAACTGCCTGCCTCTTAATGATGCCTGGATCACAGATTTCTTTTCCTATTAGAGTCAAAAGTCAGCCCCTTGTCTTACATTTTTCTCAAACAGAAAAACAGGCCAGCAAAGGAGCTTAATTCTTGGAAGCTCTTTAGTCTCATGATGTCTGGAATTCTTATCCTCAGACACATGAGCAATAAAGCTCCAGACCAATGTTATTAGACAGATTCGTATAGCATTAGATGCAAAAACAATTCAAACCATAACCACATACGAATGTCTGTTGAGGCTGGAAGAACTGGGCTCAGGGTTTGGAATGAATCTGCTGTCTGTATTCAGTTTCCAATTTAAAAGGACTGATCCAAGATATCTGAGGGAGAGGATGGCAGGACGCCAACCCCCTCACATGAGAGCAAAGCTCAAGAAAAGAAATGGCTTTTAAAAAGACACGCATCTTCAAGAAACCGGAGACCCCGGAGAATTCCGGCCCGCTCTCCCCTTCTCCTGGGCCTAGCCATCGTCCGGCTCTGGTGGCTGATTGAGACGGAGGTACCTGGGGCCCAACTCTACAGGTTTCTCCAACTGCACAGCACTGTCTCAGCATTAGTCGAAAACATGCAAAGCAGAGAGCACAGGCGGCATTTTAAAAATGATCATCCGAAGTACCAGATGCAATGGAGAGGGGGGAGCAAACTATTGTAATATGGGGAGGGAGTGGAAAGAGGACTGAATTGGAAATCAAGACATCTTAGTTCAAATTCCAGTCCCGCCACCTGGATGACCTTGGATGAAGCCCTTCCTTCCCCTCCCTGGGGCTCAGATTGTTCCTCTGGGAAATGAAAGTGTTGGGTTAGATCACCCCTGTCAGGTATAAATCTAAGATTCTCTTATGTCGAGATAAGCTTAGCCATTGTCCCCTCAAATAGACAAATGATGCCCAGAGAAACTGAGTAACAAATGGGGATGCCAAGCAAATCATGGGGCTAAGTTAAAGAACTTGGAGAAAGAAAAATTCAGTAAGGAAATGAAGTGTGAATTAAAGATGAAAAAAGAGAAGAAATAATGAAAAAAGAGCAATAGGAAGAATACAATAGAAACTAAATCTAAATGTACTTGTCTGCTATGAGAAATACTCATTGCCTACACAGTATATTTAATTACTCCCCTTTAGGCTTGGTTATTAATTGCAAGCATTGAGCTATTGCCCACTCTGTTCTCTTGGAAGAAATGAAAGTGTGATTTAATTTAGATAGCACGCCTTTCATGGAAAGGCAGATCGCACCAACTAAATATCCCTTCTGGTAAGACCCTCCGATAACAGATAGAGGCTGCCCAGTGTAACAAAGGCCGTACAAGAAGTCACGCCGCAGTGAAGGAGAGCTGTTTTTAAATGGGTCCAACGAGTCTGACAAATCAGCCTTCTGGATTGAGAAATCTGGGTCTGCTTCTCCTTCTTGATGCTGACCTGTGTGATCCGGGCCAAATTTCCTCACCTGGCTGGG
The DNA here is from genome assembly GCF_027887165.1 of Monodelphis domestica. Lineage (NCBI taxonomy): Eukaryota > Metazoa > Chordata > Mammalia > Didelphimorphia > Didelphidae > Monodelphis > Monodelphis domestica. The sequence continues at coordinate 47,763,957 of NC_077235.1, read as the reverse complement.
GGTGCTGCTTCTGTTAAACAAGTGGCCTCACTGTGTGCTTCCTTTCTGTTTCTAGTACACAGAGATCTCTTCGTCTATCTACTGAGGAAAAGGATCGAAAGAGGCCAGGTTCCTCACTATTATAAGTTCTGCCTACATTGTCCATCTATCTGTCTCTCTGTGTGTGTGTCTGTCTGTCTATCCATCCGTCTGTCTGTCTACCTCCCTCCCTGGCTCTTTCTATCTGCCTAGTTATTGAGCAGAACGTAAGCCCCTTGAGTACTCTTGAAAGCGTTCCATTTTTACCTTCGTGTCCCTGGACATCACACAAGAGTGTCTAGCACAGAGTGCGTACTTGTATATGCTTGTCAGTTGATTGAGATCCATCCATACTTGTATTTCTTCTCACTAAGACTTAGTCATCTAATTACTCATTAATCTGAACAAAAGGGCAGAGGGTTCCAACTACAGGGTGGGAGTTGGAGGATGAGGACCCCAAGGGCAGAACTTCAGCTTGGCCTGGCTCCCCCGAGAGCTTTCTCCCAAAGATCTGAAATACAGAGGGCATCCATAACAGCAAATGTGCTTAGCACCTAATCAACACAAACAATTCATTAATGGAGGAAGTTGGCAGATGGAATCGTCTGATAGTTCAATTCCAGGTAGACTTCTTTTTTGAAACCCTCACCATCTGTCTTAGAATCGATATTGTGTATTGGTTCCAAGGCAGAAGAGCCATAAGGGTCAGGCAGTGGGGGTTCAGTGACTTGCCCAGGGTCACACAGCTAGAGAGTATCTAAGGACAGATTTGAACCCAGGATCTCCCATCTCTGGGCCTTGCTCTCAATCCACTGAGCCACCCAGCTACCCCCCTGCCCCATAGACTTCTTATCATTCCTGGCGGGCTCCTCCTGGGCCTGAACCCTACCCAGTTTTTTTCTCTTGGGGCAAGACAACCTCTCTTCACCCTTAATGTCCCAATGTCTCTCCCCTGCCCCCCACCCCATGAGAAGACCTAATATCCTAAGGTCCAAAGTCTCTCCTTAGATCCCCCCCACTTCCAACCCCCCAGATGAACTGGTCTTTAAAAGTTGATTCAAGGGTACTTTTCATTCTATTCTTCCTTTGTGCCAGATTTGTTCATTATACCGCACTAAATAACAGGCTTTATAGCTAGAAGGAGGGGCCTTAGAGATTATGTAGCTTGATGAGTTATGATGAGCTATGATTTTTCCATTAGTAACATATGGCTGTGTGAGTTGGACTGGAAGGAAAGCTGAGTGCCAAGGAATTGACGCTTTTGAATTGTGGTCCTGCAAAATGCTTTCAAGAGTCCCTTGGACAGCCAAGAGATCAAATCAGTCAATACTTAAGGAAATGAATTCTGACTATTCATTGGAAGGACAGATACTGACGTTGAAGCTTAAATACTTTGGCCACATAGTGAGAAGACAGAATTCATTGGCAAAGATACTGATTTGGGGAAGGATTGAACGCAAAAGGAGAAGGGAATGGCAGAGAAGGAGACGGATAGATAGTGTCATGGAAGCAATGAACATGAGGTTGGACAGACTTCAGGAGGTAGTGGAGGATAGAAGGCCCCGGCATACTATGGTCCATGGGGTCTCAAAGAGTTGTACAAGGCTGACCGACAAGAAAAGCTTGATGAGTCTCTAAAAACTGCCCAATTTCCCCATCAGGATGGGATTTCTTGGGATGACATCTATTCTTGGTTGCAACTCAAACCCGACCTGCCAATGGACCCTTCGTTCTCCATGTGAAACCAAAGGAGGTTCTTTCTTCCCTTCTTGAGCAATCCATGAGCTACAGAAGGAAGGCTAACTAGAACCAAGCCTCTACAGATGTTGCCTCTGGTCCTTCCTTTCATTTGTGGTTCTCTTTGTAGATGAGGCAATCTTAGTTCGAAAGGACTAAGGCAGAGATTTCCCTCACCTCTTCTCAGGTTGTACAACTATGTGTGAAACCATGAATCTCTATTACAGTACATCTAGCTTGTGTTTTTTAGGTAGGTAAAGTCAACGTGACATTTTCAAAGCTGTCATGCTTATCAGTGTTCCCTTCTGAACTTTCTCCAGTTTCCTTTTGTGCATTTCTTTATTTTTTATTTTATTTTTTATTTGTTTTAACCCCTCACCTTCTGTCTTGGGGTCAATACTGTGTATTGGCTCCAAGGCAGAAGAGTGGTACGGGCTAGGCAATGGGGGTTAAGTGACTTGCTCAGGGTCACCCAGCTGGGAAGTGTCTGAGGCCACATTTGAACCCAGGACCTCCCATCTCTAGGTTGGGCTCTCAATCCACTGAGCCACCCAGCTGCCCCCCTGTGCATTTCTTAAAGGGCTTCAGTGATCTTTTCTTTGGCAATTCTACCATTATTAGTTCCCTCTCCCTACCACTCCTCTCTCCAAAGAAAAAAAGAAAAAATACAAACCTCAGAACAAATAAGCACAGGTAAACAAAATACTTTCTTGCAAAACATCTATTTTCCAAGTCCAAAAATGTCTAATTCGCCCAGGAGTCTATCACCCCTCTGTCCAGAGATGCCTCCACTGGAGTTGTCATGGCTACTGCCTTGATCAGAGCTCTTAAGTCTTTCAGAGTTGGTTATCTTGACAGTTTAGTCATTAAATCCGCTCTGATTTTCCTCACTTCATTTTCTATTGGGTCATACAAGGCTTTCTAGATTTTTCAGAAATCAAAGGGACTTCTTTTTTTCTTTTTAAACTCTTACCTTCTGTCGTGGAATCAATACTAGGCAATTGGGGTAAAGTGACTTGCCCAGGGTTACACAGCTAGAAAGGTCTGGGGCTCAATTTGAACCCAGGACCTACCATTTCCAGGCCTGGATCTCAATCCACTGAGCTATGTTGCTGCCCCAGGAGCTTACTTCTAATGCATTCTCAGAAGAGATGATAGCTATGGGGGAAATGGGTACTCTTTCAGGAAAGAACCAGAGAATGATCTTTCCCAATTGTCACTTTTAGCAGGAAATGAAATTCAGACTATAGTTGATCTGTTTATTACTTTTACACTGATAGCATCATTCTTCCAGCTGTTGACCTCTTATTTCTCTGACCTTTGAAAACGCCAAAGAATATGGCTAATTAAGGGAAAACGGCCCTTGTACTAAGGCTCATGTTGGAAACGCACAGGAATCTTGAATGGCTGCCCAGCATCTTGGGATCACGAGGAAAGAAACCAAAGGAGCTTCGAAATCCATTTTGACCACAACACACTTTGGCACAATAGACATACTGATAATAAGTATTGCAGGAGTTTGCGGAGCAAATGGGAGGAAATTTAACTTATCACTTGGCATTCCAAAAGCATAGTTCTGTGTCAGAAATGTTTTAATGCATGTATTTGCCTCTAAAGTCTTACTCTGGTGCCCCACGGTGGGGAGAGACCCAGGGGTTCATGGATCCCAGGTTTGGAAAGGCCCTGTCAGCAGAGCCCAGCTGGAAAGACTTTGGCAGGATGTGCCACTAGAGGACCAGCCCAGGCCAGCTGGGGGAAGCTCATCATTCATCATACCACGGGGAAGGGCACTGTGTAGCCAGGGCAGCTCATCAAGCCATTCTACTAAATATAATAGTATCTCATTCAGCATTGGGAAGGAGTAACATAGCAGAGTAAGTGCTGGATTTGGAGAGTGAAGACTCTGGGTTCAGATTCTAGTTCGGTCATCACTTAGCTATGTGGCCTTGAGCAAGTCACTATCCCCCACTGGGCCTCAGTTTTGTCTTTGGGGAAATGAAGTGGTTGGTCTAGAAGACCTTCAGAATCTCTAATCTAAATATGAAATTTTGCCACTGAAAGATCCAAAGAGGGATGTTCTAGAAAACTGACCTCTGGCCAGGGATGGAATGTTCTATTTAGTTTTTAAAAGCTAAAAACAAATCTTTTTCCTGTTTCTCTCCACTCTTCCCCCCGACTCCCCCAAAGCACTCGGCAAATATTTTGTTTCTCAATCTGTGTTCTTGGAGTAGAGTTGTTTATTGCTCTCACTTCATTTGAGTTTAGCAATCCAAATGGACTGTCTAAACAGGATTTGAATTCTTGGCAGCATTTGAATTCCCAGACGTGACATACAACTGAAGCAAGCTGCACAGGGTGGGGCTAAGGGGTAGATTCCAATTATGAGGAGCTAGAAGCTGAAAGTAGACTTCCATGACATTTTCCACAATTAGCATTGAGTACGCCTGACTAAGCCTGTCGCATTCTTTGCTGGTCAGTTAGTAGGCCAATGTTTGTTAAGCTCCTACTATGTGCCAGGCACTGTGCTAAATGCTGGGGATCCAAAGAAAGGAAAAAGATAGTCCTTGCTCTCAAGGAGCTCCCAGTCTAATGGGGAGATAACATGCCCATAATTATGCACAAACAAGAGATTGTATAGACCAGATCAGGTGAAGAGAATCAGTAGAGGGAAAGCCACTAGCACTGACAGATATTGAGAGTGGCTTTTCATAGGCTACTGCAATGGTCCAGGCATGAGGTGATGAGGGCCTGCACCAGGGTAATGGCGGTGCCAGAGGACAGAAGGTATATATGGGATAGGTAAGACTTGGCAATAGATTGGTGATGGGAGATGAGAGAAAGTGAGAGGTGACAAGCATGGGTGAATGGGAACATGGTTGTGACCTCAACAGTAACAGGAAGTTTGGAAGGGGGGGAAGATTTAGGGAGAACGATAACGTAGACAATTTCAGATACATTGAGTTTCCGATGTGTACTGGACATCCATTTTGAGATGTCTGAAAGGCACTTAGAAATGAGAGCCTGGAGGTAAGCAGAGAGGCTAGGGCAGGATCGGAAGATTTGAGAATCATCTGCATGGAGATTATAATTCAAGCTATGGGAGTGAATGGGTTGACTGAGTAACGTGGGAGGGAGAAGAGGGAGAAGTGAAGAAGGCTCGGACCAGAACACCATTTGTGGGTTTAACCTGAATGTAGATCCAGCAAAGAGAAGGGGTATCAGAGAAGTGGGAGGACTTGGATGAAGTAGCATCACAAAAACAGAAAAGATAGTAATCATCAGTGTTGGAGGGAGCACAGAGAGGTGAAAATGGATGTAACCCCTCCTCCCTCATTAGGTCTGACAGTTGAGATCATTGGTAGGGGGTGGGGGGGGCAGCTAGGTGGCTCAGTGGATTGAGAGCCAGGCCTAGAGATGGGAGGTCCTAGGTTCAAATCTGGCCTCAGCCACTTCCCAGCTGTGTGACCCTGGGTCAGTCACTTGACCCCCATTACCTAGCCCTTACCACTCTTCTGCCTTAGCACCAATATACAGTGCTGATTCTAAGATGGAAGGTAAGGGTTTAAAAAATATTTTTATAACAATAGATCATTGGTAATTTTGGAGAGAGTAGTCTTTTTTTTAAAAGATGAGGTCAAAAGCCATACTATAGAGAATTAAGAAGAGGATGATAGGAAAGAAAGCAGTCATTAGACATCTTTCTCAAGGAATTTAGCCTCATTAGGGAGAAGAGATAAAGGATGATAGCTAGTGGACCCACTTGAAACAAGTGAGGGTTTTTAAGGACGGAGACATAGACATGTTTGTAGGCAAGAGGAAAACAGTCAACACACAAGGAGAGACTGAAAGTAAGGGAGAAGGTGGGGAAGATGAAGGGCAAACCAAGCGCCAGAACGCAACAAAATCTGCCACATTAGTCTCGTTATCGTATGGCCTATCACCCACCTTATGTTGCTCACGAGTGGGATTATTCCACCAAGGTTTCCCTTGGTTATTCTGGTCTTGTGTGATGCTCAACTGGGAGCTCCATGAGGACATGTACTGTGTATGGCCCCTCAGCTTCCCGCACAGGACCTTGAATAGCACTTAATTAATGGATCCACCCTTTCTATGGTCCGTTTTCAGTAGCATATGCAGAGTTTATGTCCTTTGAGGACCCCAGAAATACTTATATGGAGCATGTGGCCTTCAAATGTAAGCTGAAGGGACCGTTTCATCATGTTGATCCTTTGGTTGTGACACGAATACCTCTCAGCTCTCAAAATTCTGCCACTACCAAGGAAGGAGCAATTACTTTAAGGCCAAGACCAAAATCTGGGTTAGAGCTCAGCACAGACAAGGTTTGACCAAACCAGACCCTGGAGAAACCTAACCATTTGGGATTTCCCTTTTCCTGTCTGTACTGTGCCCCTCTCCTTTGAAAGGTTCTGATCTCGAGAGCATGTCAAGTTTGCTTCCTCCACCATCTTTTGTGTCAATATACCCTATGTATAGGAACCATAAGCATGGGGTACACAGCTGTGCACAGAGTGCACCTGACCTGAGTCTAGGCAGCAAGTTATATTTTTGCACTATCTTTGATAGTTTTTTCTTTTCTTAATTGTTTTTTTAATTTATTTTATTTTAATAACAAATTTCCACATGAGTTTTCCAAATTCATATGATTCATGTTGGTCTCTCTCCCTCCTTCCCTCCCCTTTCCAGAGCTGACAAATAATTCAATCTGGGTTATACCCGTATTATCATGCAAAATCTATTTCCATATTATTCATGTTTGTAAGCAAATAATCTTATAGAACCAAAACCCCAAACCATGTGTAATTAGAATCTGTTACCCAAAAAACTACGATCCCCAGCAAAACTATGATTCCCAGAACCCCACTTACTTCCTGTTATGTGCTGATGTAGACAGGATATAAATTGGGTGGAGATCCATCTCTCTGATCTCTCCTCTCTCTGTCAAGGCTTTGGTGGAGCGGGCTTTTTGAGCAGATAGAAAAACTTAGTTACATGGTTCTATTCTGTTAGATAATAATCTTTATAAAAAATAATACTTGAAGTATTGCACATTAATTTAAATCTTATATACCCAAATAAACTAGTGATAAATTATATGTTTTCATCTGCATTTCTACTCCAACAGTTCTTTCTCTGGAGGTGGACAGCATTCTTTTTCTTAAGTCCCTCAGAAATGTCCTGGATCCTTGTATTATTGTTAGTTGCAAAGTCTATCACATTTGATCATTCCACAATATTACTCTTACTGTGTACAATGTTCTCCTGGTTCTGCTTATTTCACTCTGCACTTGGTAGTTCATTCTTGCACAGAAACATAAATCTATATGTACATATACATATATATTTGTATCCCAGAACAATAGGGATTCGTAGTATGCCAAAGATCATCGGATTGTGTTTTGTTTTATCGCTTATGGGCTCAAGTCATCATTCCAGTGTGTTCCCTCCAATATAAATAATCAGTTAACAACTCCCTTATATCATTGGCATCCTGTAAAATTTAGTGCCCCCCATGTCTTTTAACCAATTAGCATCAGTTAGATTTTACAGTGGGATGTTTACTCAGAGGATATGGCAAGAACAGAAGTTGAAACTTTTCCTGCAATACTCGGACACATTCCCCTTTGCCACTCTGGTCCCTGGGAATAGTGGGCTCAAACTTAAAGCATTTGCTATTAAGCTTTAGTCATATCAAGTTCACTTCCAAATATTGGCATGGGACTCTGGGTTTCCCTTTGTACACCCCCAAATTATAGAAGTATTTCAGGGCAAACTGTAAGCAGGAAAAATCTTTTGTTTCCTTGCATTCTTGTTAATACTGAGGAAAAGATGAACTCGGACATCAAAGACTCACGAGAGTAAGAAAACCCCCCCGAGAGAAATATTTCCCTTGGATTTCCCCCTAGATTTTGAGATGGACACAGAAATGCATCTTTTGGTTATGCTCTAATACCATCAGGTTGTCCTTGTTGTAAGATACAAAAAGCCCAGAATACATCTCCAGTGGGAGGCAGCATCCCATCTATGCTGTCCTCCCAGCCACTTCAACATGAATTCCAAATGAATAAATTTCTCTTTATTTCTTTTTGTTTTAAACCCTCACCTTCCATCTTGGAGTTAATACTGTGTATTGGCTCCAAGGCAGAAGAGTGGTAAGGGCTAGGCAATGGGGGTCAAGTGACTTGCCCAGGGTCACAGATCTCTTTTTATTTCTAAGTTAAGGTATGGAGTCTTGCATTCTTGCAAAGGGTACTCATCCCGAACCCAGGGGTTCACCTCAATCCCCCCCAACAATATGACATAGGTGATAAATGAGTTGCTGTTGCTGCCTCTTGGCTGCCTTGAAGCACCTACTATACTGGGTCAAGCATGTCACTTGGGCCTTCCATCCTTGCCTGGCTTGGTTGGCCACAAAATCTCACAGAGCTTCTACCTTCCAGACCTTTTGGGGCTTGCTCTCCTGACCTTGCGAGGCTGACAGGGTGGTAGTTTGGGCTGATATGCTTTCATCTAAGAGCAAGAAAGAGTCAAAAAAGGAAGGCATCCTGGGTGAAAAGATGAAAACCTCAAGTCTCTCCCTACCTAGAGGCTTTTCATATATCTTCCTAACTTGGACTAGCCAAGCAAGAGAGTGTCAGTCATCCAGTGAGTGCCTTTTGCAAGCAGTTTAGTTCACCGGTTATTTGAAGGGCTCCACTTCTTCACAGGACCTGGAAATAATACCTGTGCATTCTTCCTTGGATTGGACTGGTGATTTTATTTCCTTTAGGGAATGTCTGCTGAGGAAAGTCCCTCTAGCCATGAAAATTAATGCTTGTGCTGCAATATACAGTCTTAGAGAGCTCAGAGGTTAAGGGATTTACCTAAGGTCACATAATCACTACATGTATGGGGCAGGACTTGACTTAAAGTCTCCATGCCAGGAATTCCATGTAAACTGGACTGACCTCCAGGAAGTGATGCAGAGTGAGAGGAGCAGAGCCAGGAGAACATTGTACACAGAGACTGATACACTGTGGCACAATCGAATGTAATGGACTTCTATACTAGAGCAATGCAGCTGGACAATCCAGAGGAATTTAGGAGAAAGATGCTATCCACACCCAGAGAAAGAACTGTGGGAGCAGAAACGCAGAAGAAAAACAACTGCTTGATTGCATGGGTATATGGGGATATGATTGGGGACGTAGACTCTAAATGAACACTCTAATGCAAATATTAATAATATGGAAATAGGTCTGGGTCAATGACATATATAAAACCCAGTGGAATTGCTCTTTGGCTACAGGAGGGGGTGGGAGGAGGGGAAGGAAAGAACATGAATCATGGAACCATGGAAAAAATATAAAATTTTTTTAAAGTCTCCATGCCTCAGTGGTCATCTATCTACCACGCCATGATAATTCGCACCTGGATAATTCATAAATGTTTGTGAACTGAATGATTCGGGTCCCCCCACCTCCCCAAAGCAGGATTATTTGTTGGGTTTAGTTACAAGATAGCTCACTGGATCGGATCAGATTGGTGCTAATCCCCCTCCCCCCAAGCTTCAGCTCAAGGCACACAGTCCTGGGTTTGGCTTGATAGCCCTAGGCATTGTCTGAATACAAAAAGACTTAGTAAATACTTGTTGAATGAATGAATGAATGAATGATAATGGATCAGTTGCAGTTAGTCCCAATGGTAGGTAGAAGAGATTGGCTGCTCTAGGAAAAGCTCTGAATGTGGAATCCAAGTTCCTTCTGGGGTAGGTCACTCAGATTTCCTGGGCCTCAGTTTCTTCCTCTGTACAATGAAGAGGGGCTGAACTAGATGGTCTTGGAGGTTCCTTGTGATCGTAAGCCTCAGGATCTGAGGGTAGAGAAGAAGTCAAGTCTAGAGCTGAAGCAAGTACCAGCCAAGCCAGTAATAGGGCAGGCGGAAGGAAGACTGTGAGCTCATTTTAAGGGCTGGCCATGATTGGGCATGCCCTGGGAGTGCCTGCAGGCCTTGAAGCTGGGGTGCTGAGATGGAACTCCAGGGACCTGATGTTTCTAAGGACCCACTGCTTTGGAAGGTTCTGGTTCACCCCTAGCCCCTTCCCCCCACCCCTAACAGAAGGCAGCCACACTAAGGTCTGGGGCTGAAGCTCAACTTTCCCAGATATCAAAGGAATGCAAAAAGATGTAGCTAAATGCAGAGATCCTAGGGCTGCATTGGTGATGCCTGGCCATCAGCAATAATATTCAGAGAGCTGGCACTCATCGTGGGTATAGAGGTGGACAGAGGGGTGGGCCTGAAATGGGAAGGACCTCTCCTCTCTAATTCACTTGGGAAAAAACTAACTTCACCTTAACGTAAGGAAACATTCAGTGCAGGTTACTTTAAATCACATATTGGACTGAAGATTAGCTAGAAGTGGTCATAAAAATCATCTCAGTCCAATTTTTTTTAACTCTCACCTTCTGTCTTAGAATCACTACTGGGTATTGGTTCTAAGGCAGGAGAGTGGTCAGGGTTGGGCAATGGGGATCAAATGACTTGCCCAGGGTCACACAGCTGGGAAGCGTCTGAGGTTAGATTTGAACCCAGGACTTCCCATCTCTGGGCCTGGCTCTCAATCCACTGAGTCACCAAACTGCTCCCTTATTTTGTTTGTTTTTTAAAGATGGAGAAACTGAGGGTCCTGTGAAGTCAGATTATGAGTAGCCCAACTGACAGCTTAGATCTCCTGGTTCCCAAGTCAGTGCTGTGCAATCTCCTAGGGTATAAGTTCCGGCATTTTATCAAAGCAAGCTCTCAAGGGGGGCGGGGCAAATTCCTCAGATTCCTTTGCAAAATTTTGAATCTATTAAAGGTAAAATAATGAGGTTCTTCTCTTGTATTCCAGGGAGCGCTGGTCTGCTCAGTATGTCTCATAACAGTCTGGTTGATAAGTGATGAGGGGGTTGGAATGGGATGTGGAACTTAATTATCTCAGGGTTTCACTACTACAGAGGGGAGACAATGAGTCTTTTTGTCTCCAGTGGTCGCTGAGATCCATGGGTTTATGTAATCATAATTGACATCTCTAAAGCATTTAAGGTTTACCCAGCATTCCCACGGATTTCATTTTAACCTCACAACAATCCTGTGAGGTAGATAGTAGGTGTATTATTCTCTCCACTTTACAAATAAGAAAACTGAGGCCTGCCAAGAAGTTTTCCAAGTTGCCCATGGTCTCACATCTAGTGGCAGAAATGGGATTGAAACCTGGGCGTTCATTATGCCACACCGCCTTTCTTCTATGAGATAATATTCTGTACCACTTACCACTAGGCCAACAACTTGAATGTTGAATGCTCAAAAATGAATTAGATGGGGACAGCTAAGTAGCCCAATGGATAGAGGGCCAGGCCTAGAAACAAGAGGTCCTGGGTTCAAATTTGCCCTCAGACACTTCCCAGCTGTGTGACCCTGGGCAAGTCACTTAACCCCTCTGCCTAGCCCTTACTGCTCTTCTGCCTTGGAACCAATACACAGTATTCATTATAGGACAGACGGTAAGGGTTAAAAAAATTAAAGATGAGGAAGCAAAACTCAGAGATATTAAGTGACTTATTCCCAATCACACAAGCCAGGTTTGGAGCCTAATGTTTTCCTTAGCTTAGTAAAAACTTCATTTCCACCTTGAATCTCTATATCATCTGATTCATTCCAATATTCAGTGGGTAAGAATGTGAAATGAAGGGGGAAAATATTTTCTTGAGTTAAAGGCAGGAGGTCCTGGGTTCAAATGTGGCCTCATACACTTCCCAGTTGTGTGACCCTGGGCAAGTCACTTAACCCTCATTGCCTAGCCCTTACCACTCTTCCGTCTTAGATTGATACTAAGGCAGAAGGGAAAGGTTAAAAAGAAAAAAAGAAATGAACCCAGTTAGTTACAAAAGTTCTCTATTGTTATTTCTGAGATTTTAAAATGGAACATTGTAGAGAATCTGTGGTTGCTTCTCCTTTTTTTCTTGGCTGAGATGTTTATAAAATAGGGTAGGCAGTGATGAACCCCAGAAAGGCATCCACTCATAGATTCCAGTCATGGAGAAACAATCAAGTCCACTGATGGCTTTACCACTCTTTTGGGCGGGAGGGAGAGGGGAGAGCCAACCCCACCCTATGAGAAAAGCAAATGTGAAACTTCTTCCATTAGAGCTTCCAGCAACCTGGCTGCCAACAGTCCAGGAGGTAATTGGTGTGTGTTTGTTTGGGTGAGTGTCTCCATGGGAACAGCCATTTTTTTCAAGGTCAGGGAGCTCTTGGTTAGTGGTGCACATTCTCCAGTTCTCTTCGCCATGTCAGGATCAGATCCACTGATATGGAAATGGAGACTGGGCTGGATTCAGGGCCCTCCTCCATAAGGAAGTCTGTCTATACTTATCTGTTTCTTTTGGAGGGTTCTATGGCCTGTCCCCTTTGACTATAAGCATCTTGAAGGCAGAGGCTGTTCTCCTTTGAAGGTTTCCTCAATGTTTCCTGGCACATGCCACCTTGCCCAGAGAGAGGTTTTGATGGTTTGGGTCAGGCTGGATGAATTCCCTTGGGTGGCACTGGGCACAGGACCAGCTTAGAGGCCAACCTGGCACCCTTGACAACATATCTTTCATAGTTATGGCTTAGAGAATGTAGATCAGAGCTAGAGGCCATCTAGTCCAACTCTGATTTGACAGAGGGGGAAACTGAGGTCTGGAATGGGAAAGAGACTTGCTTGCCTAAGGTCCCTTTGCAAATAGAACCCCAGCTGCTTGATTCCAGGGCTGGCACTCCTCACTTTCCATGGCGTAGCCTTTTTTCCAGATCAGTTGAAGATACATGACATGGAGCTGCCAGTGAATAGCTTTTTCAGAGAAGTTGACATTTATTAGGCTAACCGCATGGAACACTCAATAAACAACTATTTTTATTGGAACTAATATTTGCCTTTTGTGTTTAAAAAATTCCTCTCTGGTAAATGGGCCATTTGGATGTTTAGATTATATTTGCATATTTGACAAAGTCGGCTTTTAAACCGAAGTTTCCAAACTGAACTTGTTTCAGTGGAAGGGCCAAAGATATTATTTATACTGCTGATCCCTGCCTTAAGAAAACTCAGTCCAATGTTTGCCAGTCAGGAGGCAAGGTGGGGTTTCACTTGTGAAAGAGTGGTCCATTTGGAATCAGAGGACTTGGGTTTGAATCCCACGTTGGCCCACTGTGTGACCTTGGGCAAGTTCCTTAACTTCTCTGGGCTGTGGTTTCTGCAACTGTGGAAGGAGCGGACTGAAGCAGATGGCTGCTAATGTCCCTTTTGACTCCAAATCTGTGATCCAAGTAAATAAGTGTTTTCTAGACACCTCCAAGGCACTGGGGATACAGAGACCAAACAAATAGAATTTGGGCTAAACTTTAAGGAGTTTACTTATAGAAAACAGGCAGACTCATAGAACATTGTGGCTGGAAGGTACCATGAAAGCATCTACGCCAAAGCTCTCACTTTACTGAGGAGGCCCGGGACAGGAAAGTGATTTGTCTAAGGCCATACATTTTTCTGACTGAGATCTAGGCTATTTTCCTGCATCTTCCCTATTTGGTGATGGTAGTTTGAATCATTTAATAGCCAACTTCGGATTCAAAGCGGTCAATCAGATATCTTTGGGCCGTTGGGCCCATGACTAGTTAGAGGCAAGGGAGGTTTGGGGACAAAACAAACCAAGACAGCCTCCTAATATCATAAGATCCCCTAGAAGGCAGAGTTCCCCATCAGCCAGAGGGCTTCTCTTCTCTCCTATGGTGAAGTAAACTCCTTCCCCAATCCCCAGGACTCTGCCAATAGAGAAGGTGGCCACCACTGCTTTTCTTTCATGCCATCCATGTCGGCTATACCTCTCTACAGCTTGTCTTCCTCTACTGCCTCCCCTTTCATTATGCTCCCCGAAACCTTGTTCCTCAAAGGCTCTCTTGTCCTATTCCTCATTGTCTTATGCTCTTTCCATCCTCTTGCTCTAGAGGAAACCATCTTGCTTGAAGAGATGGCACTCCTGGTCACCCTGTCCAATAACAAGCACTTTTGCCCTGATACTCCCAGCCATCCTGGCCTGAGAAGGCTCATGACTTGCTCATCACTATCACTCAGTGGACCTGATGCAGTCACTCAGCAGTTGCTCCCTCTTTAGGGGGTGACTCTCTTCCTCTGTATCCCTGTCTAGGTCAAAACCTGTGATCTTCTGCACTCCTGCCAATCTAGGCCCTTTCAGCTATGGGATGCTGGTCCCCAGGTCACTCTCCCTCATTTCGGTCAGTTCCCTTCAGTCTCTAGCTCACAGAAGAACTTGGGTATCTTATATACCTTTTGGGAAACTAAGGCCAGGAAAGAATGATTGATTGGCATTACCATGGCTATAAGGAAATAGAAGTCCAAGACAGGATTATCAGGGAGAGGCTGATGCTCTACAGTGGATACAAAAGGGAAAGGTCCAGTCAAGGGCTGGGCTACATAGTAGAGGACTTTGAGATAATGACTATGGGAGCAACTACAAGGACAAAAAGGTACTTGATTTGATTAGATCTACTAGTCCTACCTGAACCGGGACCATTAAGTACTTTAAAGCCTATAATTGAGTCTGAAATGGGTGAGTGTGGGACTTCCCTCAGGGGACAGGGGCAAAATTGGGGTTCCCCAAAAACCCAGCTGACATGTCAAATATTTTGCAGAATCCTGGTGTGTAGAACCTTCCTCCATTGGTACAGAAGTACAACCTTTCTGTAGCTTCTAGTCTTTGAGTTGTCTGGGGCACCTAGAAATTAAGTGACTTGCCCAGGATCATATAGCAAATGTCTGTCAGAGGCAAGCCTTGAATCCCCAATTAGAATCCAGAACTATGTAATTTCAGAGTTAGAAAGGGATCTCGGGGGCCACCTAGGACAACTAGTAGCTGAAAAAATTCTTCTAACATCACATTCAGTAAGTGGCCCTCCAGTCTCTTCCTGAAGGAGAAACTACAACTCAACATCAGGAAGCAGCATTGGGAAGTTGGTTCTGAATGGAGGCCAAGGAAGTTGAGCAAAAGTGGTTTTCTTTGCAATTCCCACTGGTGACAGCCTTTCAAATACTCAAGCACAGATATCATTCAGCTCTGCCTGACTCTTAAGGCTGGCCCTCTATGATGTCATGTTATGGCAGCTTTTATCGTCCCTGACTATTGTCATCGTCATCGTCATCATCTTCAAAAAGGGTGGAAATACTAGATCACTTAGGATAAGGGGTATGCAAGTGCTCTGGACCCGGGGATCACCACTATGTGAGCTCATATTATTATCTGTGTCCTAGACTACGTTGGCCCTAGGAAAGGAAACTGGATCCAAGCCTCTAGCAGGTTAAATGATATGTTCCCAAGAGGAGTACTATTGCATAGCTCATGACTTCTTTCCCTTAATGACTAAGTTTCCACAACAGTGTATAATGGAGAATTCATGGGCTGCTAGTGGATCTTGAAGGCATGCCCACAGTGCCACGTTTGCACATAGCTATATGGGCTTGCAAGTATCAATCCCAATCGACATTCAGTCTACCCAGCACCACCGTAGTCCCCCCAACCAAAACTTGTTTTTTTCTTTTCTCCTCTGGATGTGATTGTCATCTGAGAGCTATACCCCCCCCCCCAGCAGTGCAGAACATGTGAAAGCATTTATTTTATTATTACCATTTTTAACATTCATTTATTTTGTTTTATTTTCCAAAGTTATATGATTCATGTTGTCTCCCTCCTCTCTTCCCTCCCCACTCCCGGAGTTGATGAACAATTCCACTGGGTTAGAGGAAAACACTCCACCCCTACAATGCTCTCAGTTTTTCTCTAGAACTTCTGGTTGGGATGGGAAGCTTGGACTTACTAGGCTGAATTGTGTGTGAATTCTGAGCCTTTCTCTCTCCCTTGGCCAGCTGGTCCACCCGCCAGCCTGCCAAGCATGGGCAGGAAGGTCTAGGGCAAACAATGGTATCCCCATCCGCTGCGGTCCCCTGAGTCATCATTGGTCTCCCCTAGAGAAACCCCAAGTTCTGCTCGATTTAGATAAGACAATTATAAAGCAAGGGCAACTGAGCCCAGCCATTCAATGCTTGAGCCCAAGTTGGGAATCCTATGACATTCCAACCTGCGAGTATTGCTAATAAATGTTGTGTTTTCCTTACACCCTGCTTCCCTCAGTGTGTGTGTCTTTCTTTTTCTGTTATTCACCCTAATCACCCTACATGAAGCATAAACTGTTGCCTATGACTGGATAAAACCTTCTTGGCGGCCTCACCCACTTCCCACAACTCACCTATAGGGAAAGTAGGCCCCATGATTAACGACGGGAATGTGACAGTGGGGACGCATAAGCAGGGATCCCAGAGCTAGACTAAGGGCTTGCCTAGAGCCTTGTGCTCGTCAGACACAATAATGATATAGAGCATCAAAGGAAAGATCACTTCATGGTTACCAAGCTATGGATCCTCCATCTGGGGCTGGGAGGAACCTTAGAGGTTGACCATTCCAACCCCCTTACAGAAGAGGAAACTGAGGCCCAGGGAGGGTAAGAGACCTGCCCACGGTCACATAGGTAGTAAGTGGCAAAGTTGGAGTTAAACCTCAGGCCCAGTGACTCTACATTCAGCAATCTTGCAGGGTTCAGTGCTTTTTCTTTCCCTGGCCCCATACTGCCTGCCAATGTCATCAGAGCTGATTGTGTTTACTCTGAGTCTTTCTTGCCACCTTCAGAAATCCTAGAATAAGATTAATTTCCAAGCTTAGATTTGTTCAGTCCTGAGAGAAAAGGAGTTGTCCCCTCATTGACATTTCAATTTAATTCAACAAGCACCTGAGTACTGCTAAGGCAGTGTGTGTGTGTGTGTGTGTGTGTGTGTGTGTGTGTAAATCAAACAAACCCTTAGTTTTCTCAGGGAGCTTTGACTAGCTCTCTCTCTCTCTTTTACACTTGTTCAGGCCTTTGTAGTGTAGTTTCCTGTTACTTTAAAGTTGAAGTGACTAGACAAAAGTGAAATATCAATTGGTGAAGTCATTGTAGGGGTGGGAGGGTGGCTGGGTAGCTCAGTGGATTGAGAGTCAGGCCTAGAGATAGGAGGTCCTGGGTTCAAATATGGCCTCAGACACTTCCTAGCTGTGTGACCCTGGGCAAGTTATTTAACCCCCATCACCTAGCCCTTCTGGCTCTTCTGCCTTGGAACTAGTACTTAGTATTGATTCCAAGACAGAAGGTGAGGGTTTAAAAAAGTCATTGTAGGATCCTAGCTCTAGAGTGGGAAGGGACCTTTTATGGAAGGCCATTTAGTCCGCTTCCCTCACTTTACAATTGAGGAAACTGTGGCCCAAGGGAGTTTTACTTGACTTGCTCAAGGTCACACACCTAGTAAATGGCCAAGGCAGGATTTGAGCTCAGGGCTTCAGAGTTCAAATCCAATACTCTTTCCACTGTGCCCTTGGAAGCACATGTCCCAAAGCTACCCATACACATCCAATTTATTTCAGACAGTCAGTAACCATATTTCAGCACCTACTGGGGTAAATGATGTGTTTACGGAGGACTAGAACCTCTGTTGTAGGGGCTTGACAGGTGCTTATCTACCTTTAGTGCCTACTTTTTACCCAACTTTCACCTTCGGATCCACAAAGCTGTAGCATGTGCAGCAACCAACCCCTGGTAGATCTGGTGGAGGTAACCAACAGGCCTCAAATCTCAGCAGATGGGTGAAACAAGGTTGAGGGTTACCAATAGGCCTCAACCCCAGCAGGGACTTAGGGGGAAACCTACCCTAAGCATGTGAACACTTCTCCCAGTGGAACAGGCAGATGAGAACCATTTGTTCCCACAGCTCTGAAGGTAGCTAGAGCAGGTGGTGTTAGAGTTTGGTAAGCCACTGAAGGTCTAAGGTCTAAGGTCATCCACTACGGCCCGGGCCATGACCCGTCATCCTGACTCTTGTCCCGCCACTAGACTTGAATGACTCTGGACGAGACAATTCTGCCAAGCTTCAACCCAACTCATTGACAAGTCAAGACATCATGTTACAGTACAAAACCAAGGATGAACAATAAGCACCTACTAGGTAGCCTAAGTACTCAGGTCATAAAGGTGAAAGACAGTCTGTTCTTTCACTCCAATAGTCATCAAACGTGTTACAACCCCCCCCCCCCAGTGGAAACCCCCAATTCCAGGACAGTTTTGAAAAATCCAGGTGCCAGTGCTCCAAAAGGTGATCTCTCCTTTCAGCGATGCAGTGGCTAGAACAGAAGGTCATTGGGAAGGATTGATAGAAAATCCAGGGTGGGAGCTGGACTTCAGACTCGGAGGGTGGCTGTGCTCTCAGTAATGACTTTCTTAAGGCAGGGTGCTGCTCCCTTCAGCTCATGTTTAAGCGGAGCTCTTAGTCAGCTCAGTGTTGCCAGCAGTTGAATTTGAAGGAACAAGAACATTTATATTATTTATTGATGGATGCTTTTGGCAAAATGGAAGAAAAAAGGAGGCGAATGACTCTTTGATTTGGTATCCAGACTGGATGGAGCTTGGAGTGTAGCAGCAATGCTTTATTTGGCAATAGAGTGGTATCCAGAGCAGGGTGAGAAACCCAAGGAGCCTGCCTAATCCACTAGAGATTTGAACAGTCCCCCTTTCCCCCCCCTGCTCAGGAGATCAAATTACGGAGAATCAGGGATTTAGAGCTGAAAGGGGCCCCAGAGGCCATCCATGGCAGCTGCCTCATTTTACATTTTGCTCATTTCCCCTCTCTAGGGAAGGGATTTTACCTTGATTCATAGGTGGGACTTGAACTCGGGTCCTCTGTTCCAAATACAGTAGGTTTTCCACTATACCAAAGGCCTAGGTCAGAGATTCTAAATCTTTTTTTTAATGGCCTGAGCTGCTTTGGCAGTCTGGGGAAACCAATGGACCCCTTCTCAGAATCATGGTTTGAAATGCATAAAATGAATTTCATAGGATTATGAAAGAAACCAATTACATCAAAATGCAGTTATCAAAGTATATTTAAAAAACAAACAAACAAGTACATGGGCCCAGCAGACTTCCAAGAAAATTTGAGCACATGGAGGGGGCATTCAAAAACACAAACTCATCACAACTAGAGCAGGGCAGTTTTGATGCTGGCGTTGGGTTGGGAAGGATCACCCTTTTCCCCTATCGTGGACCAAAGACTTCTGTCTCCATGTCTTGAGCCTAGTATTCTCAGGTTTCTGAAAGGGATGAAGAGGAATGTCCTATGCCAGGAGAAAGATGGACGCTACATTCTCTCTTAGTGTGACAATACCCTTTTCAGATCATCCCATATGTAGGCTTCATGGCCCCCCTCCATCCTTCTCTTTGTGCATCATCACCCTGACCCCCTCTTCAAATAGTTTTGTTCTAAGTGGGGAAAAGGCTTCTGTGAACTAGTCCAACCCTTTTATTTTACAAAGGAACAAACTGAGGCTCTTGGTGGGGCATTTTCATTATATCATATTACAACTATGAAGGGACTATACTGGACACTTCTCCATTCAAACAATTTTAGAGAATGAAAAGAATTGATAAAAAATCAATCCTATTTCTTAAGTATTTTGCTGTCTACAAAGCATTTAACTCAAAACAACCCATCAAGGTAGGCCATACAAGTATCATCATCATCCCCATTTTATACAAATACACAAAAGATCTGTGATCTTCTGAGATACCTTCCTGGTATGGTGATCCCATCCACCTATGACCTGAGCCTATCTGTGACAATATTATTTTCTGCATGGGGAGACTAGAAAAATTTGTCATTATTTGTGATGCTTCTCTATTTTTTATGGGGAGACTTTTTTTCATGCTAAAGCTACACCCATTTTCTCATCCCCTTGTTAGTGCTGAAATGTCCTACCAAAAGGTAACAAACCATGCTTTAAAAAATAGTATTCTTTAAAAAATTTTTTTTATTTTGCTGAACCTTCTAAGTCTCCAAAGAGCTACATATAAAAAATCCTTTATCTAGAGCAGTGATGGCGAACCTTTTAGAGATGGAGTGCCTGGCCCTGCACCTACCCCACCCTCCAGACCTGTAGCTGTGCCCATCCCACCCAGAGACCATGTGCCATGCCCCTCCCCCCAGAGTGCTGGGCATGCTCCCACCTCTTACACCACAAAGGGGAGAGAGAAAGTGCTCCCATTGGGCTGCTGGGCAGAGGGTTGGGTGAAGTAAGGAATGTCCTCAGTGAGCTGCTGGGCAAAGGGTTGGGTGAAGTGAGGAATGTCCTCAGTGAGTGTAGGGAGGGGGAGGGGAACAGCTCCACCTGAGTCCCTCTGTCTTTCTAGTAACAAACTCTGGTGGGAGTGGTGGAGGGGTGGTGGTGGCCACATGCCCACAGAGAGCTCTCTGCATGCCATCTTTGGCACCCATAGGTTCATAGGGCCATAGGTTCATCATCCCTGATCTAGAGGGTCAGGGCAAATAATGCTGTTCACTCTGGGCAAACAGACACAAATGCCTTGATGCTGCTTACTGGTATACAGTTAAGTGCTATATAATTGTTAGTTGTTATTATTATTATTGGACCCTGTGTTTGTGGAGAGGAGTAGGTTGGGGGAGTGGGAAGTTAACAGATTTGACTTTCTACTCATCGTTTGGTCAAACAGGATGCTCCCATCCGCTTTGGACACTACAGAGAACTGTTTATTTTCAGGGCGTGTGTGTGGCATTTTCTTTGAAGGGAAGGTACTGGATTCCATACATACCCCTGTCTGTCCCCAGAAAAGCCCAGTGACATAGTCAGAGATGGTACCTCAATGGGCATCTTGTCCAGCCTCTATACTACACTCCATCTAACAGTTGATCCTCCTGCTCTGCTGGAAAAAGCTCCAGAGTGAAGCCCACTTCCATCCAGAGCAGGATTTCCCTTTGATTTGCCTTTAAGAATTAGGAATCTTGGCCTAATGCTGAATAGAAACCTGCCTCTCTAAAACATACACCCATTTTCCTGGTTCTTGCCTCTGTGGTCAAAATGGAACAAGTTCAATCCTTTTTCCAGCAGCTAGGTGACATTGGGCTTGGAGTCAGGAAGACCTGAGTTCAAATCTGTCATCAGACACTTCCTAGCTGTGACTTTGGGCAAGTCACTTCACTATGTTTGCCTTAGTTTCCTCCTCTGTGAAATGAGCTAGAGAAGGAAAGGACAAACCACTTTAGGATCTTCGCCAAGAAAATCCCAAAAGGGGTCATGAAGAGTCAGACACTGCTGAAAATGACTGCATAACAATCTCTTTTCCATCAACATATTTTTTCAGTGCCTAGCACTGTGCCACATGCCAGGGGTATGAAAGTAAGCCAAGCCTTTACCTACTGGAGAGGGAGGTGCAAGTACACAGCTCAGTGATGATGGGCCTATACAAGATATTTATAAACAGATACTTGAAGATAGCTCCCTTGCCCCCTCTGCGGCTTCTCTTCACTAGACAAAGCACTCCCAGGTCCTTTGGCCAGTTGTCCCCTGATGTGAACACTTTGAGCCCTGCCTTATTTGTCCCGCCAGGTCATTAAAAGTAACCTCTGAAAACTGAAATTAACCAGTAGATCAGCTAGGCCCCAGTTTCCTAGACCATGAAGGGCGGGGTTGGACTAGACTACTAGCTAGGGGGTCTCAAGGCTAGTCTGGAGCCCAGCCTTTGCCTTGAAACGAGCAAAGTATGGCAATCAGGCAGAAATGGGATGCCCCCTCCACACTAGTAGTGGGTAGAAGGCATGTGAGTCCGGATTGGAAGGGAGGGGGCTTAACTGCTCCAAGCTTGTGCAAAATGACCCTCCGCGCCCCCCACTGTGGGGTGAGACAACACCGTGACCTCACTTCCGCTCTGCGTTCGCCATTGAAACTCGAAGGAGTTGGTAGGGGGAAAGCTGGGCTCCGGCAAGTTCTGTTTTGGGGGGTCAATGGACCTGGGTGGGCAGGTTGGGGGACGAGGGACAAGTCCCGGGGTGGGTAGTGGGTAAGGTGGGACCCTTCCTGGTTGGTGTCGGGGTCGATAGGTGAGCGAAGAGGTGGGGGAGGGGCCCCGGGTGGGTAGGGGGCCCCGAGGGGGTGGGTAGAGTTGTGTTTGAAGGTGGTTGGGTGGGCAGGTGGGTAGGCCTGGGCTTAAAGGGGCCCCCTTGGTGTACAGAGTACCATTTGATGCCCGGGCTGTAGCCCGTGGGCCGCTGCCCCATTTGATTCTTCCAGCAGACCTCAGAATTCTGGTGCAGTTTTGGTGTGGGGGCACAGTGCCGGTGGGTAGCAGTGCCTCACTGAAGGCTAGCCGTTAGCACAGGCCTCCTCGAGACTGTGGGGGACTGGGAGCACGTGGAGCAGGGCAGCCAACTGCGGAGCAGCCCACTAGGTGAGTAGGGGGCACCTGAAGGGTCTTCACTCCCCTTCCCCTATTTCCTTCCCCTCCCCACCTCCCGTTTTCCTCTATTTCCCCCTTCCCTCGTGCTATGCCAGTCCCGTGCCTCTCCGTGTAATGGAAGGCTCGAGAAGGCCAAGGAAAAAAAATTGTTGGGTGGGGAGTGGCCCGAAGGGGGTGGGGTGGGGGAAGGGAGGGGGGCGGGAGAGTCCATGCGCTTCTGGAGCTTAGCCCCGGACTGCTGCACCGAGGGCAGCCCCTGGGGGCGCTCTTCCTCGCCCCGCCCCGCCCCGCCCCGCCCCGCCCTCCTTCGCCCCTCCCCGTGGATTTCGGCCCCGCCCCCTACCCCTGGCTCTACTCTGAGGCCACACCGATGCTCCTCACTCCCGGGGCGCCGTTCTCCTGGTTGTACGTCGTCCAGGCAGTGGCCACCCCCTGATCTTCCTCCTCCGAGGACCCCCCCGCGGCAGCCGCGGCGGCAGCGACAGTGTCTTTCTTCCTCTCCGCCTCGGACCCAGGGTAAGCCCACTTGATCTCCTTTCTCTGTGAGGGGCGGGAGAGGGCATCCTGGATTGCAGACCCGGAGTGAGGGCTGAGGGGGCCTCTGAGGAGCCTGGGTGTGTGACTTTGGGCTTGCAGCTTCTACTTGGGCTTTCTCCTAGGGAGGTTAAGAGCCAGAGATCCTTGGAACCGGGACGACCTCTCAGGCCCTTTCCATTCTCCCCACCCTCCTCACCAGGAAGGTCGAGGTCGAGAGTGCCAACAAACCTTAGTACTTGGAGCCTGGCAGGTCGGGGCCTCCTTCCAGGACTGCCTTCCTCCCTTGCAATCGTGTGACCCTGAGAGGGTCATTTTCCAGGGTCGTAGTGAAGGAATACCCTGCTATGGAATGGATTCCAACCTTCAGAAATGAGTGGGTGCTTAGAAATCAAATAGCCCATTCCTCCTTATGTTACAGAGAAGGAAACTGAGACCCAGGGAGCCCAAGTCACTTCCCAAGGTCACTTAGTTCAGAGTAAGTAAGCATCAGGTGTGACCAAGGACCAACTGGACTCCAGCAAATCTCAATTTGTTCTTCCTTTTTTCCTCCCTTTCTTTCTTTTTACTTTTTCTCCCTTCCTCTCTCCCTTCTTCCTTCCCTCTTTCTCATTTCCTTTAATATCTTTTTTCTTTCTCTTGCTCTCCTCTCTTCCTCCCATCCCTTTTCTTCTAATTTCTTTTTCTCTCTTTCTACCTTTTTCTTTCTATCTCATTCTTCATTCTCCTTTCTCCCTTCCTTTCTCTTTCTTTTCCTTTTTTCTTTTGCTCTTTCTCTCCCTTCCTCCCTTTCCCTCTTCCTCCCTTCTTTTTCTTTCCCTCTTCCCTCTCCCCCAGCTTCATTTTCTTATTTGGTAAGGAGGGGAAGCACAGCATCTGGACCACACTATCCTCCTGAAGTTGTTTTTGTGAGGGAAAGAAAGGTATTCGTGCTCACAGAATGCCAAAGAGCTATGGGCCAGGATCTCATGAGATCGGACTACCCCCACTTTCCTCTTCCATCTCTCAGAGTTTTATACAGAGCAGGGAGACTTTCAGAGAAAGAACTAGGGACCATGCATTTTGTGGTTCCCAAATGAGTAGGTTTTAGGGTGAAGAGCCAAAGTTTTCGAATTGCCTGCTTCAGGATGGTCTCCCCTCTGAAGACCTGGCATCCGAGGAAGTTTTGGTGCCCTAGGATTTTCAGAGGAGATTCTAATTGTTGAAGTTTCCCCATCAACAGCTCACTTGTGGGGCACCTTTCAGGCATACTAAAGCCCTTTTCTCACAACAGTCCAGTGAGGTAGGCTGGATATTCACTTTTCTTCCTACACACTTTCTTGTTTATCTGGGCAGAGAGTTGACACTCCGTAACATGAAGGGGAAAAATCAGTGACCTGGGTCCAGGGGCATGTTTTGGGGGCGTACGATGCCCATGAAATTCAGTAAGATCACGGTTGTCTTAGCCCCTGTCATTTGACCTTGGGTTATGTCCAGTGTTACTGATTTGAGCTGTCATTGCTAGGGTATGTAAAAAAGGTCCTATGAATCCTCTATGGCTTCGTAAGCCTGGTGAAGTTATTAGTCCACATGCTTTTTCTGCAGTCTTTCTCCAGGTAATCTTGCTGGTAGATGAAAATGATGTCCTGGCCTAAAAAGGCTAATGCCTGTCCAGTGGCCCAGGTTGAGTTTCCAGAGCCAAAGCTGCCACCTTCCGATTACTCTGGCTGTGAATCTTGGAATTGACCACTATAGATGGGCTAAGTTTGCCTTTTTGAACTTAATCAATTTGCGGAAGAATAGATTTTAGACCATCACCCCTTGCTGTGCTGAGTGTATGTATAGACATGTATGCCAGCAGGTAGACGTGCATTTACAGAGCTACATCTACACACACGTATGCATATGTATATACTTACTATGTATATGCATGTGAATATCACATTCAAATTGACTATTTTGATGGTTTATGATCTTGATATCTACTTTGTCTTGCAATTTCTGTTTGGTGCCTGGTGGAGTTTTTCCAGCAGATCTGGGATGGCACAGCCGGTAAGTGGAACCTGAGGGACTTGAATTGAGTCATTTGGCTTCAAGGCCTGCTCTTTGCTGCTCTCAGGGACAATGGACTCAAAAAAAGAGTTTCCTAGATCAATGAGATCCTGGATTAAAATGACTTGCTGGTCACACTTGGTAAAACTCAGGAATTTATTTTAACTGGGATCTTCTTAATTCACGACCCAGTGCTCTAGCTACTGTGAAACCTCATGGGGTAACTGTTACTGTTAGCTTATTTGCTCATATTCACAACTAGTAATGTGTTGGAGGTAGGATTTGAACCCATGTCTACCCGATTTGTACCACTGACCCTTTCCAATACCATGTTGCTTCTCTCTATCTACACAGGGATTTTAACATTATAGGCCTGATATTCTCAAACTTCATTTTGGAAGAAAACAAGTACCTTTTTGTTTTTTTCTAAATGAAGTCTAAATTATTGTTTTAATTAATTGAAACACACCCTGAAACTGCAAGGCATTTGCCTAAAGACATTTGAGGGGTGGACAGTAGGCAGGGAGAATCTTAAATATAATTTCAGGGTTTTTTTCTTCAAGTTTTTTCCAGAAAGAATCATTTTGATAAATAACTGTAAATCAAACCCCTGGGAGAAGATTTTGGCCTCAGATGAGTGTTTTAACTTTGACCCTCTAACAGCCTAGGTGTTCTATAACTGAACTTTCCGAACTCTGTTCTTTCTCTTGTTCCCCTTTTTACTGCCAGTTTACCTTGGGGATCAGGATGGGCACCTTCTTGTCACTTGAGTTAGTTTAACAATGTGAAGTGTATGTACAGGCATGGACTTGTAATTGATTGACCCTGTAACCTCTGCTGATCCTGAGGATGGTCCCGATGGAGTCACCAGTCTGACAGTGCCAGACATAATGGGCTAAGTGCTGGACAGATAAAGAGAGGCCGAAGGGTACCTGTCCTGTCTAATGGGAGGCTTTGGGCAAGCAGTGAGACATGTACAACATATGTGTGTATAGGCACATACATACATCCACACTGGATCTGAGGGAGGAAGGCACTAATGCTTTGTAGGGCTAGTGATTTCCTTGGTGACTAGCTTCATTTGGGGAAACCAGAATCTCTGGAAGCAATTTAGCTTCTAGTCGATTTACATAGGTTTAAGGGACTACCTCTTGAGGTCACGGCTAATGAGTCTGGTGGTACTTGGCCCTAGGGCATTTTGACTCTAGGCTGCTGGCTGCTGGCTGCTGGATGTTTGTTTGTTTCTGTGGCCTTGGGCTGGCAACCTTACCTGCTTTCTAGAGCTGGAACTGAAGTCTCTAGAGGTTGCTTAAGGTTCCTTCTAACCCCTCCCCTAAGTTCCTAAATCAGGTGATGATCTCTGTCCTCCCTTCTCTAGGGTTAGGGAAGAAATACCACTAGGGAAGGTACCAGGGAGCCCTGGGTGTGAGGCCATAGCAGGAAGAGGGATTATTTGAAATGGAAACTATTGAGCATGAATGAACTTACTTCAAGTGAGGAAAAAGACCCCCTGCATCAAATGTAGCTTGGTAAGTTTGATGTCCAAGGTGTGTTGGGAATTGATCCAGTTGTGTAAGACTTTACTTACCATTCCTTAGTTGATAAATGGGAAAAGAATATAATTAGGTTTTAGAAGGAGAAATGCAAACCTGAGTGATCATAAGGAAGATTTTTCCACCCACCAGTAAGAGAAATGCTAATGAAACCCAACAGAAACCAGCGGGGTTTACCTCATGCATCAAATTGGCAAAGGGGATTAAAAAAAAAGAAAGCTGATCACCCTAGAAGGGCTCTGCAAAGTCAGAGGCCCTAACTTCCTAACTGCAGAACAAGCATATCGTACCATGGTTGAAACTGTGATTTGTGCTCACCATCAGAAAACAGTTTGGAATTCTACAAGAAAAAATGTAAATGGTTTCATACCATTTGACCCTGTGATCCCATTATTAAATATGAACCCTTAGGAAATTAAAGACAGAAAGATCCCACATATGCCCCAATACTCCTAGCAGTACTTTTTGTGGTAATAAACTGGAAACAGTTGGCATCTGTTTACTGCAAAAGGGTTGAACTAAACATGGTATATATAAAGGAACATAAATACTTTATGGTTATTTCATATTGTTATTATGTTGTTCAGTTTCAATGTTAAGTTTTTCATCAAAATAAAAACAAAAAGGCCTTTAGGAAAGGGAGGGAGAATAAGCCTCAAAGTTTACCAGAAAGCCAAGAGTGCAAGTTTGGGAGTCAAAAAAGCTGCATATTTTGAATCCCGGCACTGTCACTTGCTCCTCTTCCTTGTTTATAATGATTAAGTTAGGAGAGGAAGTGACCTTTGAAAGTCACTGCCTCACTCCCACCAGTGATAGAGATTGCAGCCCATTCTTGACTCTTCATCCAGTGTGACTCTTGTTCAGGCTCTGTACGGGCTCCAAGCTGCTGGGAAGCTCTCTCTAAATCACCTGACATCATACAGATGCTTGGGGGACACATGAGCTATCACCTGGTGATCCCTCTATTTCTGGTGTTTTTCATATTCCTTTACCTGCATGGTTCAGTTTTAGTAATATATAACAGCTTATACTTTGCATTGCCCTTGGGAGCCACAGGTGGCAAATTCTTTTCTGACATACTGTCTGACTTTTAGCCATGACTTCCCATTTCTCCTCTTCTGAGGGAATGGGCATAGGGGTCAATTGAAGTAAATATCATATGACAAATGAGGCAAGAGCAGAAAAGCTCTGTGTGTGTGTGTGTGTGTGTGTAGGAGCTGGTACCCAAGTTGAATCTTGAAGGAAGCTGAGCTCTGAGAGAGAGATGGGGAAGGGTGGGGAGCATTTAAACCAGATGTGGAATCTCATGCAAGATTAGTCATTTAACTGGCTCCGTGAACACAGGTTTTTTATTCTGGGGCCTTGGTTTCTTTAATTATGAAACGAGGGGCCATGGTTAAAGATAAGTCTGTATGCTTCCAACTTTTTTTAGAAGCTTTTAAGCTTTCTTTTGAATGCTGAGGTTATGGGTGGCAGGACATAGAGGTTTTCTTCTCAGAGCAGTTTTTGGCCAGGCAATACAGCAGTCTTACCTTTGGCTAATTATTAGTTTCTTTGTTCACCCTGAGTTTGTGTATGTACAGGACTGTGCTGTCTGATTTTTGGATCCATAGAAGGTCATAATTGGAAGGCATCTTAGACTGTTAGCTCTCTCCTTCTCCCCCTCCCTCTCTGTAATGGTGGACTTGTGGGACCCAGAGCCTCTTGGAATCTTGGTGAAGTGATCCTTTGGGGTGGCTCTATGTGTCCTTCCATTTTGTACAACTTCCTGAAGGGGGGAGGGTCAGCATATCCTCACTTGAGATTCAACTTTGTTCATCCTTCGAGTGACTTCTAATATAATGGAGACTATGCCCACAGACCAGAAAGGATAGATTCCTCTAAATAGTTGGAATGATATTTAAGGTTAAGCTTCCCTACAGATCTGTGAAATGATAAAGAAACATCATGGTCTTGGGGCTAGTGGGCCAGTCTTCCCTGGTGATGTACTGAGGCTGCTTCAGAGAAGGAATGAATGGCTTGGTTGGCATATGACAAGTGCTTGCTTGCTTGCTTCTAGCTCTGTGACCCTGGGGGAAACCACTTCACCTTGG
Organism: Monodelphis domestica; assembly: GCF_027887165.1. Taxonomy (NCBI): domain Eukaryota; kingdom Metazoa; phylum Chordata; class Mammalia; order Didelphimorphia; family Didelphidae; genus Monodelphis; species Monodelphis domestica. Next base: position 47,735,582 of record NC_077235.1, on the reverse strand, counting down.
GGAAAGCCCCAGGGAGCTCTCTAAGATTCTTAAGTTACAGAGGAGAGGGAACCTAGCATCCATACTGAGGAAATCTGGAACCTCACCTCTATAACCCCACCTATTCCAGCCCCTAAGAAAAAAGGAAAGATAAAAACAAAACAGGAAAATTGATGGTATATAGAATGGGTAATGGTGCTATCAGATTATTTAATTCATATGGCCATGTTTTACACTCAATTAAGTGAGAGGAGGGGTAGGGGTAGTTGTTGGCAATGACTTTCTGAGGTCCTTTTAGGGGAAGGTCTATGATTTTGGGATGGTAGTGGTGGGTGGGTGTGTATCATACATATACACACACATAGATTTTTTAGGATACTTTGTTTTTCCCAATTTTAAAATGTATGTGTAAAAGCAATTCTTAACATTTGTTTTCTAAAAATTTGAGTTCCAATGCTTTCCCTCCTTTCCCTCTCCCCTCCCCGAGACAGTAAGCAATTTGATAAAGACTAGACATGTATACCCATTTAAAAAGAAGCCAAAATTCTGTGCAAAAACACAGAAAAAGCAAATATTGTTTCTTTATATTACAATTTGATATTATTTTTATTATTTCTTGGTTTTATATCATCTATATTTCCATCATATCGCCCTTCAGTTCTGTCTTCCTTGAGAACCATCCTTTATTTTAAAAAAACTGAAGAAGAGAATTCAACAAAAGCAAGGAACAGGGTAGCTGGGTGGCTCAGTGGATAGAGAGCCAGGCTTGGAGATGGGAGATTGTGTTCAAACCTGGCCTCAGACATTTCCTAGCTGTATGGCCCTGGGCAGGTCACAATCCCCATTGCCTAGCCCTTACCACTCTTCTGCCTTTGGACCAATACCTTGAACCAATTCTCAGACAGAAAGTCAAGTCTTGAAAAAAACAAAGATCACCTCAACCAAGGCTTCCATTTTATGCAGTTACACACCTCGTGCAGAAGAGTTCTATTTCTTTGCTTTTAATGTTCCCATTGAAAAAATGCCTTTGTGCCAGATGAGGGCCTGAGGTCCCCTTAACTATTTGCTTTCTTTGCCTTTTCTCCTCCTACCTTTGGGACTTTTGCTCTTTTAGCAATAGTCAAAACCTATGTGTCTAAGCAGTCTTGGTATCACCCTAACCCTCCTTCTTACGTTTTAGTCTTTGTCTTAAAAGCTCAAACAGCTTTACATAGGCTACTGGGTACGTTTTCAGGATTGCTCTCCTTCAACAGGAACCATTCTTGGTCCAGACTTCCCAGCAGCCCACATAACCCCTTGGTCACTGTGATATTGGGTTGCTCCAAGCCCCGCAGGCTTGTTGCCACATGTGGATTCCAAAAGAGGGCAGAAATTTGGGCCAAAGGATTGAAAGAGAAGAGAAGAAGATACTTTTGTTATCCACCTAGATTTAAAAAATATTCCTTTCTTTTGCTTGGACGACCAGTGGATCTCGGTGGGGGGGTGGGGAGGAAGTGTAAAAGTCACTTCCTGAGAGCTGGATCTGGGGGTGGTTGAAAAGCAGACCTTGGGCTGTTTGGGGGTGCTCGGGACAATGATCGGGGATTCCCCGAGGTTAGGGGGATTTCATGTATCTAATAAGGTAGCGGCTCTAGCCAGAGGCCTTGTTGCTAGTAAGAAGCAGATGAAATGCCTGCTGGATCTTCGGCTGGCTCCTGGCCTTGCTCACAAAGACATGCTGGGCCTGCAGGCAAAGCCTCTTTGGGGGGCGGGGTGGGGTGGGGGATGGGGCTTTCCGATGCCAATCCAGAACTGAGGTGAAAAGTGGAAAGGGAGCTCCCAACGCTGTCACAGGTGCTTGGGACGGACAGACACGACGCCTGCGCTTGGCCTGGGCTCTTAGAGAGGTTGACCCCTGCAGGCAAAGACGGGAAGTGACAGCTTTCTTTCCTGATGGAGGGAAAGCCCTGAAGGCGGTCTTCTTAGTCTGGTGTCTGGGTGTGGAAGACCTTGCAGGAAGCCCCTTCTGGGGGTGAGGGAAATCCTCAGCTTCGGGGCCGGCTGAGGCCTGTAAACTGGGAGCAGAGAGAAACTCTGTGCCCTCCTTCATACCCAGCAGAACCCCGTGCTAGCAGCGCCGCACTGAGCTCAGCCAAGTAATCTTGCCTTTGGAGACCTGCGAGGAGCAGACAGCGAACACTGAGCCTTGCGGGGTGCTGCCCACCTGTGTGCTGCAGCGATGGCTTTCCAAGTGCCCGACGGCTCTCTCCCTCCCCCTTATATCCCTGTGGTGCAGGTCCCCGTGGCTGCCGCACCTCCTGTGCTGCCTGTCTTGGCACCTCCCCCTGTATGCTGTGTGACCCCCATTCACCCTCCCCGTTGGCTTCTGACTGAGCGCTTCCAAATTCGCGCTCTGCGGCCTAGAAGCTTTTCCTGTATGTGCCACAATCCTCGTGTTGCTGGGCAAGGTGCACCTCGTGCCACTGCCCTTTCCACCCTGGAGATCCTGAGCCAAGGGGCCGCTCCTCTGCGGCGCAGGGGCCCTGCTCCTGCTGCTGCCCGCCCCCGGGGGCTTCCCTCCGTGATTGCTGCGGCACAGGAGCCCCTTCCTATAGGCAACGTGGCTACCTATGTGCCCTTGTATGATTACTTCTACGTAGGAGTCCAATCCTACGTGTTGCCTGCCCAACTATTTGCTCCTCTACACATCTTGCCTGCTTCGCCTCCTGTGTTGTTTGCCCATGCAGGGCCCCCTCAGCAGTTGTTGCCTGCTCATTTGGGTGCTGTCCCATGCATGCAGCCTGCCTCTGTGGGTATTCCCCCAAGTATATCTGCACAAGGGGGCCTTTCTCCAGCCACTTATGTCCAGGAGCCTCTCCAAGAGAGCCTCAATGAGGGATCCCAGGCCTCTGAGCTACCCCATTCTCTGGGTTCCTCTTCTACGCATGCTTCCTTGCCCGGCATCTTTTTACCCTAGTGGCCTTAAGTGAATGCTCCACTCTGTGCTGTGCACCTGCTTACCTGCCAGGAATGATGCCCTCACAGAAGTTCCTCCTATTGGCTGCCCACCCATGAGCATTGGAGCTTCTACCACGCATATGCTTTGGTCATATTTTTTTCTTTTTTATGGGCCTTTCTATATGTCCACATTGGCCATGTGTATTCCATTTTTACTTTTCATTGAGAATGCATTTGTTTCGAGAGAGTGCCATATGTTTATGGGAATGGGGTGATATTAAAATGTTACTTACTGTTGTTTTATTGCATTAAATGGAATAAATAAATTATGTGTCTTTTGTCTAACTAAAAAAAGATAAAAATACCAGTGGAGTCTTGGTAGAGCTTCTTTTGGGAGGGGAGAGACCAGAATAGAAGCTGGAGTCCTCCCAGATGCTCTGCTATAGGTCTATGTCCAGTATTGTCATTTGAGGGGCCTTAATGTTTGAGGCTTAATATTTTGTTATGGATACGGTCGTTTCTCGACTTTTTAAAATACTGGGCCAATTGCTTTCCAATAGTTATAATACAGTGGGATGATTTAAGTATGCTTATCTGCTGTACCACCAGATACAAGTGACAGATTTAAGCTACAATGAACACGTTAGGAGTTAATTCTCTAGAACGTGCAGGCAGAAGTGTGGGGAGGACTGATAGCCCAAGGTACACCTCATGATCTAGGAGATGAGGACACTGAATGAATGTGCCTCATGAAAGGAATGAACCCCAAAGCATTAAGCACCTACTGCATACCAGACCCGGGGCTGTGTTCAGGAGATGAACAAAATGGAGGTACTCAAGTCTTTGCCTTCAGGAAGCTTACAATTGTGCCGAGGGGATCTTATCCCCTCCCCCTTCTGAGTAGCCTAACTGATCCATCAACATTTCAAATACTAGAGTTATGCTGTATGTCAATATGAGAGGGGGCAGTTCTTGTCTGGCCTTCTTGGATGGACATAGGGCTGGAAAGACAGGTGAGGGAAAGATTAATGGAGAATAGGGGAAATGTGGTTGGAGGACTTTGAGTAAGAAAGATTTTAAACTATGCTGATCTACCTTTCCTATTAATAAACTTTATAAAATTAATAACTGGGTAGATATATTAATTTTCACTTGTAACACATTCGAATATGTAGAGACAACATACAGGGAAGTAGTCGATAAACATTTGTTAAGTATGCACTGTATATGTACTAGGCACTGTATCAGATTGCTGGGGATACCATACAGAAGTTACCCTAATTTACAATGAATCTAATGAGAAAAGACAACACACAAAAAGGAAAGGAGGAGGGGAAGGGCACCCAGTAGGAGCATGATGGAGGAATCCAGAGAAATGTAGCTGGGTGGGAAAAGAAATGTGTCTGGCTCCTGTACCCACCTTAAATGAAGGGTTTGGAAGGAGCTCTGTGTGCCAACCAAATCCTCTAATCAGAGGGACCCCAGGGACAGATGACAGGTGAGTACCAGCACTGATCTTATCCAAGAGGAAGAGATTTCTGGGGCATGATGGGAAAGTCCAGAGGAATGCCACCAGTTGGGGGGGAACTGACCCAGCAAGGGAGTATTAGTCTAGGTGTCACTGTAGTTTTGAGGTGACACCATGGCCCAGGCAACTTTTGTTCCCTTTTAAGGAGGGTTCTATGAATTTGCGAGTATAATTCAGACAACTTATTTTATTTTAAGGTATACAGTTGGGGTGAGTGGGGTTATGTAGCTGCTAGGTGGCTCAGTAAATAGAGAGCCAGGCCTAGAAGCAGAAGGTCCTGGTTCAAATTTGGCCTCAGACACTTCCTAGGTGAATGACCCTGGAGAAGTAACAACCCCCCTTAGCCTTTATTGCTCTTCTACCTTGGAACCAAATCACAGCATTGATTCTAAGACAGTAGGAATGAGGTTTAAAGCCCCCCACAACTTTCCTGCTGCTTGCCTGTACTTCTTTGTGTTCTTGTTCTCTGTGCATGAAAAAAAATTAGAATAGTGATCTCCTTCCCTCCCACCTCCTCTGTCTCCTTTGCCCGCTTTGTTCCCTCTTTTCTCTCTTGTCTCTCCTGTCTTTGTTTCTCTCCGTATCACTGTTATCACCCTTCCCTTCTTGATGCAAAACAAATCCATACGGTGGCTGTGTCCAGAAATGTCTATTTCCTAATGCCCCTTGTATCCACCCCCTTTCTCTGTCCTAAGGTAGATAAGATAGCTTGCTTCCTCCCAGGTCCTCTGGAGTTGTGGTCCTGACCATTGCATTGATCCGCATTATTTTTTGGAAAACTTTATTTACTTAGTCAATTTAGAACATTTTTTCTTTGGTTATAAGAATCATATTCTTTCCCTCCCCTTCCCCCACCTCTTTCTGTAGCCACAATTCCTCTGGGTTTTACATGTGTCCTTGATCAAAACCTATTTCCATGTTGTTGATATTTGCACTAGGGTGATCCTTTAGAGTCTCCATCCCTAGTCATATCCCCTCAACCCATGTGATAAAGAGTTGCTTTTCTTCTATGTTTCTACTCCCACAGTTCTTCCTCTGAATGTGGATAATGTTCTTTCTCATGAGTCCCTCAGAATTGTCCTGGATCATTGCATTGCTGCTAGTAGAGAAGTCCATTACATTCGATTGTGCCACAGTGTATCCATCTCTGCGTACAATGTTCTGGTTCTGCTCCTCTTGCTCTGCATCCATTCCTGGAGGTCGTTCCAGTTTACATGGAATTTTTCCAGTTTATTATTCCTTTGAATGCAATAGTTTCAATTGGTCAGCATTTTTAAGTCTTCCAAAGCTGCTTTTCTTGAGAGCATTGCTGTCTTTGTATAGACTTGGTTCTCTTGGTTTTGTTCACTTCATTCTGCATTGATTCAGACTTCTCAGGATTCTCAGAACTTGTCTCTTGTTACTTTTTCCAGTATAATAACAATATCCCACTTTCCTTAAATTCTTTGTTTTGCTTTCTTCTGCCTCTCTTTTTAATCCTCCCTTCAGGATAAAGAAATTGATTTTGTGACTCTTTTCTTTATCATCTTCCCTCATAATTCTCCTTTTCCCCTGGCTGTCTCTGATCAGTTTGATGTCTGTTTACTCTCAGTTCCCTGTGTATGCATGCGACTTTTTAGGGCACTTCCATCCAAGCTTCCAAGGATAATGCCACAGGAGGTTTACTCTATGCCTCCTGAAGTTTGAGTCACAGCCACACTTTGCTTCTTGGGTTGTGCTTCGGAGTCTTAGAAGAAAAGGGAGTGGATATGAAGTCTTGTAAGAAGCAGATCTCTTGATGGAGGAATCAACTGAAGGAGATCTAACACCACTTAGCTCTGGTCTCAACTCAGGACATCTCTGGTCTAGACCAGGAACAGCATCATGCCCAAGTTCATTGTCAATTTCCAGCTCTTGATGGGTGTGAAGGGAACGCACAAGACAGGAAGATGAAAAGTCACCCCATACCAATCAATTGAAAGCTTAGGCCACCTGACAATCTAGAAAAATGACCCTAGTGAATGATTGGGACTTTACAAAGACGATGCACTGTAACCACCTATTATCTCTTGGGGTCTTAGATTCTCCACTGATAGATACATCTATATATGTGGCTGCTAGGTGGCACAATTGGATAGGTCACTAGGACCTGAAGGCAAGAAGACTAGGATTTCAGAATTCAAATCTGTCCTTAGACACCTCTCAGCTCTGTGATTCTGGACAAATCCTTTAACTCTGTTTGCCTCAGTTCCTCATTTGTAAAGTGAGCTGGAGAAGGAATGGCAAACTATTCTAGTATCTGCCAAGTAAAGCCCAAAAGGGGTCATGGAGAATTAGACGCGATTGAAAAGCGACTAAACATTTATTTATACACATACCCATAATTTTTTTTAAAGGCCAACAGGTCTAGGGAGGCTGATAATAGCCTTGGTCTTTTAATGGCTCAGGGAGTGCCAGGAAAAGTGTTCTGTCTTTTTGGCCTGTGACCAAGCTTACTTGTGAGGCTTAAAGATGAGAGAAGTGATTACTCATTTAGCTGGGCTATGCCTGATGTCAGAGGGGATGACATAGAATGTGTAGGTTATATGTAATTGCAGCCTGTGTTGACATTTAAGCCTAAGATCATTGTATCCTAGCTGAGGCCTCCAGATATCCTGAGTGAGAGACAGAAGGAATAGTATGTGCCAGGCAAGTCACATCTAGCACCACTCTCTTGACCATCATTTCCCCTTGGACCCTGATAGACAGCTTACAATTCTGACCCCAAGAGTTTGGGAAATAACAGTGCCTCCCCTACCACCAGACCTCATTCCAATGCAGGCCCTGCAGCTATTATTTTTTTCAACCCTTACCTTCCATCTTGGAATCAATACTGTGTATTGGTACCAAGGCAGAAGAGCGGTAAGGGCTAGGCCATGGGGGTTAAGTGACTTGCCCAGGGTCACCCAGCTAGAGTATATGAGGCCAGATTTGAACCTAGGACCTCCCATCTCTTGGCCTGGCTCTCAATCCACTGAGCCACCCAGCTGCCCCCCATGGCTATTATTGAAGGGAGAAATCATTGGAGAGAGCTCTCCCTCCATCACCACCAGCAACAACTGCTGACCCACTGTCATAGGCATGTTTACTTCCATGCCTATTGATTGTCTTGGCTAGTTCTTCCTTTACTTATTCATCAGGGTTCCCAGGGACTAAATAGTGTGCATCAACAAAACACATTTGTAATATAAGTTATTTTTGTTGATGGATATATATGAGTTTGTAGGCCTCTGGACAAAAAATGGATATTTTAGCAATTTCTTAACCATTTTGTATAACTAACTGTAATTCAGAATATTCCACAGAATGTTATACTTCATTGACATTCCTAAGCTCTGCCCTGTCTTTCAAGGACTTCCATTAGTCACTCAGGCTAAAGGAACTTAAAAAAGTCAGATTACTTGTATCTCTAGATGCTGCCATGACCTTGACATTTAGCTCCAGTCCCATCTCTGGGCCTTGATTTCTTCCTTTGTAAAGTGAAGGGGTTAGACCAGATCAACTTGGAATCTGTTACCATGTTTTTGAAAATATTTTGATAACCATATTTTAATATAATTGGCTTCCTTGTAATCCTCTGTGTTTTATTCATTTTAATGTGATTCTAAGGCGTGTTCCATAGTCTTCAAAGATTGCAAAAGGAGTCCATGAAGCAAAAATGGTTAAGAACTCAGACTAGATGATCTCTAACAGGTCCCTAAAGTTCTAATCTAGTAAATGCTTTTGAATGAAACTCTATCTGATCTTTTTTTGAGATCTTAACTAGAGGTCGAACTTTGGCCTGAAAGTACAGTGAATCTCTTTTCCACTTTAGGGAATAAACCTCAGATAACCACATCCTTTTGACAAAGCTGGCAAAGGCAGGGGTACACTTTTCAACTTTGCCTTAGTTTATTAAATTCTCCCCACCCTCTTTTGTAAAATGTCCAGACTGGTATCCTAGATACAATTTCCTCCTGTTCTTTTTAAGATAAAATAATATTGTAAGAAAACTTCTGGGAACAGTGTTGATTTCACAGGATCATTTCCTGATTGCCTGGAGATGAATACTTGAGAATTTTGCCTTCAGATAAGCTTTATTGTGAGCTCATTAAAATCCTCACAGAATTGTTCCATAGAAAGGAAATTACAGTTGAGTGAAAAAAATTCCACTTTTGTTAAAGCTGGAATGGGGTATATGTTCTTCTGAAGCAGTTCTTATGATATGATACAAAACCTCTCAGGTCCGGGAAGTAAGAGATCCTGAATTTTGCTTCTACCCTGAATAGTCCACTTCTTTTTATTTCGTTACTCATAAAGTAAATTTGAAAGAAATGAAAGAGAGAGTTCATTATTTGTGGACAACTTTAGCTAGCATTGACATCTAGGCCTAGGGTTATATAGGCTTGAATATAGGCTTAGTGTTGGATTAAAATGAAATATCTGTAGAAGTGCTTAGTATAGTACCTAGTACATAGAAGGTATTTAACAAATATGTATTTAACAAATATGTTCCCTTCTCTTTCTCCTCTTTTAGTCCTTCTGTAAGATGCAAAACATATCAGAGAGAATTGGTATATTTTGGCTACAGTTCCACATGAATGTCAACTCCATGTATTCCCATGGTTTTTTAAGAATGAAAGTTGAGGTTCGCCCAAAGCAAAGGATGATGGAGAGGAACATTGTTGGTGGGAGTGGGCTGGAGCTCTTTATAAACAAGGAATTTGAATAGGAAAATGGTATAAAGGATATGACCAGAAAAAAATGGGCAGATTATGTACTGAGAGCAAGGAATGACTAATGAGTAGTTCAGATAGTCCACTGGTGCCTTTTTAGTAGTCAAGAGGAAAGCCCCTGGTCCATTGGAAGGAGACCACCTGTGGAGAACTTAGAGGATGATATGGAGAGATATTTCTATCAGTGGGTAGCCATTCAAGGATAAAGGCAAACTTCTGTCTTTCATAGTGTTATCATTTTAGCCTAATATTTAGGAATCTCATGAGAGGATGGAGGACTGGCCTCAGATATTCACTAACTGTATAGCCATAGCCTTAAGTAACTTTTAGTGTTCAGACAACTCTTTAAAGACATCGTTCCAGAAAAGTTGCTGCTCTGCATTAGCGGAAGGAGTTGCCATACTAATATAATTACAGGTCTGGAAAGAAAAATCTAGGGATAATAGGTAATTTTATCCATTATTTTAAAAAATATTTTATTTAAAGTAATGGTGATATATCTATTGCCTTCAAAAGAAATAGGGAAGTTAGGAGAGGTAGGTATAGTGGAACCTATTGAATTTGAGATTTTTACAGGGCATCCAAGTGGAAGGCACCCAGCATTCATCGGATTGTGGTTTGAGAGCTAGAAAGTACCTTTGAGGCCATCTAGTCCAATTTTCTCATTTTACAAATGGGGAAACAGAGGAGTAGAAAGGTTAAATGATTTACTTGCTCAAGGCCATATGGCCAGCAAGTATTAAATGCAGGATTTGACCCTAAGCTTGGCTTCTAATAATTGGAAGTCATTGAGGGTTTTTGGCCAGGGATATTACATAGAATATAGGAAATATTTTAGGAAGATTCATTTGGCAATAGTTTGCCGGGGAGGGAAGAGAGAGATTCAATTCATGCAGATCAGGTAGAATATTCACAGTAGTCTAGGCACAAAATGACAGGGACTTGAACTTGGGTGCTAGGGCAGGAATAGAAAAATGAATGCCAGAGAAATTTCAAAGGACTGATTAGATGGAGGTCAGGAATTAGAGAGCCGGAATGTCATCAGTATTATTGTTTCTTTAACCATATGTTGACTGCATACTATGTTATATGGAATTCTATGTGCTTGCTCTGAGTTTCTAAAGCCTAATTCCTTTCCCTTCTGCATTCTGTTCCCTTTATTTAGGAATTTCCAATATTTACATTGGTCTCAGAGCTGTATAGTATGAACAGCAGTTGGAGATACCAAAAAAGTCCTCCATAGGTGTTGAGGCACAGGGGAAAAGGTTAATTTTTTTGACACGAAAATTCTGGGAAATGTGTAGATTTGGCAATGCTAAATGCAGGCTTATTTGGCAATTTGAATGCAGCTTTATTTTAACATGTGTTTTACTTGGGATCTGAGTTCCCTAGTCATTGAAAAAAGATCACATTTTCTTCCAAAGAAAAACTACTATGTACTTTAGGGCCAAGGACAGAATTTTAAGGCTTTATCTTTTGACTTTATTATTTTATCTTCATTTTTTTCTTTTTTGGTCTTAGCCATTTAATTATTTGCTTTGTCATTAACCCTAGCCATAACCTAAACTTGGTTTTCTCTACTTTTTTCTTTAATATGACTTTTTTTTCCAACATATTTTCAGCATTTAAATTTTCTAGTGATAGGTGTGACTAGGGTTTTTTCTCTTTGTGACCAGTTTTTTTTTAACTTAAAGTTTCACATATACTGATAATATCTCTTAGAACAGTCAGGTGAGAATTCACTTTATCTACTGGGTATCAGTCAGCTGGCTTGCTTGACCATACTTAGCTGACTAGTTGTTTTTGTATTAAGTAGACACAGGACCAATCCTAGGTATAAGTGGAATAGTTATGATGGGCTCCAAAGCACTTTCTACTCCAGATTGTTCCTTCATTAGGATATGAAAGTCAACATGAAAATTATTCTTGTGGTTTCAGACATTACCTGTCAAAGGTTCCTTTTTAAAAAAACCCTTACTTTCTGTCTTAGAAACCAACAATTCTTAAGGCAGAAAGGCAATGTCTAGACAAATGGGGTTGAGACTAGCATCCTGCAGCTAGGAAGTATCTGAGGTTAGATTTGAACCCAGTCTTCATGACTCCAAACCTGGTATTCCATTCACTGAGCCACCCAGCTGCCTTATAATAAGGTTCCATTTTATTTTATTTTATTTTTTAAAAACCCTCACCTTCTGTCTTGGAATCACTACTGGGTATTGGCTCCAAGGCAGAAGAGTGGTAAGGGCTAGGCAATGGGGGTTAAGTGACTTGCCCAGGGTCACACAGCTGGGAAGTGTCTGAGGCCAGATTTGAACAGGACCTCCCATCTCTAAGCCTGGCTCTCAATCCACTGAGCAACCCAGCTGCCTCCAGTGATGAGGTTTTTAAGAAAATAAAACCAATAAACTGGTGAATTTCTGCTAAAACTCTTTAGTAAGCAGAAGTTTTCAAAGAAATAGGTTTAGGATGTATAGAAAAATACCTTTCTCTCCCCTCCCACTCCTATTTTAGACTTATTCTAAGTTGAGAAGTAATAATAATTGATAAATTAGAAAAGCTGGCTATTTTATAAAGTTCATAAATATACAGGAGGCAGTTGTCTGTCCATCACTGTCAGTCTGTCAGCAAGAATTTATTAGGTGGTCACTCTGCTAGGTGCTAGAGATGCAGAGAAAAAGCAAAAGCCATCCCTGGCCTGAAGGAAGTTAGATTTGTAAAAAAAAATAAGTGTTTCCACATGCCCTTTTCCCACATCTCTCCCTTTTTCTGATCTTCCACAGAGTCATCCAAAATAGTTTTTTTTTAAAGACAAAAAAGGAAGGGGGAAATCAGCATAACTGATCAACAGCTTATCACAAGAAATCTGCAAAGAATGTGCAATGTGCAACCTAGAGACCTGCCTCTTCTGCTAGGGATGTTGTCTCACTCTGCTTTTTAGCCATGCTTGTTCTTTATAATTTTATGTGTGTGTGGTCACTCCATTTACATTGTTGTAGTTGTGTATATTGTTTTCTTGGCTCTGCTAACTTCACTCTGCATTAGTTCTTCGAGATTTCCCTATGCGTCTCTGCATACATCACACTTATCATTTCTTACAGCACAGTTATATTCCATTACATCCACATGCCTCAGTTTGTTTAGCCTTTCCCCAGTCGATAGTCATCTACTTTGTTGCCAGTTCTTTGCTATCCCCAAAAAAATGCTGTCATCAATATTTTGGTGTATTTGGGAACTTGCTGCTTATCAGTGACCTCCTTGGTATGGATGCCTAGCTAGTAGAATAAGAATTTACATTTTAATAGGGGAGACAACACATTAATCAGAACCGAGAAAACAAATTCAGATTAGGTAAAAGGTAACCTTAGAAGGTATGACACCTAGAAGCTGGAGGGACCAGAAGAAGGAGACAAGATAGTACTTGATCTTAAAGGCCCAGATAGGGGAGGTGCAATGTTTTGTGCTGGAACAGCAATCATACAATGTAAAGGTGGGAAGGGGCCTGGTGTTGAAGGACAATGAATGCCAAACAAAGGACTTCATACTTGATACTGACTCAAGGCCACTGGAGTTTATTGGTTAGGGGGAAAGGGGTGACTTAAATTACTTGGGCCTCCACAAGGCTGCTGTAATGTTCGGGGGGAGATAAAGGCCCAGTGAATGGAGAGAAGAAATGTTCATGAGATATTGTAGAGAAAGCAATTCCAACTCCAGCACGTACTTGACAGTTTTTTAGGATCATAGGATTTAAGATTGGAAGGGACCTTGAGGATCTTATAGTTAAACCTCTTCATTTTGCAAATGGAAAAATCAAGACCTAGCACTTCACAATTTTTTTGAAGATCCAAAGTACACTTAATTACCTGATTGTTAGCATAGACTTTAAAATTAATTTCAAGTTATCCAAAAAGATCACTAGGGCAGCTGGATGGCTCAGTGATTATAGCATCAGACCTGGAGTTGGATAGTCCTGGGTTCAAATTTGGCCTTAGACATTTCTTAGCTGTGTGTCCCTAGGGAGGTCACTAAGACAGTTGCTATAATAATCTAACCATATCCTTAATACATGTATGTCTATTTCCTTGATACTGTTTTTACTTAAATTCAGATCCCTTTGGAGTTACTAAGAAAAGTAATTTTCATGTAAATTCTTATATTCAATAATTTTTTTGAGGAATGAAAGACTCTTTCCAACAGAGTGATGTTGAATGATGACCAGGTCATATCTCAACTTAAGCCCTCCTCTAATATCTCATTGTGGCATAGAGGTGATCCTGGGTTCTTGAAGGCTATGCCTGCAAAATACCAAATTCTGGCAGGGCCTCTCAAAATGGAAAAGCCTCTAGTGTGCTCCTAGAAACAGACTGCATGCCTGTCTTTTAGAGGACCAAAGTTAAGTTGGATAAATTAACCTAAATTAAGTTCTAAACTAAGCGAACCAGGAGAACAATGTATACAGTAATAGAAATATTATACAATGATCATCTGTGAAGGACTAAACTATATTAGCAAAACAAAGTTCTAAAATAACTCCAAGGGTCTCATGATAAAAAAAAAATTGCTATCCACAGCCAAAGAGGGATGTGTTGGAGTCTGCAGATGAAGGCACCATCCTTCAGTTTATTTCCTTCATGAGTTTCTTATTGCATGTGTGCTATGTGTTTTCTGTCACAACATGGGAAATATGGAAATGCATATTGTATGAAAACACTGGTAAAACCTATTTCAGAGTATTTACCGCCTCAGAGAAGAAGGAAGGGAGAGAATCTGAATCATGAAATATCAGAAAACAATTGTCAAAAATTACTGCTATGGGTAATTGAAAAAGAAAATTTGAGGATAAAAAAGAGCTAAGCTAAGTTCAAACTTATATGTGTATATACTATATGTGTATATATATATATATACACATACATATATAAGAAAATGGTCAATGGGTGATAAGTTTCATAAGAACCATCCTCTAAAAGACGTGGAAATATTGCAGTCTATATCAATTCTGAGAGTATCTGTTCCATGAAATTATGAGGTTTTCAAAGAAATAATTTGCTTTAGATGGGTGACTGATTTATCCCTCAGCGTTTCTGGTTCCCACACTAGATAGGCCGGACCTGGGCTAAAATTTGGCCTCAGATATTTCCTAGCTGTGAGCCTCTGGGCAAGTCACTTAATCCCCATTGCTTAGCCCTTGCTACTCTTCTGCCTTAGAATTGATACTCAGATAGAAGTAAAAGATTTTTTAAAAAAAGAAGGAAAAGCAGTGCACACAGATTGACAAGACAGTTTTGGAGGGGTTCTAGAAATCTGAGCCTATTAATGCACCATTGGAACTGTGAAATAATTGGTCTAACCATTGTGGAAAGTAGTTTGAATTATGGGAAGGAAAATGACTAAAATGTCCACATTCTCTTCACCCATAGATTCCACTGCTCATATACCTCAAGAAAGTGAATGGTAAAAGTAGCTCCTTTTCATATATATCAAAATATGTATTGCAACACTTTTGTAGTAGCAAAGAAATGAGGAAAAAGAAATGCTCATAGTTTGCAGATTAGCTAAACATGTGGTACATGAATGTAATGGGCTATTACTGCAATCTAAAAATGGTGAATATGGTGAATATAAAGAAGCATAGGAAGACTTTATGAGCTGTTAGGAAGTGAAGCAAACAGAACCAGGAAAGAAATGGACATAATGGCTAAAGCACTGTAAAACAGAAAGAATGACATTGAAATTGAGTGCCCAGAAATCATAGTGAGCAAACATGGCTCTATAGAAGAGACAGGAGAAGGGACTATGGGTGTGGAACATTGCTTCTGTCAGATTTTCTTGATGTGTCAGTTAGTTTTGCTGAGCTAGTTTTTGTTTGTTATACGAGATGGTTCTCTAGAATGGGGAAGGAATCTATACCTATTGGGGAAATGTAGTTTTGTACAAATAAGATATCAATAAAAATTATTTTTGAAAAATGAAAATCAGTGCATACAAGTACCTGGAACAAGTTCACTCATATTCCCAGTCTAAGCTAATGCTAGGTAGATCCTGCATTATAATAAAGTGAAACAGGGTTGGTCAGTTCTCATTGGTTACTGCAGGTGGGATGCTGGAGGTCAGAGTAAACAGATCAAATGATAGAATTCTGCATTAGCCCATGCTTGAGAGATATTAGGCATGGGAACAGCAATCTCCTTTAAACATCTGCTTTGTGCTTTCCCCCCCTCAACTGCCTGCTCTCTTATCTCTTAGAGGGTCCTTGGAGACGAGGAGTACAAAAACTCCTGATGAAAGGTAGTCATTGTGGAGCTGGGAATGAGTCTTGGTCTTCTGGAGGACTGGCCAGTTCCAGTTTCTTGGTCAGGAAGATGAATTGCAAGTAGTTGAACATGAGATCTAAAGATATTTTATGTGATGGTGTTAAGTTATAGGGTGAATTTTTCAGTAGACAAAAAAATCCTTACCTTTTTTCTTAGAAATCAATGAGGTATATTGGTTCCAAGGCAGAAGAGTGGTACGGGGGGGGGGGGGAATGGGGGTGAAAAGACGTGTCTGGGATCACACAGCTAGGAAGTATCTGAGGTTATAGTTGAGCCCAGGACCTCCTGTCTCCAGGCCTGGTGCTCTATCCATTGAGCTGCCTAGTTGCCCCCTCAGTAGGCTTTTTAAAGAATAAATTGTGTTGGATGTGTTGGAATGTGTGATACAGTGGAAAGATTGTAGAGTTGGAGTCAAGAGGTCTGGATTTGAATCGTAGCTCTGTTCCTGTTCTACCTGTGTGACCTTGAGCAAGTCACTTAAATCCTGTGGGGTCTTTGTTTCCTCACCTGTAAAATGAAGGGGTTGGAGTAGGGGGCCTTCTAAGGTCATCTCTAGAATCTTACAGCACCAGCATTCTCTGATCCATTTATCTTCTAGATCTACTTGGGACTTGGATGGTTGGACAGGCTAGACTAGGGACCCCAGGGACCCAGAGATTAGGCACACCTGCTCATATGGGGTGAGTGATCTTGGAAAATTCTGGCTAGGTGGGTGTAGGGTAGCAGAGTACTCTGGTGACATATGGTGGATTTATCTTTCTCCTTGCATCCTTTTCCTTCCTAGCCTGTTCCCCTTCCATCTCTACCTCCAAACTGCCAGATAGGAATGGAGAGGGAGTAGAATGGTCAGAGCTGGGGCCATGAGAGGTAAACTATTCTAATTCTTGTTCCTTCCATCTGGAGCCCTTCTATTGAGTACATCCTTTTCCAGGAAAATTCAATTTCAAAAAGGTCAGTCTTAATTAAAAAGATTTAAAGAGTGATTCAGGTCTTACGGTTGGTTGGGTTTGAATCAGTGATATTTTTAAATAGTTGCCAAGAGTTAGTTGGAATCTATGCAATGGTTTCTGAATACCTACCTGCTGTATTAATTATGACAATATTATTATTGTCAGTGACACAGGAAAGTCTTACATAGCCAGTGTAATTGTAAAGCTCAAAAACTGATGTGAGGAGACATTATATATATATATATGTAAACAAATATTAAATGCTTGCCACATGTAAGGCCCTATTCTTGGCACTGGGAGAAAATGAGCCAGTCCCTATCTTCCACCTTTTTGAGTGATTAGCCATCTCCATTGAAGTTCTCCTTCATTTCTCCACTGCGGTATCGAAATGCTTGGGATTTTGAAGGCTAGAGCTGCAGAGTACAAACTCCATCAGGTCCTGCAGAGCTGGAAAAGTTTCAAGTACTGGGACTAATAGGCTATAGCCTATCTGAGCCTCTAGCCTCTGTAAGTCTGAAGAAGAGGTTTGGCTACAAGTGACAATTTAAAAAATTTCTTAGGGTAATTTTTGAACAATTTTGTGTTAAAGTATGGAGGGACGATGGTCTGTGTCAATGGAGGAAGGACATAGCTCAATGAATTCACACATCACTGTGGTACTATTGGTCTGGCACTTTGCTAGGTTAAGTGGGAGAGCCAAGAAAAGTATGTTGAGCTCCTCAGGGAACTTGTTGCGGGTGACTATTCAGCTATGGTATAGTTATTTATTTTCTTTCTTTTTTCTTTTTTTAAACTCTTACTTTCTGTCTTAGTATCAATTCCATAGGGCAAAAAAACTCTGAAGGGCAAGGGCTAAGCAAGTGGGGTTAAGTGACATGGTCAGATTTGAACCCAGGTCCTCCTGACTCCAGGGTTGCCAACTCTATCCACTGAGACACCTAGCTGCCCCATGTTTGTTTTCAAAGGCTACAGTTACTTTCCTTTATTTGGAAATGGTCCAGGTGTCTACACTGAATTTATAGGATAGTGGATGGAGGAAAGAGTTAATGCATACTCAATTACAATTTCTTCCAGCCTGCTATATATGTTACCAACTTTAGGACTTAGTCCAATTTTTACTGCCTCTCCAAAAATCTGTCAGCTTTAAGCAGCACCACTTTGGTGATATGTGACAGATATGCCCTCTTCCTCCCCAGCCTTCCACATTGAAGTCACATTGGCTGTCTTCAAGATTCATAATAATCATTGTCAGAGTGGATCCATCCTCCAAACTGTCATCAATATGATTAGGTTATTAAGCCAACCATATGATTGGACGTAGCCAGTTTCGCTGCCTTCATGACTTAATGGGATCTACCAGTAGGAAGAAGGATGGTGACCAGCCAGAAGATGGTTGATCTGATTTCGTATAGTTGCCATCTTCATCTGGAAAAGGAAACCATCATTCTTTGACCCATTTTATAGTACATACAAAATGCATTTGGTATGAGGTTTGGGGTTTCTTGTTGCTGGGTTAGAAAAATGTGTACATATCTCTTTTACCCTAAACACTAACTTCTTTTTTTCAGTTTAATAGACAAATTATTAACTCCCTACTATGTGCAGTTCACTTCAGTTCTGATTTCTTTTTCCTCACTTCCCCAGGCAAGAAAAGCAAAACCCATTACAAATATAACAAATATGATTTTCAAACCATGCAAGGGTGGTGCTTGGAGAATGATGATGAAGAGGTTGAAAAGGAATTCATGGGAATTGTTGCAGCACTTTTGTGGCGTACTATGTGTGACTCAATGAAGAGAAAAGCACAGATTACACCTGTTTCCTAGTGCCTCTGAGCCATGAATTCCATAATTCGTCTTCCCACCAGTCTGCATTCCCAATCCTCTTGTTAGAGACTGGAGATGACTTAGATATTCACATGTCACCTCATCACCATAGCAACACCTCCAAATATTACGCTTATGTATTCATGTTAGTCTGTATCTCTACTCTCCTGTGGCAAAATATTCCAGAGATGTTAAAAAGTAGGAAGGAAAAAAGGACACAACTAATAAATCTATTCTCAACGACTGAGTCATTTGTTTTGATTACCAGGGTGACTGCCAAATGTTTAATTTAAAACTGAAATAGCCCATGAGCTCATTCCCCTAACAATGCTGAGTGCTTGAGTTGATAGAGCTTCATAATGGGAGAGCCAACTCTACTGGCAGTGGTAAAGTTATATCATAAACAGACTTGCAGAAAACCATATAAAACCATCTTGGGCATTTTCTTTCTATTTTAGGGATGGCTAATAAAAAGCAGGCTGAGTTGGCCATTTCAAAAGAAGGCCTGGTTGTATCCATGACTTCTCAGAATTTTCTTCTAAAAAGAGTAACTTGGTTTCTTAGTTTTTATTCAGAAAATGAGACCCACTCGGAGATATCTGGTCTGTTCAAGGACTCACAGCCAGTCCTACCAGTGTGCATTGAATCTTTCATAATAGAATCATTTCAATATAATAGATTTGCTTTGTAATCCTCTGTATTTTTTCTATATTTATTCTGTGAATTCCAGTGGCTCCCTATTACCTCTAGCATCAGATATGAAATCATCTGTTTGGCTTTTAAAACCCTTCATAATCCGATCCCCTCCTGCCTTTCTAGGCTTCTTAAACTTTATACCCCCCCCCATTCCCAAATATTCTGTGCTTCAGTGGCACCGACCTTCTTGCTCCATGTCTCCTGTGCTTGAAATGATCTCCCTACTCATCTCCATCTCATAGATTAACAGCTTTCTTTCAATTCTCAGCTAAAATTCTGCCTTCCACAAGCAGCCTTTCCCTGTCTACCATGATGATTGTGTTTTCTCTCTGTTAACTATCCCCATTTTATTCCCTCTAGCTTTTTGTACATACTTGTTTGTGTGTCATCTTCCCCCTTTCCAATGTGAGCTCCTTGGAAGCAGGACCTGGACTTTTTGCTTTTTCCTGTATTCCCAGAGCCTAGCACAGTGCACATAGTAGGACTTACTAAATGCTAGGTGATTTACTGACTCCTGAAAAGGGATCCATAGGCTTTCTCAGACTGCCAAAAGGATTCATGACACAACAAAGGTTAAGAGCTTCTATATTAGATTAAAAACAGATTAAGAGCTTCTATATTAGATTAAAAACAATTCAAGCATTGTTGTGCCCTCTGCATTTAGCCACTGTTTGCTAGAGCTCAGTGCAAACCCACTGGTGAAGCAGTTTTCTCTTTAGGAGGGAAAAAATCCCACTAGGGCAGTGAAAGGAAGGAAGGAAAGGGAAGGTATTGGATGGCGCATAGCATTCTTTCATTTCAGGAAATAGTGAATTACAGGAGAATATTTGGGCCATCTCTGTCAAAGTTGTATTCTGGTACCTCATTCCTGATGGGAAGGCCACTTTGGGGTCTGTAAGACTATGCTTGATAGATAGCAGAGACTGGAAGGGCATTAAGTGCAGTCCCAGTGAGAGACTTTATTTTGTCTGGCATCTGAAGACTAGGATCATCTCATCATCAGATTGGTTATTGAAGGTGCTGGTTTTTATTATGTTAATATAATATTATATTAAGTAATGAAAAACTTGTGATCTCTCCCATTGGAGGACTCACAGTGATAACATCATACATCTTTGAATCATTATGAGAGTGGATCTAATGTTTGCCATTGCTTTATAAATTTAGGTACTTTAATTTCAATTAGGGTACACTGCCACCAGGTGGTGATAGGTTCCTTGTCACATTTGTGTTCTGAGTAAAAACACACATGCTTTTAGATGGCCTAAACTGCATTTTCCATTGAATTAAGGTATTTTTACAAAAATCTATTAAAATAGCAAATCATAGCAAGCCGTAAAGCAGTAAACTACAAAATTGTTCTAGAGGAAAAATTTTAACTTGGGGTTCATGAAATTTAAAAAATTATATTTTAGGTACCTCAGTAGATTGAGAGTCAGGCCTAGAGATGGGTTCAAATATGACCTCAGATGCTTCCTAACTGTGTGACCCTGGGCAAGTCACTTAACTCCTGTTGTCTAGCCCTTGCTCTTCTTGAACCAATACATAGTATTGATTTTAAGACGGAAGTTAAAGGTTTAAAAGTTATATTTTGATATCTATAATTCCATATAATTGGTTTCTTTTGTAACTTTAACGTGTTTTATTTTGTACATTTAAAAATATTATTCTGAGAAAGAGTTTATGGGTTTTACCAAACCTGCAAATGGGGTATATAACACAAAAATAGTTAAGAAACCATGTTATAGAATTATGTTTGGGTGAAAAAAACTGATTACAATTTCTTTCTAGCATTATTCTTTAATTGATAGCATACTTTAAACACAGTTCATACAGTTTTTTATTGTAATGATCTTTTTTCCATAATTGCCTTTATTTTTTTTAATTTTCTCTTTTTTTCTTTAATTTAGAATATTTTTCCATGGTTACATGATTCATGATTTCCCAGTTCTCTCCCTCCTCTCAGAGCTGACAAGCAATTCCATGGGGTCATACATGTATCATTGTTCAAAATCTATTTCCATGTTATTCATATTTGCAATAGAGGGATCTTTTAACATCCAAACCCTAATCATATCCCTATCAAACTACATGATTGATCATAAGTTTTTCTTCTGTGTTTTTGCTCCCACGGTTCTTCCTCTGGATGTGGATAGTGTTCTTTCTCTTTTTTTTCCCAGAAATTACATTTTATTTTAACATTCATTTCTGTGCACAGGATCTGTTCCCTCCAAAACATGCTGGCTTCTTGTAGGCAAGTGCGATTCTTTCTTTCTTTTTTTTAGTTTTTAAAACATTATTTTATTTGGTCATTTTCATACATTGTTCATTGGAAACAGATCATTTTCTTTTCTTCCCCCCCAACCCCCCGCCACCCCTTCCCTAGCCGAGGTGTGATTCGTCTGGGTATCACATGTGTCCTTGCTCTGAACCCATTTCCTTGTTGTTGGTATCTGCATTAGGGTGCTCATTTAGCGTCTCTCCTCAATCATATCCCCTCCACCCATGTAGTCAAGCAGTTGCTTTTCCTCAGTGTTTTTACTCCCACAGTTTGTCCTCTGCTTGAGTATAGTGTTTTTCCTCATAGATCCCTGCAGATTGTTCAAGGTCATTGCATTGCCACTAATGGAGAAGTCCATCACCTTTGATTATACCACAGTGTATTTGTCTCTGTGTACAATGTTCTCCTGGTTCTGCTCCTCTCACTCTGCATCACTTCCTGGAGGTTGTTCCAGTCTCCATGGAATTCCTCCACTTTATTATTCCTTTGAGCACAATAGTATTCCATCACCAACATATACCACAATTTGTTCAGCCATTCCCCAATTGAAGGGCATCCCCTCATTTTCCAATTTTTGGCCACCACAAAGAGCGCAGCTATGAATATTCTTGTACAAGTCTTTTTCCTTATTATCTCTTTGGGGTACAAACCCAGCAGTGCTATGGCTGGATCAAAGGGAAGACAGTCTTTTAGTGCCCTTTGGGCATAGTTCCAAATTGCCCTCCAGAGTGGTTGGATCAATTTACAACTCCACCAGCAGTGTATTAGTGTCCCAATTTTGCCACATCCCCTCCAGCATTCATTACTTTCCTTTGCTGTCATATTGGGCAGTCTGCTTGGTGTCAGGTGGTACCTCAGATTTGCTTTAATTTGCATTTCTCTGATTATAAGAGTAGAACACTTTTTCATGTGCTTATTAATAGTTTTGATTTCATCATGTGAAAACTGCCTATTCATGTCCCTTGAACATTTGTTGATTGGGGAAACAATTATCTTTTCTATTTCACCTTGAATTCCATTTTGTAGTCTTATTCCTCCAGGTATATGGCTCTGAGACTTCAAGCTAGCTTGTCAGCAAAAGCTCTTTTAGTGTTTGCTTATTTACTGACTATGGTATATAAGTAATCAATTTTTTGTCTTCCCTTTTTCATTAACATGTTGCTAAATAATTTCTGACAATTGTCAGTTTCTTTTTCGTTTAAATTATTCTTTGAAGTTCTACCTCTTCCATATAACAGAAGCAAAAAGAGAAAATGGCCAGGTGGGCACTTCTACATTGAGAAAGTAAGCTGCCTTCTTCTCTGCAGAACTAAATTCTTTCCAATAAGGAGGAAGTATAAAGAAAAGAGAAACTTCTTCCCTCATATTAGCTGTCTAGCTGGAAGCTTCTTGGCACTATCATGTAAAATTATTTAGAATGATTTCCCCCTAACATGTTCAAATTTTAGAAATTTTGGTAAGAATTCATTAGATATGCTCACAGAGGCCATATTCCTTTTTTTTTAAATTTTATAGTATTTTATTTGATCATTTCCATGCGTTTTTCATTAAAGACAAAGATCATTTTCTTTTCCTCCCTCCCACCCCCTGTGGCCGACACGTGATTCCACTGGTATCATATGTATTCTTGACTCAAACCCATTGCCATGTTGTTAGGATTTGCATTAGAGTGTTCGTTTAGAGTCTCTCCTCTGTCATGTCCCCTCAGCCATTGTAGTCAGGCAGTTGCTTTTCCTCAGTGTTTCTACTCCCTCAGTTTGTACTCTGCTTATGGATGGTGTTTTTTTCTCCTTGATCCCTGCAGATTGTGCAGGGGCATTACACTGCCACCCATATTCCTTTTAAGAAGAAATTTTAAACAAGGCTTTCTTGAGCATAGTTTTAGACTTATAGCAATACCAAGAATATCACAGATTTGTAAATCAACTAGTTTTTAGTATCATCATATTAATTTTTAGCATAATTTGTTTCTCAGGTTGGATAATTAAAGAGATTCTGATATATGTCAATGAATATAAGAGAGACACATGGACAGACTGAGACAACAATATAACATTGCTTGAAAGTCCTGATGGCGATTATATTTGCTATTTGCTATTTTGATTTGACCAGAAAATTGACTACGGTGGAGATCTAAGTTCCTCCGATTTTCCCCTTTTTACAGCTGTAAAACCTCTGTGAATGTATTCCAGCTAGCCATTGATTAGTCTGTGGCCACCGAATGAGCCAGCTTGAACCAGGAGAGGAGCTCTCTGTTCCCTTTGGAACAGGTATACCACAGGAGCATGTGCAAACAATAACCTAGAGGCTCTTTGCCAGGGCTGCAGCTGGGCAAAGGACCCCTGAATACCTCCGCTGAAAGCAAATGTCATCTTAGTAGTTCACACACCATTGATTAAAAGTTCGTTTGTGTTAATTGAACAGCTCAATCATAGCCTGGGCTGTCATGGGAGCCTTTTTGTTTCTCTATACAAGTACATGGTTTCCTACTCTTCTCTTTGAAGGAATCATACAAAATTGATTATATATAAAATATCCTAATTAAAGGTTCTTTAAAATTCGACTAGTTGGTGACTTTTTCATCACAGTCATGTAGTTAAATGCAGTTCAAGCTATAATACAAACATGAGTTTGTCCAAGTGTGGATTCCTTGACATATTGCTACCCAGTTAAAGCAATATTGATGATTACATTGGACATATTCGATTCAACATTTTCTTTATCAGTGTGGTAGAGTTTTTTCCTTTTGGTCCACATTTATGATTTCATCACTGTGGAAAGCTCAGATCCTATGTCCTACAGTTCTTTCCTAGTCCCCTCCACTGCTAGTGCCTTTTCTCACATCACAATTCACAGCTCTACCTCATTTAAATCCAGTCATGGATTTCACTGGTCATCATATGACATATCGTATGACATCATATGATGTCACTGGTCCTCTTTCGAAGGAGGAACCACATCTTGTATATAAGTAGTTGTTTGCATGTTGTCCTTCTTATTACTCTTTGAGGCTAGGGACCATATATTTGCATTTCTTTGTTTCCTCAGCTCATAATACAATACTAGACACATAGTAAGTAATGAATGCTTACTGACTGACTAGAAACTCCCTCCCTCCTTGTAGTTTGGCAAGTCATCTTAAGATATAGACTCTATTACTCAAATGAAGTCACTTGCCCAGGTTCACCTAGCTAATGTGTGCCAGAGGCAGGTCTTCTTGACCTTCTGGTCACCTGTCACCATGCTTCTTAGTGGGTTTTTGGTTGTTATCAAAATAGAAATTTATCTTTCATAGACTTGTGATTCCTTGAACTTCTCTTACTTTGTAGTAAGAGATCAAATGACTGATTTTTAGAGTCATGATTGTCAGGTTTTTTTCATTTAACAAGTATTTATTTTTTCTTCCTTCTACTTTCCCTCTACCTCCCTCAACCTATTGAAGAAAAAAGAAAATCTCTGTAACAAATATGTAGAGTTGGACAAAGCAGGTTTCTGCATTAAGCATGTGCTAAAGTTAGGTGTCATTCTGTATCTTGAGGCTATCTATCACCTCTCTTTTGGGAGGTGGGCAGCACACTTCATCTTCAGTTCTCTGGAATCATGGGTGGTCATTGCATTTATAAGAATTTCCAAGTCTTTCAAGGTTAATTTTCTTTGTAGTGTTGTTATATAAATCATTCCCCTGGACGTATTTACTTCAGTCTTTATTGGTTCATATAGGTCTAACCAAGATTCTCTGAGACTGTCCCTTGTATCATTTCTTATGGCATAATGACCAAAGGCTATAAACAATCTGATTACAAAAGGAGAATCAATCTGTCGCTAGCCATATTTAAAAAAACTACTTTAAATGATTAATAATTAGAGAAATGCAAATTAAAGCAACTTTGAGGTTCTACCTATCAGACTGGCAAAGCTGACAAAAACAAGAAAATGACAAATGTTAGAGGAGCTACAGGGGGAAAAGACACATTGATGCACTGTTGGGGGAGCTGTGAATTGGTCTAGCCATTCTGGAAAAACAATCTGTAACTATGCCCCCAAAGTTACAAAACTGTATACCATTTGACTCAGCTATCCAACTAGCAGACTTCCAAAGGGAAGTAAGGAAAAAGACTTATATGTATAAAAACATAGTGTCTCTTTTTGTAAAAGCCAAAAATTGGATGAACCTCCTATTAAGAAATGGTCACATAAATTACGGCATATGAATGGAATAGAGCACTATACCATAAGAAATGCTGAAATGGACAGTTTCAGAGCAAACCGAGAAGACCTCTGAACTGATGCAAACCGAAGTGAGTAGAACTTTAAGTCAATTTGTATGACCACAGCATTATAGAGAAAAACAACTTTGGAAGAGTTTAGAATGCTAATTGATGCAATGATAAAATGTGAGTCCTTGAATAAAGATGAAATATTCCACTCACTTTCTGCCAAGGGCTAAGTAATTTAAAATGCACAGAGAGGTGCTCATTTTAGGGGCATGACTATTGTGGGAATTTATTTTGCTGGACTATCATATTTAGGATGGCAGATTTTTTTTGGGGGGTGGTATTTTTGTTGCTTAATTGGAGGGGGTAGTTGGAGAAACATTATAAATCCTTATTAAATAAACTTACTTTAAAAACAAAAAAGTTTTGGGAGGAAGGATTAGTAGGAAATGAGACAAAAGAAATAGTGTATATTCAAAACATTTTAGTTTTGGGGATTTGTGTAATGGGAGGAGCTAGTAGAGGAATATAGAAGTAAAGAAGATTAATTGTAATAGCTTAAGAAAAAATAAAGTCAAGTTATAACAGTTCATGAACTGTATAATCTTTCATCTTCAACACTTTCACCAAGTCCACAGGACAAATCCCAAGAACCGACAACCACTTTTATGCCTAGAGTTGTGAAAACACTAAGTAGGATTTTGGATCTTCATATACAATATTCTGAGAAGCCACAAGATGGGGATATTACTTTATGAAAGTCTGTCTGTCTGTTTGTCTGTCTCAGTGACTGTGTATATTGTTCTCTCATTTTTTAGTCTATATTTCTATGTATATGTCTCTCTGTTTCCATGGTATCATTGTCTCTGCCGTTTTTTCCTTGATTCCATTTTCCCCTTCTTTCTCTTCTTGATTTATGTCTTTTCTTTTTTGGCATTTCATTGAAGTATAGACTTCTGATCATTGTGGCACATATTCAGTCCAGTTTCAGCTTTCTCATTCTTTTGGAAGTTGACACAATATCTGATACCACTGAAAAGTGAAGAAGGAAGGCAAAGAAAATGCTATGAATTCTGGTGTGTAGGTGGCTGTTGGTCACCTTTGAAAGAGTTTTAGTAAAGAAGACTGAGAGAAAAGAAGCAAACTTGAGGGCAGGACATTAGTTAGAAGCCAGACAGCAGAGCTGAGAGTCTTGTTTGACAGGAGGAAACCTGAGTGTGTCTAAAGTAGTAGCAAGGATATTTAAGATTGTCCTGCAGGACAAGGCTGTACTTTTCCCCAAAGCCTTACTCCCAGGGCCATGCTCATTAAATGTTGATAATTATCTCTCAGACAATGTGGTGCTCTCCTTTTCCTTTTTTCTCTGTCTAGTTGGGAGTTAGGTATCTCATAATTCAATATAAAAAACCTCATCACTTCTTGAAAACTCATTTATTAATATTCACCAGTGCCAGCAACTGCAGGGCACTATCTTGTGCATGCTAAGTAGCATCTGAATGGCCTTTTAATAATGCTTCCAAGGCAGTGTTCTGAGTACTTTGGCAGTTTGGGAAAGGAACATATTTAATCTAAATTCAGTTTGGAGTGCTTTTGTGAGATTTTTTTTCCTTTTTTAACTTAATTTTCAGTTTTAGTCTTTTAAAATCTGCTTGTACCTTGCTGTAAGTATACTTTTTTCTTTTAATTAGATCAGTTCCTTCTTGTCTGTTTTCTTTTTTAGTTTTGGTTTCCTCTGGCTTTACTGCTACATTTTCCCCCTGCATGTCATTGTCTCTGCAACAGCATTTTGTATCCTTTATTTTTTTTAAAGGAGAACAGGGAGCACATTAAGAGGACATTTCTTGAATATTTTGTCTTCTGTTTGCATGAACTACCTTTCTTATTTGGGGGAGTGGGACTTATTTCTGTTTGGGTTCCTTACATTTCTAATGAATGATATTTGAGTCAATGCTAAACAAATGCTGAAATAAGAATGTAATGAATAAATGAGGGTTTTGTCTGGCAAAGATGCCACACATTTGGAAAGTTTATCACCTCTGTTCCACCTTAATATACGGTTTTTGATGACTTAATTTTGACCTATGGTAGGCACATCAGTTTTCCCCCACTCTTCTGTATGAGAGAAATTCCACTTCAGTTTTATTTGCATAGGATTCCACACTGAGAGAAAGGCTCCTGTCAGCTCATTAGAAAGCTGAATTCCTGGTTTATAGATGACATATTGAATCTAGTGCTTGTGGTACTTAGGCAGTCTCCTGTGGAACATATGTAGCAAAAACAGACAGGAAGTGCTGAATGAATGATCTTTGAACATTTTCGTTCAGTTTCTGCAACTAACAAAGCCATTCTGTTAGGTGCAAATCAGGAACCTTGGCATCTCCCACTGATTGCTAATTGGTTAGATCTGCTTGAGTGACAAAGCAGAGCAAAAGATGGAGACTGAAAAAGGGAGTCGATGAATGAGTAGGCCAAGCCTCTCTCTGTCCAGCAGAATCAGCAAATGGACAGTTTGTGCCAGGAGGGAAAAGAAGTTCTACTAGTGAACCTGCTCCAGTGATCTTTGAGAGTCATTACAATAATGACTAATATAATTCCTTCCTCCTCATCTCATGTCACCCAGTTTACTTGTACTTTTTCCTCCATTCCTGTTTCACATAAAAAATGATTCTTCTCTTAGCCAAGCCTGAGCCCTCTCAATCCAGTTAGTCACTGAAAAAGCACTTATTTGTTATCCGTTATGTGCCAGGTACCATGCTAAGAGTTGCATGTACAAAAAGAGGTCAAAGACAGTCCCTGCCATCAAGGAACTGACAATCTAATATGAAGTGCTCCACATACACAAATTGTTCCATTCCATCTTCTCCACCAGATTGCTCACTCTCTTACTAATCTTAATTCTTGCCCTGCATACCCTTCCCAAACATACCCATATCTCCCCATCCTCAAAAAACCCTAATTTGATTGGTACTTTCCTGCTAGCAATTGCCCTGTATGTCATCTCCCTTTTGTGGATAATCTCTTTGAAGAGATTATCTATGATTGATGCCTCAGTCTTCTTTGCTGAATCTTCATTCAAATTATGCCTATGAATTGTAGGCTGTCCCCTAAGGCTTTGTCCTGGGTCCTTGTCTCTTTTCCTTTTATAAAATTCCACTTGGCAATCTCATCAGTTCTCTCTCTGCTGATGATTCTCATGTCACCTTCTCCAGTACTAACATTTCTTCCAACCTTTAGCTTTGAATCTCCAACTGGTTATGGCAGTGATGGTGAACCTATGGCACATGTGCCAAAAAGGGCATACAGAGCCCTCTCTGTGGTCACACTTGCTGTTGCTTCACTACTAGAGAGCCAGAGGGACTCAGGATGGAGCTGTTCCCCTCCCCCTCTCCATGGGCCTGAGGACATTCCTCACTTCCCCCACCCCTCTGCCCAACCAGTAGTCTAATGGGAACACTTCCTCCTTCCCTCATCTGGGGTAAGGGGGGAACAAGGTGGAGGGGGCAGGGAGCAGCACTCAGTTTCTGGGGGGAGGGGCATGGCACTTGATGTGGGGGTGGGGCCTGGCACTCCATCTCTAAAAGATTCACCATCACTGGATTATGCCATCCATGGACATAGAACTTAAGTTCAACATGTCTCAAACTGAACTTGATGTCTTTCTCTTTGATACCTCCCTTCTTCCTGACTTTCCTATTACTGTCAAAGGTACCGCCATTCTCCTTCTCTCTTACCTCACTCTCCTACTACTCCCCTGCCTCATCCAATCAGTTGCCAAGCTCTGTTTAATTCTACCTTCATAAGATTTTTCATATACATCATTTTCTGTGGCATTTGGTGGTACAACTTTGGGCCTGTCATCAGGAAGATTTGAGTTCAAAGCCATCCTCAGAATATGGACAAGTCTCTTAAATTCTATTTTCTTCATTTTTCTCAGCTTTAAAGTGGGGACAATAATAGCACCTAACTCCCAGATTGTTGTGAAGATCAACAGCACTTAGCACAGTGCCTGGCACATAGTAGGTTCAATATAAATACCCTTTCCCTCCTCTCCTGATACCATACCACCTTGGTGCATACCTGTATCATCTCATACCTTCTAGCTGGTCTCCATGCCTCCTGTTGCTACCCACTCCATTCTTCTATTCATCCATCAAATCAGTCTGCTAGAACTCATTAATTTCCAGTGGCTTCCTTTTACTTTCAAGATCAAATATAAAATCCCTTATGATTTTGAATGAGAATGGCTATGGATTCTATTATTTTATTAACCAGAAAGGAAAGGCTGAGCCTCCATTTTGCAGACTAGGGCCTAAACTTCATTACGCCAGTAAGCATCTTCTCTCTTTCTGTCCCAGAAGCCAACAACCTTCCGCATGTAGACTTTTAAATTCAAATAGCTCCTCCCTCCATAGCAATGTTGCACTCTGACATTCAGATTGACATCTGGTTAATCTCCAGAGTGCTGGAGACCTTTAGGATGATGCCAGATGCCTAGTCTATGTTGATGACACTTAGCCAATGACTACAGCCATTTAGGCTGTAGTCAGGGAATGCCAGGCCATGGTGGATGCCAGGAAGGTGGGTCGAACTATTTTTCCTCACCTTTCCATTTTCTCATACTCTGCAATCTAATGACACTGACTTCTTTGATGATTAAGTAATACAATCCATTCCATTTTCCTACTCTAGTCTTTTTCTCTGGCTGTCCCTCATGCCTGGAATACTCTGCCTCCTCATCTCCTGGCTTTACTTCCTTCCTTCAAGTCCCATCTAAAGTCCCACCTTCTACAAGAAGCTTTTTCAATTCCTCCTAATTCTGGTGCTTCCTTTCTGTTGATTTTCTATGATTTATCCTATATACAATTGGTTGTACCTAGACTATGAACATTTTGAGGGCAGGGTCTTTTTTTGTTTTTCTTTGTAATCTTAGGGCTTAGCAGAGTGCCTAGCCCAGCGTTGGTGAACCTTTTAGAGATCACATGACCAAACTACACCTTCAAGCTGCCTGTGAGACCTCTGCATTACCTCAGAGAGTGGAGAGAGGAAGTGCTCACATTGGGCCCTTGGGCAGAGGGACAGGGTGTATGAAAAATGTCCTCAGGCTCGGTGGAGCCCAGGGCATGCTTGCCACACCTTTGCCAACATGGGAGTAGGTGCTTGGTAAATGCTTGGTAATTGTTTGATTTCTAAGATTTATGCTATATTTGTTTTTCTGCCAGAGATGCTTAGCAACTATGTGTATTAAATATGAGCCAATCTCATTACCTGAGAATCGGTTCTCTATGCCCTAACCCCGTGATGGCAAACTTATGGCATGTATGCCAAAAATGGAAGGCAGAGACCTCTCTGTGGACACTCATGCCATTCCCTGATAGAGTTAGTTACTAGAAAGGCAGAGGAACTCTGTCAGAGCTGCTCCCTCTCTACCAGACCTCCCCACCACACTATGCTTACTCCCTTCCCTGAGCAGAGTGCTCAGCTACTCCCCTTCCTTTCTCCCTCCCCTCTCTGGCCTGGGGCTCCCATGACCCTCTTCCCTCAGGGTCCCTTGGTTGAGGAGGCCAAGGCTGAGTGGGAGACTTGGCATCTGGGCCTTTGAGTAAGAGCAGGCTGGGCCCAGATCCCCCACAAAGGCCGTGCAGCACACTGGATGGTGGGAAGGAAGGAAACAACATTGGAGGCTCTGGACAAACACCACCCCCATCTGACTTTCTAGCCTGTGGAGCCTCCCCTGTCCTCTCCCTGGAGCTCCTCCTTTGTTTTCAAGATCCAAACCTCCCCCCTTGTGGAGCCTGCTCTGAGTCCCAGGGAGGGTCCCCCTGTTGCACCAAGACCCCCACCCCCATTCTGGGAGGTCATCAAGGCCTGCCTGCAGTCACCCCCACCCCCATCAGAGAATTTTAGCTAAAGGGAAGGAAACTCCAAGATTCCACCCCCTTCAAGACTGGGAGGAACACAAGGCCCTCTGGAAGTGCCTCCGTCTCCTAGAAGACTTCAGGTCAGGCGGACTACAGCCAGACCAGAATCATTGGTAAAGCAATTCTCGCACGCCGAGACTTGACTTGAACCCAGATCAGGATTAGCTGCCCCAAAGGATGATTTTGTTTTAAAAAAAGGGAAGCTTGTCTTATTCTAGAACCCTGTTTAAGCTTCCTCTCCTCCCCTCAATTGAATGGTGGCAGGACTTGCTGGTACAAGAATCTCTTCCTCCTGGCTTTTCCTGAAGAGAGCTGCCTAGGTGATCAACGACATACTGAAAAGTAGACCCTCCTCCATACAGGATCCATTATCTCAGGGCAGGGAGAACTATACACAGTCTGGGGTACAGGGCCTAGCACATGGTCTCTAAAAGGTTTGCCATTGCTGCCCTAGCCTATTAGAGATAAAGAAGAATTCCTAGATGGATTATGAAGGGTTAATCCATAAATTAAGTTACAGAATCTCAGAATTGGGAGAGAACTTAAGAGTCTAGGTAGCCCAACTTATTCAAACAAGGATCTTCTTTACAACATACACAGCAAGTATCTATCAAGACCAGGGGTCCCCCAACTTTTTACACAGGGGGCCAGTTCACTGTCCCTCAGACTGTTGGAGGGCCGGACTATAAAAAAAAAACCTTTGAACAAATCTGTATATGCTGTCTGGGATAGCAGAGGCTGCAGCACTGGCTGGGATGGGCCTGTCACACCTTGCACAGGCCCATCACTGCCACCACTATACCGGGCAGCAGTATACACAGTGTGGAATCCCCTCCCCCAGATTGCCGCTCACCATGCTGATGTCTTCCATTGTACAGCCATGTAATCCTTTGCATGGCGCCTCCTTCTTGTTCAGTTACTCTCAGAACAAGGCACCATGCAAAGCATTGTTACTGGAAGTAGTACTATAAGTGAGCGACATGCTTTGTGATGCCGCCACATACAGTGCTCCTCTCACTGACCCCCAGTGAAAGAGGTGCCCCTTTTGGAAGTGTGGTGGGGGCTGGATAAATGGCACCAGGGGGCTGCATGTGGCCCACAGGCCATAGTTTGGGGACCCCTGATTTAGACACTTTGTTGGGAAACCCACTTCTACCTTACAGGGTCGCCCATTCCTCTAATTGTTCTTGTCCCTTTACTACTGGTTACCTTGAAAACAACTTTTAACTTCTCTGCCATTTTTTAAAATTTTATAATATTTTATTTGATCATTTCCAAGTATTATTCATTAAAGACAAAGATCATTTTCTTTTCCTTCCCCCCACCCCCCATAGCCGACGTGTGATTCCACTGGGTATTACATGTGTTCTTGATTCGAACCCATTGCTATGTTGTTAATATTTGCATTAGGGTTTCCTTTAGAGTCTCTTCTCTGTCATGTCCCCTCAACCGCTGTAGTCAGGCAGTTGCTTTTCCTCGGTGTTTCTACTCCCACAGTTTATCCTCTGCTTATGAATGGTGTTTTTTTCTGCTGGATCCCTGCAGATTGTTCAGGGACATTACACCGCCCCTAATGGAGAAGTCCATTACGTTCGATTATACCACAGTGTATTAGTCTCTCCGTATAATGTTCTCCTGGTTCTGTTCCTCTCGCTCTGCATCACTTCCTGGAGGTCGTTCCAGTCTCCATGGAACTCCTCCACTTTATTATTCCTTTGAGCACAATAGTATTCCATCACCAACATATACCACAATTTGCTCAGCCATTCCCCAATTGATGGGCATCCCCTTGTTTTCCAGTTTTGGGCCACCACAAAGAGCGCAGCTATGAATATTTTTGTACAAGTCTTTTTGTCCATTATCTCTTTGGGGTACAGACCCAGCAGTGCTATGGCTGGATCAAAGGGTAGATATTCTTTTATTGCCCTTTGGGCATAGTTCCAAATTGCCCTCCAGAATGGTTGGATCAGTTCACAACTCCACCAGCAATGAATTAATTGCCCAACTTTGCCACATCCCCTCCAGCATTCATTACTTTCCTTTGCTATCATGTTAGCCAATCTGCTAGGTGTGAGGTGATACCTCAGAGTTGTTTTGATTTGCATCTCTCTGATTATAAAAGATTTAGAACACTTCTTCATGTGTTTATTAATAGTTTTGATTTCTTTATCTGAGAACTGCCTATCCATGTCCCTTGCCCATTTATCAATTGGAGAATGGCTTGATTTTTTGTACAATTGATTTAGCTCATTATAAATTTGAGTAATTAAACCTTTGTCAGAGGTTTCTATGAAGATTTTTTCCCAATTTGTTGTTTTCCTTCTGATTTTAGTTACATTGGTTTTGTTTGTACAAAAACGTTTTAATTTGATGTAGTCAAAATTATTTATTTTACATTTTGTGATTCTTTCTATGTCTTGCTTGGTTTTAAAGTCTTTGCCTTCCCAAAGGTCTGACAGGTATACTATTCTGTGTTTACCTAATTTACTTATGGTTTCCTTCTTTATGTTTAAGTCAGTCACCCATTTTGAATTTATCTTGGTGTAGGGTGTCAGGTGTTGATCAATTCCTAATCTCTCCCACACTGTCTTCCAGTTTTCCCAGCAGTTTTTATCGAATAGTGGATTTTTGTCCCAAAAGCTGGGATCTTTGGGTTTATCGTATACTGTCTTGCTGAGGTCGCTTTCCCCCAGTCTATTCCACTGATCCTCCTTTCTGTCTCTTAGCCAGTACCAAATTGTTTTGATGACTGCTGCTTTGTAATATAGTTTAAGGTCTGGGACTGCAAGGCCCCCATCATAGGTGTTTTTTTTCCATTATTTACCTGGATATCCTTGATCTTTTGTTATTCCAAATGAATTTTGTTATGGTTTTTTCTAAATCAGTAAAGAAATATTTTGGGAGTCCAATGGGTATGGCACTAAATAGATAAATAAGTTTGAGTAGGATGGTCATTTTTATTATATTGGCTCGTCCTGTCCATGAGCAGTTAATGTTTTTCCAATTGTTCAAGTCTAGTTTTAGTTGTGTGGAGAGTGTTTTGTAGTTGTGTTCATATAGTTCCTGTCTTTGTCTCGGGGGATAGATTCCTAGGTATTTTATTTTGTCTAAGGTGATTTTGAATGGGATTTCTCTTTCTAGTTTTTGCTGCTGAGCTGTGTTGGAGATATATAGAAAAGCTGATGACTTATGTGGGTTTATTTTGTATCCTGCAACTTTGCTAAAGTTGTTGATTATTTCAATTAGCTTTTTGGTTGAATCTCTAGGATTCTTTAAGTAGACCATCATGTCATCCGCAAAGAGTGATAACTTGGTCTCCTCCTTGCCTATTTTGATGCCTTCAATTTCTTTTTCTTCTCTAATTGCTACTGCTAGTGTTTCTAGTACAATGCCAAATAGTAGAGGTGATAATGGGCATCCTTGTTTCACTCCTGATCTTATTGGGAATGTGTCTAGTTTATCCCCATTGCAGATGATATTAGCTGATGGTTTTAGATATATACTGTTTATTATTTTTAGGAATGACCCTTCTATTCCTATGCTTTCTAGTGTTTTTAATAGGAATGGGTGTTGTATTTTATCAAATGCTTTTTCTGTGTCTATTGAGATAATCATGTGGTTCTTGCTGGTTTGCTTGTTGATGTGGTCAATTATGTGGATGGTTTTCCTAATATTGAACCAGCCCTGCATCCCTGGTATAAATCCTACTTGATCATGGTGGGTGACCCTTCTGATCACTTGCTGGAGTCTTTTTGCTAGTATCCTATTTAAGATTTTTGCATCTATATTCATTTGGGAGATTGGTCTATAGTTTTCATTCTCTGTTTTTGACCTGCCTGGCTTTGGAATCAGTACCATGTTTGTGTCATAAAAAGAGTTTGGTAGAACTCCCTCTTTGCTTATTATATCAAATAGTTTGTATAGTATTGGGATTAACTGTTCTCTGAATGTTTGATAGAATTCACTTGTGAATCCATCTGGCCCTGGGGATTTTTTCTTAGGAAGTTCTTTGATGGCTTGTTGGATTTCGTTTTCTGATATGGGATTATTTAAGAATTCTATTTCTTCTTCTGTTAGTCTAGGTGGTTTGTATTTTTGTATATATTTATCCATATCACCTAAATTGGTGTATTTATTGCCATATAATTGGGCAAAGTAATTTTTAATGATTGCCTTAATTTCCTCTTCATCGAAGGTGATGTCCCCCTTTTCATCTTTGATGCTGTTAATTTGCTTTTCTTCCTTCCTTTTTTTAATTAGATTGACCAGTACTTTGTCTATTTTGTTTGTTTTTTCAAAGTACCAGCTTCTTGTCTTATTTATTAAATCAATAGTTCTATCACTTTCAATTTTATTAATTTCTCCCTTAATTTTTAGGATTTCTAGTTTGCTTTTCTGCTGGGGGTTTTTAATTTGATCGTTTTTGAGTTTTTTTATTTGCATTTCCAATTGATTGATCTCTGCTCTCCCTAGTTTGTTGATATATGCACTCAGGGATATGAATTTACCTCTGATTACCGCTTTGGCTGCATCCCAAAAGGTTTGAAAGGATGTCTCGCCATTGTCATTTTCCTCGATGAAATTGTTAATTGTTTCTATGATTTCTTCTCTAACTAAACGATTTTGGAGTATCATATTGTTTAATTTCCAATTAGCTTTTGATTTGGTTTTCCATGTACCATTACTGAACATTATTTTTATTGCCTTGTGATCTGAAAAGGCTGCATTTATTATTTCTGCTTTTCTGCATTTGTATGCCTTGTTTCTGTGACCTAGTGTATGATCTATCTTTGTGAATGTGCCATGTGGTGCTGAGAAGAAGGTGTATTCCTTTTTGTCCCTATTTATTTTTCTCCATATGTCTATTAAGTCTAATTTTTCTAAGATTTCATTCACTTCTTTTACCTCTTTCTTATTTATTTTTTGATTTGGTTTATCTAAATTTGATAATGGTTGGTTTAAGTCTCCCACTAATATGGTTTTACTGTCTATTTCTTCCTTCAATTCTCCTAGTTTCTCCATTAGAAATGTGGGTGCTATATTATTTGGTGTATACATGTTGATTAGTGATATTTCCTCATTATCTAAAGTCCCTTTTAACAAAATATAATTACCTTCCCTATCCCTTTTGATCAGGTCTATTTTTGCTTTGGCTTTATCAGATATCATGATTACCACTCCTGCCTTCTTTCTGTCAGTTGAGGCCCAGAAGGTCTTACTCCATCCTTTAATTCTGACCTTGTGGGTATCAACCCGCCTCATGTGTGTTTCTTGAAGATAACATATGGTAGGGTTTTGGATTCTAATCCATTCTGCTATTCGTCTACGTTTTATGGGTGAGTTCATCCCATTCACGTTCAAAGTTATGACTGTCATTTGTGGATTCCCTGGCATTATGATATCCTTCCCTAATTCTAACCTTTTCTTCTTCAGCTCTACCTTTTAGTCCAGTGATTTACTTTAAATCAGTCCCCCTTGTCCCCTCCCTTGATATGTTTCCTTTTTTAGTCCCTCCCTTTTTGTTCCCTCTGCCTCCCCCCTCTCTTTCCCTCCCCTTTTGTTTTCCCTCCCCCCTTCCCCCCCCCCTTGGTTTTCCCTTCTCCCTACCCTTGTTGGGTAAGATAGAATTCAAGATCCCAGTGGATCTGGGTGTTTTTCCC
The DNA here is from genome assembly GCF_027887165.1 of Monodelphis domestica. Taxonomy (NCBI): domain Eukaryota; kingdom Metazoa; phylum Chordata; class Mammalia; order Didelphimorphia; family Didelphidae; genus Monodelphis; species Monodelphis domestica. The sequence goes on along the minus strand of NC_077235.1, from coordinate 47,698,549 downwards.
TCTCAGAGTTGATTTCCCTGAGATTAAGGTTTAAGTAAAAATTCTCTTCCTCTCCTTCTTATAGGAGTTTCCTTCCCCTCCCCTTCCCATGTGAATCTTTGTGTGAGAAAGATTATTCTATTTGGTCTTTCTTTTCCCCCTATTTACACATTACATTTTCCCCACATGTTAGTATACATAGATTGATATAAATGTAGTCCTTATAGAAGAGAGTTTGAGTAAAAGAAGAAGATAACATTTTTCTCCTTTTCCCTTTCCTTCATATTTACCTTTTCAGGTATTCCATGCTCTTTGTTTTTCGGTGTCGAACTTTCCACAGAGCTCTGGTCTTTTCTTTGCAAAAACTTGGAAATCTTCTATTTTGTTGAATGCCCATACTTTCCCTTGGAAGTATATAGTCAGTTTTGCAGGATAGCTGATTCTTGGTTGAAGACCCAGCTCTCTTGCCTTTCTGAAGATCATGTTCCATGCTTTACGATCATTCAGAGTAGAAATTTCAAGGTCTTGTGTGACCCTGATTGGCATTCCTTTATATCTATATTGTCTTTTTCTGGCTTCTTGTAGGATTTTTTCTTTTGTTTGAGAGCTTTGGAATTTGGCAATTACATTCCTGGGAGTTGTCTTTTGGGGGTTTAGTGTAGAGGGTATTCTGTGAGCTCTGTCAGTGGCTGTATTGCCCCCTTGTTCTAGAATCTCTGGGTAATTTTCTTTGATTATATCTTGTATTACGATGTCGAGTTTGCTGTTTATTTCTGGCTTTTCTGGAAGTCCAATTATTCTTAAATTATCTCTTCTCCCTCTATTTTCCAAATCTGTCACCTTGTCAGTGAGATATTTTATGTTCTCTTCTAATTTCTTGGTCTTTTGGCTTTGCTTTATTAGTTCTTGCTTTAAAGCCTGGTTTTCCTTTTCAGTTTGTTCAAACTGGTTTTGTAGATGCATGAATTTCTTTTGCATTATTTCCCATTTTTCCTCCCAGAAGGAAAGGCTTCCATCTTTTTGATCATTTCTGATTAATATTCTTCATGGGTTTGTGGAGAGTTTCCATTTCCTTTGGAAGGTTTCGGAGCATTTGCTTGTGTTTCCTCTTCTATCTCCTCTGTGTTTTGTATTTTTGCTCCATAAAATGTGTCCAAAGTCACCCCCTTCTTCTTCTTTTTTTTTTGGAATTTTGGTTTTTTTGTGCTTCTGTGGAGTTTGCCATCTCTATCTGAGTGGGGAGGAATAGCTTTTATTATCTCTGTCTGGCGTTCAGAGGTTTTAGCCCTAGGCAGATTGTCCATTCTATGGCTTGGCCCTTGTTTCTGTGCCTCAGCAGGCTGGAAGAGCCAGCACTCTGAGGGGGAGGGGCCGCGGCTTCATGGAGCTCTGAAGGCTGGTGATAGGATTAACCTCAGACTGAGTATGCCCTCAGGCAGCGACCTTCAGTGAGACCCAGATGGAAGGTTCTGGTCAGGGGGCTACAGGCTCCCCCCTGTCTCTCTTTGCCTCCCTGCTGTCTGGGTGCCCCCGTGACTGGCTCAGGTCGTTTTCAGGGGGCGGCCCTCAGAACAGCCGGCTCCCGAGGCCCCCCTGCCTGCCCTGAAGTTCCTGCTGCTGCCTTGGACTCAGCACTCTGGGTTGGGGGGGATGAGTCCTGGGATCTTCCCTTTGCCTTCCCCTTAGATCAGAGTGATCTCGGACTCCGACTCTTGGGGGGCCGTATCTTTTGATCCAGGTCCAGGAGGAGTGTTTCCGGGGTCTATTCTGCTGTTTGTTTTGAATTTCGATGCCCTAGGAGCGTTCCGTTTGAGATCGGTAAGGAAGGGTTTCTGGAGCTCCAAACTTTAGCTTTCTCTAAGCTGCCATCTTGACCGGAAGTCAACTTCTCTGCCATTTTGTTTATATGTAAAATAAGGAGCCAAGACTAGGTGACCTATAAGGTTCTTTCCAATTCTAGATCTATGATGCTCTGAATGTTTTCTTTACATTAAGCCTAAATCTGTTCCTCTTCCATTTCTGCCCACTGCTCTTTGTTCTGCTCCTTGGGGCAAAAGCAGATTAAGTCTTTTGCTTTGCTTAGGTGACCGCCTCTGAAGTCAACTATGAGATTTCCAACTGAATCTTGTATTTGCTAGAATAGATACACTCCTTGTTCTGTGCTTTTGGGATTGTCATTAAAATATACAAGCAGAGGCTAACTGGCTACTTTATAGTCATGTTGTTAAAGGAGATTCCTGCATGGGACAGAGATTTGACTAAATGACCTCTAAGCCAAACTACTTTCTAATTCTGGGATCCCAATTTGAAGGAATCATCCCTAAGAATACCCAAGTCCATTGTTCCTTGAATTGAATGTGATATTTTTAGGCTTAATAAAGCATTCTCCATTAGGCATCATAGACTTGTTCATTTCTCTGCACATGAATTTGCAGACCTTTATATTTTAGGGTTTAGATATGATCTGAACTTGTGCAAGGAACAGCCCTGGAATAAGACTTAGTTTGTCCAGGTTTCCCATGGGGTACAGCCAGGGCAAAGATATGGAGTCCAGAAAGTGTCATGAGTGAGGAACAAGGAGAAGACAACCAATATTTATTTATTTTTATATTTAGATTCCCAGAATGTGGCACATAGTAGGCGCTAAATAAATGATGGTCAACTTGAATGCAGAAGAAAAAGTCATGTCCAGTGAGTCTAGTTAGATGAGTGGAGGCCAGTTTTATAGACAGGAAAGATTATGCTTTATCCCAGAGGCAATAGAAGCTACTGGAGTCAACTGAGTAGGAGAGGGACACAGTCCAATTTATGCTTAAGGATGACAATTCCTTTGTTAGAGTGGGTGGGCTAGAATGGAGTGGGGAGATTTGGGACAGAGAGGGCAATTAGGAGCCTGTTGCAGTGGTCTAGCCCAGTGATGTCCAACTGAAATAGGAAAGGGACCACTGATGTGACGGTAGCCACATACTGATAATTTTCTAATGTAATGGTATCTATATTTTATTAGGTTTTTATTTCTTTTGTTAAATATTTAGGAAGTAAATAGGTAGGAGGTGAAGTAGGAGGGAGAAGTATCATGAAAACCTAGAGAAGAGAGTATCCAGGAGAGGGTGGTCAACAGTGTCAAATACAACAAAGATGGGAAATAAAAGGGTTTCCTTGGAAAGACTATCCAAGGCAGCTGGGTGAAGCAGTGTATAGTGTTGAACCTGGAGTCAGAAAGACCTGGGTTAAAATTCTGCCTCGGATACTAACTGTGTGATCCCAGACAAAACCCTTAGCACTTCTTTGCCTTAGTTTCCTCATCTATGAAATGTGTTTAATATAGTACCCACCTCTCAGGGTTGCTGTTAGGATCAAATGAGTTAGTCATTGTAGAATGCTTAGCATAGTACCTGGCACATAGTAGGTAACTGGATCTCTTGAAAAAAACTGTGAGAACTGGTCAGATATGTGAAAGTAGGATTTCTTTTTCAGGTATGGTTAGATGATGTGGTTGCCACTTCCGAACTACTCTCTACTTGAAAATTCAGGGATTCTCTGAACATTTTGGACTAGAGGCCCTTTAAAAACTTTTCTTTCCCCTGCCTGTCATACAGAGTATAACTAGAATCTATATTTAGTAGATTGAGAAGCATCCTAAGCCTGGGTGCTTTTCTGTTTGTTGACTTTGTTTAAGACCAGTAGGCAGTGTTCATTTATTCATGGGTCATTTATCTACTTGCAAATTCTTTTATCTTCTACAGGAACAAGCTCCCATGTGAATTTTATTTGAAAACAAAACAAAAGAGCCAATTAATGATTAATAAAGAATTGCATAAGAGCTTAGGCAAGAGACCTTGCCTACCCTCCATCGCCTCCATTTCCTCTAATGTAAAATGTTATCCTTTAGCTCTGTCCTCAGTGCAATTTAGGTCCCATGTGGAACTGTGGGCTCTTATTGTTTTTTTAATCAAGGATGTTTTTCCAACATCATAAAACCTTTATGGGAGTAGAAATTTGTTTGGCTCTATTGTCAACTCTCCGATTCATAGCACAAAGACTTGAGAAGCCAACAGCAGATGCTCAGCTGTGGGATGAATGTTCAATGCTCATTCATTTCTAGCTTAGAAACCTTGGCTCACACCTCATACAAGAATCTTGGATAATTTAGTAGATTAAAGCCAGAGCCAGTAAACATTGCTAAAGTTAAGATTTTTACAGCAATCACAAAGTTAAGACATTAAAGCATAACAAATAACTGAAGAGACTTATTATCCTGTGGTAGGATCAAGTATGTGTCACTACCCACTGATGTAACTCTAATAGTGGTTGTGAATTATACTCAATTTATTTGATTTTGTTATCTCAGCTCATCATACTCATAGGACCAAAGTTTCGGAGCTTGAAGGGTCCTTAGAAGGCAGGCAACTTGTCTAACCCCTTCATTTTAAAACTGTGGAAACCAAGGTCCAGAAAAATGATGTGCATTGCCCAAGATCGCACAGGTGACAGCTGGGCCTCAAATCCAACTCTTGACCCCAGATCTATCACTTTTTCTGTCTAACCTTGTTCTGTCATTGCTCCTCCTCTGTGTAGGTCAGATTCCAGGCTCCCCAATTCCATCTTTGTTGAAATTCATTCCCAAGTTTTGGGCCTCTTGGAGTAGTTAGCTATTAGCAGTCCTAAGGGATCCAGTATGTTACTCATTTATTCCATGACCATTGCCTCTCAGTCTTTCTTTGAGGGGGGAGAGTGCATTGTAAACCTTAAAGAGTCTTAAAAGTTGATGAGTGACTAATCATTCTACCTTCCATTTGGATAGCTCTTAAAGAGTTTCAAAGAGCTGCATTAGATGTATATTTTTTCTCAGCTGATCCTCAGGAACAACCCATTCTATAGATGAGGAAGCAAGTTTGGCCTTGCACAGAGTAGGCACTTCATAAATGTTTATTGCCTGCCTGACTGATAAGAAATCATGTCTGAGACCAGAGGCCTGGCTGTGCCTTCTGTCTTAGAGGAAGTATGCTATAATAGAAAGAGCCCTGGTGTTAGAGGCAGGGGAGTTTAATTCACAGCTTCACTCTACTCACATAGGAGCCCTGTGACTGTGGAATAGTTACTGAACCTCTCTGAACTTCCTCTGTAAAGTGGAGCTAGTATTTGTACTGCCTGCCTACCTCCTGGGGCCATTGTGTAGAAAGTGTTTGGCAAACAGGAAAAGGGAACTGCTAAGCTACTGTGGAAATATGTAGACTTAAAAAAGGGAATGCCCCCAACTGAGTGAATCAAAGCAGTTTTAAAGCATTAGCTTCCTAAGAGCAATCCTCATTAGCTCTTATATAAACTTCACATTTTGTACGGTAGCTTTTCAGGGGAAGGGTTCAGATGACTTCTTCTAGTCAACCAACTATGTTTGGGGGTAGTGCTTCAGGTTTCCTTATAGCCCAGAAATTCTGAGGGAAGTTTTTCTTCGGGGCTGCAAGTGGGAGAAGGTGAGGTTCATAGGTCACGTTGAGTACAAGAGTTACTGTCTACATTTTACAAATGAGGAAAAAGGCTGAGAGAAATAATTTGCCTTGAGGTAGTACAAATCTATGGATGAAGGCTTTTGCTCCCTAAAGGTGTTCTGACTTTGAGCAAGTTCAGAACCCCTGTCTTGAGGAGGACCTATAGACAGTCTTAGTGTGATGTTGAGATGAGGAGACTGGGACCATCAGTGAAAGTTAGCCCTGGATTTTTGTCCCCATCTCCAGTGCTGGTGCTTTGGGCTTCCCTTCATATATATGCATTTTATTTAAATCCTGAACTGATTTTTGGCCTTCACTTCCTGTGTTTGTCAGTAGGGAGCCTGAAGTCTGAAAGGGGTCACATAACAGGTTGGTGGTCAATGGTGACTTCCACTGAAACTCCCTCTTTTAGTTTCTAGGCAGCATATCCCTCTTGAATTGTTTGTTGAGATATTTAGGATTACCTTAGTCTTCTTTGTCTCATTTGGTGTTTGCCCAGTGAAATGATAGACTTCTCAGGGGTGGGAGTCCTACTCTACTTTGCACCTATTTCTCCTAAGTTCCAGGAACAGTGCTAGCCATACTGTATGTCAACTGGATCAAATGGAAGGGCTAACTGTGCTGCCTAGCATCAGGGTAAGTCTTCACATGGGGCCAAAGTCTCAATCTTTTTTCAGCTCTCTATTTCCTCAATACTTGTATTAGTTTGGAAGAAAGTGTAGTCTGATCTGGGCTCCAAAAGGGCATATTTTAGTCAAAAGAAGCAAAGACAGGTAGTTACAGAATAGCATTGCATATTAAGAAAGTGTATGAGAAAATGTAGGCACCAAAGGAGGGGGAAACCCAGTGGAGTGTATTTGGATCAAGGTGAGCGGAGGTGGAGATGGAAGTGAGATTGTCATTGCGGCTTGCAAACTAGAGGCTAGAGAGTTTGACTGGGATTTCCAGTGGAATTCTAGAACTAAAGTAATGCTTAGTGAATATCTAGAAAAAGAAGCAGGAATCACCTTGTGCCAGCATGGCTTCATCTGGAATAGGTTATGCTGGACTGTTTTGACAGGGTTACTCAAACCGTTAGACCAGGGCAGTTCTGTAGGTCTTAGTAGTAAAGTATTTGATAAAGTCTCTTCTCATGAAGGAGATGCAAGAGAGGTATGTATGGTCCGGAGTATAGACAATAGAGTGCAGTGGAGTTGATTCAGAATTTGTTAAATGGTAAGACCCAATGAGTCTTCATTAATGAATGGTTCAATGTCATCATGGAAGGAGTTCTGCAGTGTGGCACGCCAGTGCTTGGTCTGAAATGGTTAAATATCTTTTCAATGGAAAATGATATGATTCTGAAATCTGAGGATGGCACAGAACTGGGAGTGATAGCTAACTCACACTGAACAACAGAATTCAGAAATATTTTGACAAGCAAGAGCACCAGGCTAAAATCTAGTAAGATGAAATTTAATAGAGAGATAAATGTGAAGTCTGGTTTGAAAATTGCTCTTCCTGAGTACACAATAGAGGAGGTGTGGTTTTAATTGAGTTGATAGCATGCTATGGTGGCCAAGAAAACGGATGTAATTAGGCTGCACTAAGAAGGGCTAATGACATTGAGGAATAGAAAAGTAGGAATCCTAATTAGACCACATAGTGAATATTCATCTCAGCTCTTTTTAGGAATGACATTTATATAATATAATCCAAGGACCCAAAAGAGGGCAAACAGTATGGTAAATGCCCTCACATTTGTGCCAGATGAGAATCAGAGGGACTCAGGATGGTTACTCTGGAGAAGAGAAGAATAAGGAGAGACTGTTATGAAAGTATATTTGTAGGTTGAACTGGTAGACCAGGGATTAGATTTCGCTCAGTCTTGGCTGGCAGAACTAGGACTAAATGGATAACAGTGGCAGTGGCAAATTTAGGCTTGGGTTCAAGAAAAACTTCCTAACCCAGCTCTCCAAAAGTAGAATGGGCTGTCTTTGGAGTTAGTGAATTTCTCTTCATTTGATATCTTCAAGCAAAGGCTGGATGACCAATTGTCAGTTGTGTAGTTGGTTGCTGCTTCCAACTCTGAAATTCTCTGATTCTGTAATCCAGATGGAACAATGACTCCCACCTTATTGCATTGTGGTTTAATATTTTATTGACATTGAACTGCTATGCCACCAGAAGGCCTGAAACTTTTACATTTTTTATGATAATAGCCAGGAAGTGACAATGACACTAATGTGAAATTTGCCAAATTCTCAGATTCAAAAGAGGCTCCCAATGGTTTCTTTTGATCTTATTGAACTATATTCACACCTGCTAACCCAGCGTGCATATTTATGTATATGTAGAGAATTCTTTAAGCTTCTACAGATTTGGATCAAGTATTCTGAAACTTATAGTCTGAATTTCTTGGGAAACAAAGAAGTTAAGTGACCTGCCAAGGGTTATATAGCCAGAATGTGCCAGAGATGGAACTTGAACCCATGTCTTCCTAATGCTGAGCTCTTTATCCACTGTGTCTTTGTACCTCTCAGCATCTTTGTATATGTGGGGGCGGGGGGGGGGAGGGAGAGAGAGAGAGAAAGAAAAAGACGAAGATGGAAGAGGGAGACATGTAAACCCTTCCTCACTCAGCTCCACTGGGGGGCAGAGAAAGAGGAGAACAGGTCATGGGCCTTATGTTTCAGTTTAGTCCCAACTTCAAGAGGTGGATATACCTTGAAAGCTTAGATGAGAAGAAACAATGTCAGGTAAGGGAGAAGTCCATTTCTCTTTGCCTGGACTTGTTCTCAGTTCTCTAACAATTAACAAGTTGCATATTTCAGTAGAGTCAAGATGCAGTTGAATAGTAGGTTTGGGACTTCTAGCCAGTGATAAAGCAGTGAGTGGGGAAAAGAGACTAGAAGAGGACTCATTGCCTCTGGTTCCAAGTTGCCTCAAATAACTGGATAGAGATTTATCTTCTAAAAGGTCAAGAGCAGAATGGTATCGAAAATGTTTCCTTGTTCCCAATGGGAGTAACTTACAGGAAGTCTGAATGCAAACATCTAAACTGAGTCCAGGAATTCTGGGTTTGAGGTATGCCTGTGTTTTTGAGAGGCTATGGGTGTGTACCCTGCATAGTAGTCATTTTAATAGAGCTGATTTAATTCCTTAACTTTTTGGTATGAGTATGCCTTAAATTACACTTGTGTGATCTACCATCATGTGATTGTATAGAAATGCATCAGGAGAAGGGGACAGAATTTTCCTAGTGGATAGAGACTGATTGAATATATTCCTAGACTACTCTGCTAGACCAACCAGAGGACGACTGATACCCACAAAAGAGGTGGATGGGGAAGCCCATTCTCTGAAAACCATAGAAAACTCATTTCCTTATACTGCTCTTCTGTCTTAGAGGGTATACACAGCCACTGGGATAAGCGTGGGTTTGCTAGTGCCAGTTCCATATTGTTGGACAAGGTCAGGTAAGTGGCCAGCAGTGCCACCTGGTGCTTAAAATGTATTTTATTTTTTCCCCAGGATAAATATCTACGATTCTTGACTTTTTCTTCAACATAAAATAAGTTCTATCATATGGGAACATGGTCACTATGGTTAGAAAATTCTGGTTTTCTGGGAGAGACCAGATCCATTGCTTACAAAAAGGAATCTAAAGTATTAGAATGCAGTATGGAACAAGAGAAAGAGTGGTGCATTTAGAGTTAGGGGATGCAAGTTTGAAACCCGTCTCTGGCACCTATCACTTTAAGGTATTCGGGGGAAAGTTTTTCACCTCTTTGGGTCCTAGATGCCCCGTCAGGAAAGTATTGGCAGGGGAAGGGGGGAATGGGTACAAATGACCTCGAAGGTCCCTTCTAGCTTGAAATCTGTGTTCTACTGAATGATAGTTGAAGATAATAAAGTTGAAAGGTTAGAGTTGCACTATGTGGGAAGTTGAGAATGGGAAAAAAGAAAGGCCAAGTTAATTATGGTGAGTAAGAATTAGGCTATCAAGTGGAGATATGGAGATTGAATTTAATAATGGGGAAATAATAATAGAAATAATCATTTCACTCACTATAGCTCTTTATGATTTTCAAAATGTAATCTCATTTGATACAATGATCCTGGGAGGTATTTCCCATATCAATGAGGGAAATTTAGGCTCAATTGCTTGCCAACAGTTACATGGCTAACAAATATTGGAGATGGGCCTTGATTGTGGGCCTTCTAGCCAACTGTTGTTTTTCCATTACAACACAACTGAAAGACCTTTGCCTTGGAATGAAAAAAAAATCATGGTATAGACCTGGCTCTTCCCCTGCATAGCTCTCTGGTTTAGGGCAAGTCACCTGATCTAGCTGAGCCTCAGATTACTCTAGAAAATGAGAGGCTTGATGTTCAGAGTAGGGACTTAGTGAATATTTATTGAACTAGGCCCTTCCTAAGGAATCTTTCCAACGCTTAAGATTCTGTAACTTTTCCTCCAGCAGCTAATAGGGTAGGAGGAATTTCCTCTTGCCCTTCTCTATCTCTAAAGCTAGGGAAACACTTCTATTAAAGGAAGAAAGACCCAGGGTCTGCCATGATAATATAGCCCTGAAGTAGTAGGCGTTAAGCCGTTCAGCTGTGAAGGGTGGGGTAGCATTTGGGTTTCCAGTTTCCATGTGCATTTACCCATCTGTTATATTTAGATTTTTTTCCTAGTACCTTTCGGCATCTAAAAGCTGATGAGCATGAACTGTAAACATGAAACGGCCATAAAAGGGGAGAAGTGGTTAAGAGGTTGGGACCTGGCACAAATGTCAGGAAGGCCGCCCAGTCATTAGTAAGAAGAGTGTGTCTGGTTGGATTAGGAGACCTTTGGAAAGGTCTCTTGCTGGCCAGGTGCCCAACTTGCTTAGCTCAGGCGTCTCACAATATGTGCGGAGTGTCTCAGCTCACTGTAAGGCCCTCAGTTCTCCTGCCTTTGGACATCATTACTCATTTTGATCTTTCCATTCCTGCTTATACCAGATTCTCAATACTTCTGGGGTCAGAGGATGACTTGGTTGAAATCCTGGTCGTACTACTTATGCTATTTGACTTTAGAAAGTCACTTAATAATAATAATAATAACTAAGACTTACATTGCATTTACTATGCAATCCTGGGAAATAAGCACTATTATTATCCCCATTTCATAGATGGGGAAAACAGAGACAGACAGAGGTTTAGTGACTTGCCCAGAGTCATATAAGTAAAAAGTGTCTGAGGCTGGATTTTATAAAAAATACAATTTTATTTTATTTTCGGTTTCAAATCATTTCTCACAGCAACCTCACCCATTGAGAAAGCAAGAAAAATTATACCAATTTCAAATATACATAGTAAAGGAAACAGATTTACACATCCATGTCATCTCTCTCTCTCTCTCTCTCTCTCTCTCTCTCTCTCTCTCTCTCTCTCTCTCTCTCTCTCTCTCTCTCTCTGTCTCTCCTTTTCCACCTCCCTCCCTCTCTTCCCCTATCTCTCTTCCTCATCTCCTCATAATACTTTTTTTAAAGGAAGGCACCAGAGAGAGACTTTAGGGCCCCTAGTGGCATAGTTGATAGGGTGCCAGACCTAGAGTCAGAAAGACTCATCTTCCTGAGTTCTGATCTGGCCTCAGACACCCACTATCAGTGTGATAGCTTGCTGAGTCTGGATTTGAACGCAGGTCTTCCTGACTCCAAGCCCAGTTCTATTCATGGCACCCAACTGCTTAACCCATAATAGGTCTATATTCTTATCTGAAAAGTGAGTGAAGTGGATGAAATGACCTCAAAAGTTCCTTTCAGCTCTAACTCCTATGAACTACTCCTGAAGAAATGGCTTCAGGTAGCTGGAGCTGTCCTCTACTAGGAGCTTCTTGAACACAGCCCACCATTGTGTAAGTTGTTTCCATCCATCATAAAATAAAATGCCTATATATCCTTTCAAATTTACTGGAAGCATCAATCTGTTAGCCTTGTTTTAAAAGTGATAGGGTTTCCAGTGGGTAGTTGGAGCAAATGTTGACTTCTTTTTTTTCCCTTTGGTGTTACTTCAGATTTATTTATTTTTTATAGTCTAGGGTGATTTTATTTTTTCCATTTGAATAAGTTTATTCAGTCAATTTACAGGGGTTCTCAAACTTTCTAATGCCGTGACCCCACAATACAGTTCCTCATGTTGCAGTGACCCCAAACCAAAAAATTATTTTGGTGGCTACTTCAAAACTGTAATTTTTCTACAGTTATGATTTGGAATGTAAATACCTGATATGCATTATGTATTCTTATTGCTACAAATTGAGAGGTTGAGAATTGCTGATTTAGAACATTATTTCTTGGTTACAATAATCACATTATTTCCCTCCTTCCCCTCTACCCACTCTTCCCAAAGCCAACATGCAATTTCATCGGGTATTACTTGTGTCCTTGATCAGAACCCATTTCCATGTTGTTGTTTACAGTAGAGTCTCCATCCCCAACCATATACCTTCAACCCATGTATTCAAGCAGTTGTTTTTCTTTGGTGTTTTTACTCCCACAGTGTTTCCTCTGGATGTGGATAGTGGTTTTTTTCGTAGGTTCCTCTGAGTTGTTCAGGGTCATTGCATTGCCACTAATGGAGAAGTCCATTACATTTGATTGTACCACAGTGTATCAGTCTCTGTGTGCAATGTTCTCCTGGTTCTGCTCCTTTCACTCTGCATCAATTCCTGGAGGTTGTTCCAGTCTCCATGGAATTCCTCCACTTTATTATTCCTTTGAGCACAATAGTATTCCATCACCAACAGATACCACAATTTGTTCAGCCATTCCCCAATTGAAGGGCATCCCCTCATTTTCCAATTTTTGGCCACCACAAAGAGTGCAGCTATGAATATTCTTATACAAGTCTTTTTCCTTATTATATCTTTGGGGTACAAACCCAGCAGTGCTATGGATGGATCAAAGGGCAGACAGTCTTTTAGCGCCCTTTGGGCATAGTTCCAAATTGCCTTCCAGAATGGTTGGATCAATTCACAACTCCACCAGCAATGAATTAATGTCCTAACTTTGCCACATCCCCCCCCCCCAGCATTCATTACTTTCCTCTGCTGTCATGTTAGCCAATCTGCTGGGTGTGAGGTGATACCTCAGAGTTGTTTTGATTTGCATTTCTCTGATTATAAGAGATTTAGAACATTTTTTCATGTGCTTATTAATAGTTTTGATTTCTTTAACTGAAAATTGCTTATTCATGTCCCTTGCCCATTTTTCAATTGGAGAATGGCTTGATTTTTTGTACAGCTGGTTTAGCTCTTTATAAATTTGAGTAATTAGACCTTTGTCAGATGTTTTTGTAATGAAGATAGTTTCCCAATTTGTTGCTTCCCTTCTAATTTTGGATCCATTAGTTTTGTTTGTACAAAAACGTTTTAATTTGATGTAATCAAAATTATTTATTTTACATTTTGTGATTTTTTTCTAGCTCTTGCTTGGTTTTAAAGTCTTTCCTTTCCCAAAGATCTGACAAGTATACTATTCTGTGTTTGCCTAATTTGCTTACAGTTTCCTTCTTTATATTCAGGTCATTCACCCATTCTGAGTTTATCTTGGTGTAGGGTGTGAGATGTTGATCCAAACCTAATCTCTCCCATACTGTCTTCCAATTTTCCCAGCTGTTTTTATCAAATAGTGGGTTTTTGTCCCCAAAACTGGGATCTTTGGGCTTATCATAGACTGTCTTGCTGAGGTCATTTGCCCCAAGTCTATTCCACTGATCCTCCTTTCTGTCTCTTAGCCAGTACCAAATTGTTTTGATAACCACTGCTTTATGGTAGAGTTTGAGATCTGGGACTGCAAGTCCTCCTTCCTTTGCATTTTTTTCATGATTTCCCTGGATATCCTTGATCTTTTGTTCTTCCAAATGAACTTTGTTATGTTTTTTTCTAATTCCGTAAAGAAGTTTTTTGGTAGTTCAATGGGTATGGAACTAAATAAGTAAATTAATTTGGGTAGGATTGTCATTTTTATTATGTTAGCTTGTCTCACCCATGAGCAATCAATGTTTTTCCAATTGTTTAGATCTAGTTTTAATTGTGTGGAGAGTGTTTTGTAGTTGTGTTCATACAGTTCTTGTGTTTGTCTCAACAGAAGTATTTTATATTGTCTCCGGTGATTTTAAATGGAATTTCTCTTTCTAATTCTTGCTGCTGAGATGGATTGGAGATATATAGAAATGCTGATGACTTATGCGGGTTTATTTTGTATCCTGCAACTTTGCTAAAGTTGTTGATTATTTTGATTAACTTTTTGGTTGATTCCCTAGGATTCTTTAAGTATACCATCATATCATCTGCAAAGAGTGATAGCTTGGTCTCTTCATTGCCAATTTTAATACCTTCAATTTCTTTTCCTTCTCTAATTGCTACTGCTAGTGTTTCTAGTACAATGTTAAATAATAGGGATGATAATAGGCATCCTTGTTTCACTCCTGATCTTATTGGGAAGGCTTCTAGTTTATCCCCATTGCAGATGATGTTTGCTGATGGTTTCAGATATATACTGTTTATTATTTTTAGGAAAGGTCCTTCTATTCCTATACTTTCTAGTGTTTTCAATAGGAATGGGTTTTGTATTTTATCAAAGGTTTTTTCTGCATCTATTGAGATAATCATGTAATTTTTGTCAGTTTGCTTGTTAATATGGTCAATTATGTGGATAGTTTTCGTACTGTTGAACCATCCTTGTATTCCTGGTATGAATCCTACCTGGTCCTAGTGAATAACCCTTGTGATGACTTGCTGGAGTCTTTTTGCTAGTATCCTATTTAAGATTTTTGCATCTGTATTCATTAGGGAGATTGGTCTATAGTTTTCTTTCTCTGTTTTTGACCTGCCTGGCTTTGGGATCAGTACCATGTTTGTGTCATAAAATGAATTTGGGAGTTCTCCTTGTTTGCTTATTCTGTAAAATAGTTTGTATAATATTGGGATTAGTTGTTCTTTGAATGTTTGATAGAATTCATTTGTGAATCTGTCTGGATCTTGGGATTTTTTCTTAGGGAGTTCTTTGATGGCTTGTTCAATTTCTTTTTCTGATATGGGGTTGTTTAGGTAATTTATTTCTTCCTCTGTTAGTCTAGGCAATTTATATTTTTGTAAGTATTCATCCATTTCACCTAGATTGCCATATCTGTTGCCATATAATTGGGCATAGTAATTTTTAATGATTGCCTTAATTTCCTCTTCATTAGAGGTGAGGTCTCCCTTTTCATCTTGGATACTGTCGATTTGTTTTTTTTCTTTCCTTTTTTTAATTAGACTGACTTGTACTTTGTCTATTTGTTTTTTCCAAGTACCAGCTTCTAGTCTTATTTATTAAATCAATAGTTCTTTGACTTTCAATTTTATTAATTTCTCCTTTGATTTTTAGGATCTCTAATTTAGTCTTCATCTGAGGATTTTTAATTTGTTTGCTTTCTGGATTTTTAATTTGCATGCCCAATTCATTGACCTCTGCCCTTTTTAATTTGTTTATATATGAACTCAAGGATATAAATTTGCCCCTGAATACTGTTTTGGCTGCATCCCATAGGTTTTGAAAGGATGTCTCATCATTGTCATTTTCTTCAATGAAGTTATTAATTGTTTCTACAATTTGTTCTTTAACCGGTTTTGGAGAATCGTATTGTTTAATTTCCAATTAATTTTTGATTGTCATCTCCATGTACCCTTACTAATTATTATTTTCATTGCATTATGATCTGAGAAGGTTGCATTTATTATTTCTGCCCTTTTGCACTTGTTTGCAATGTTTTTATGCCCTAATACATGGTCAATTTTTGTGAATGTACCATGTGCTGCTGAAAAGAAGGTATATTCCTTTTTGTCCCTATTTATTTTTCTTCACATGTCTACTAACTCTAATTTTTGTAAGCTTTCATTCACTTCTCTTAACTTTTTCTTATTTATTTTTTGGTTTGATTTATCTAGTTCAGATAGAGGAAGGTTCAGGTCTCCCACTAGTATAGATTTTCTGTCTATTTCATCCTTGAGCTCCTCTAGTTTCTCCTTTAGAACTTTGGATGCTATGCCATTTGGTGCATACATGTTGAGTACAGATATTTCCTCATTGTCTATACTGCCTTTTATCAGGATGTAATTACCTTCCCTATCTCTTTTAACTAGATTTATTTTTCTTTGGCTTTGTCAGATATCATGATTGCGACTCCTTCCTTCTTTTTATCAGTTGATGCCCAGTAGATTTGGCTCCATCCTCTTACTTTCACCCTATGCGTATATATCTTCCTCATGTGTGTTTCTTGTAAACAGCATATGGTAGGGTTTTGGATTCTAATCCACTCTGCTATTCGCTTGCGTTTTATGGGTGAGTTCATTCCATTCACATTCAGTGTTATGATTACTAGCTGTGTATTTCCCAGCATTTTGATTTCTACTCCTGGTCCTGCCTTTTCTTCTTTTACTATTTCCTTCTACACCAATGTTTGTTTATAATCAGTCCCCTTAGTTCCTACCCTTATTTTAGTTCCCTTTCTACCCCTTCCCTTCTTATTCCCTCCCTTATTTTCCCCTGTAGTCTTTTTAAAATTCCCCCCCCCTCCCTCCCTTGTACTGCTTCCCTCCCCACCAGTCCATTTTTTACCCTTCTACTCCCTTATAGGGTGTAAATCTATTCTCTGCCCCAATGGATTTGATTGTTCTTCCCTCTTTGGGTCAGTTTCAAAGCCCGTAAGAGTTGAGTATTTCCTATCTCCAACCTCTTTACACTTCCAGTGTATCGATGTTCTCCCCCCTCCTGCCATGAGCTTCTTTGTGACATATAAATTTACTCCCATTTGTTTCTTTTCCCATTTCTTTTAATATTAACCTATTTTTAGGTCTAGTTGTGTGTGTATACATATATATATATACAGATGTATCTGTATTTATGCATGCATATATCTATATACCTATTTATGTCTTGTCCTTTCATCCTATACAGTTTGTCACTGTTCCCTCTAAGTGTAATTCTTCTAGCTGCCCAGGTGATAGCAACAGTTTTTAAGAGTTACCAATGACCTCTTTCCTTATAGGGATACATATGATTTTAACTTATTGAGTCTCTTAAAAAATTTTTGTTGTTTTGTTTTGTTTTGTTTTTCTTTTCCCCCTCTTTTTTAATTACCTTTTGATGATTCTCTTGAGTTCTCTGCTTGGACATCAAATTTTCTGTTCAGGTTTGGTCTTTTATTTATGAATGCTTGGACTCTTCTGTTGTGTTGAATGACCATACTTTCCCCTGTAAGAATATAGTCAGTTTCGATGGGTATTTGATTCTTGGTTGTAGACCTAGTTCCCTTGCTTTCTGGAATATCATATTCCATGCCTTTTGGTCCTTCAGTGTGGATGCAGCCAGATCCTGCGTTATCCTCACTGTGGTTCCATGGTATCTGAATGGCTTCTTCTTGGCAGCTTGTAATATCTTTTCTTTGGTCTGATAGTTCTTGAATTTGGCTATAACATTCCTGGGTGTTGTCAGTTGGGTGTTGACTTCTTTTTAAGCCTGATCTTTTTCCTGAATCAAACCATTCCATCTTGTTCTTTTTTTTTTATTGTGATATCAAACTTAAGGCTAGAAGTTAGAGGTCATCTAAGCCAAGCCCCTGATTTTGTCAGGAGGGGAGCTGGAGCTCAGAAAAGACAAGTGATTTGTCCAAGGCCACACGGTCATTGTGTGGCAGAGCTGGAATTTCTCACAAAGCCCAGTATTCATACTTTTTGTTCTTTTTAGATTGGAGAGCCTTCTCTAACTATCTCCCTTTATCTCTGGAGAGGTAGGGCCACTTTTAAGTATTAAGAATGTCACCTCTCAATCCTAGCAGCCAAATGTATTTGAGTGTGTTGGGAAGTCAAGAGAGGTACACACATGAGTGCTGCTTTCTGTAGCTGACTGACCTCAGTCTGTTAGCAAGATGCTAGCAAGGTACAAAAGGATGATCCAGTGAGAGGGTGGTGACCGAAACAATGAAATGCAGGCAAAGATGGAAGATGTGAAGCCATTCTTTTGGCTTCTTTTCATGGGACAAAGAGTCCCTCAGTTTCTTATAAGCTGCTGTTTCTTTTGCTCTTTACTCTCAGTCCCTAGAACCACATGCAGCCTCTATTTTGGCCTGGGGCTGGCTGGGCATATTTCCTTTTGGAAGTCTTCATTAGCACTCTGGGTCTTGTTAGCAAGGAATCCTTAGAAACACTTCCAGACAGTTTGTCCCAGCCTCTGGAGGGGCTAATCTTGTGGCTTCCAGTGTAGTGCCCAGCTGTCCACTGGCTGAGCAGGCATAGATATCATGTATATTCTGTACTTCCCAATTTGAATGGCTCTAGATTATTGAAATGGGATTTAGACTGTATAGAATCAAATTATTATGTGAAAGCTTTATGGAGGGAAACTTGGTGGTTGCCTTTCTTTTTAGCAGAGCAAGAATGTCTGCCAATAATTATATATAGGAGGAACCATGAAAAAAATGGGCCCATCAAGAGTACCTCCTTTTCTCACCCTCCCTAAGAGCAAAGACTCATCAAGTTGAGGGTATAATGAGTGGGCTACTCAGGGAAGATTAGACGAGGTGGCAAAGACTAGCTTGTCAACTCAGTGGCTTCTGTTGTGATCTAAGAAATTGACCTCCTTGCTCTCTGCAAAATATTCTCTATTCTAGTCTTGGACAATAATACAGATTTGCAGGGTCGCTAGGCAGCGTAGTGCCTAGCCAGGCCAGGAGTTGAGAGAATCTGGGTTCAAATCTGACTACAGACACTTCCTAGCAGTTTGACCCTGGCAAGTCACTTAACTCTATTTGCCTAGTTCTTGCCCTTCTATCTTAGAGTTGTTCTAAGACCAAAAGTAAAGGTTTAAAAAATACAGATTTGCACCACATAATATGATCAGGTTGTTTGTTGTCTAGTACAAATTTGTGAAAAACTCAGTTTACATCAGAATGTTAAGCTGAAAACTGTATGGCCAGTCATAGTTTTAGGTGAGGAAATACTCTTTGGATGCATTGGGCATTTTTTTGTCTTGCTCTGACCTCATAGTTTCATAGTTGTAAGAGCCTCTTGGCATGGAAGCTCCCTCCATCACCAATGGAGATCAGTAACTCATCTCTCATTTACTTTGAGTCTTTTGAGAGTTGCTCTGAGAGAGGCTGAGTGACTTTGCCATAATAACATAATGAATATTTGTTAGAAGCAAGACTTGAACTCAATACTTTCTGACTCTAAGCCGCCATGCTCTATGATCTCTAAATACCCTAACTATAGTAGAATAAATGGTTACTATCACTTGCTCTAATATGCTCTAAAGTTTTAAATTCCTAGCTAGAGCAATCTAATGTAATTTGTCACTTGTAAGGTACTTTCCTCATAAGAATCCAGTGTGGTCTGGTATACAGATATTATTATCACCATTTTACAGTTGAGGAAATTAAAGCTGAGAGACAAGAAGAACTTGTTTGGGGCAACCCAACTAGAATTGTGAGAGCCAGAGTTGTAGCTCAGCTGGCCATTGGGTTCACATATGCAACCATTTTCTCCTCCATTTTACCTCTATCCATCATGTAGTTAGTGACTACAAGCATTGAACCATTCTACTTTTTACATTCATATGAGCTTTTAAAAAGCCACTATCATACCTAGGGATAAATGACCTCAGTAAGCTAGTGTTTGATGAACCCAAAGATCCCAGCTTTGGGGACAAGAACTTAGCATTTGACAAAAACTGCTGGAAAAATTGGAAAACCGTATGGGAGAGATTAGGTTTAGATCAACATCTCACACCCTTTGCCAAGATAAATTCAGAATGGGTAAATGACTTAAATATAAAGAGTGAAATAATAAATAAATTAGGTGAACATAGAATAGTATATCTGTCAGATCTATGGGAAAGGAAAGAATTTAAAACCAAACAAGAGATAGAGAACAGTTTACAAAATGTAAAATGGATGATTTTGATTATATTAAAATGGTTTTGTACAAACAAAACCAATGCAACCAAAATTAGGAAAGCAACAAATTGGGAAAAATTTTTATAATAAAACTCTAACAAAGGTTTATTTTCCCAAATACATAAAGAACTAAGTCAGATTTACAAAAAATCAAGTCATTCCCCAATTGACAAATGATATGACAAGGGATATGAGTAGGCAGTTTTCAGATGAAGAAATCAAAACTATCAATATTCACATGAAAAAAGTGTTCTAAATTCTTCCTGATTAGAGAAATGCAAATCAAAACAACTCTGAGGTCCCACCTCGCACCTAGCAGATGGCCAATATGACAGCAAAGGAAAATAATATATGTTGGAGAGGATATGACAAAATTGGGACACTAATACACTCCTGGTGGAGTTGTGAATTGATCCAACTATTCTGGAAGGCAATTCAGAATTATTCTCAAAGGGCTTTAAAAGACTGTTTGCCTTTTGATCCAGCTGGGTTTGTACCTCAAAGAGATCATAAGGAAAAAGGCTTGTACAAAAATATTTATAGCCGTACTTTTTGTAATGGCAAAAAATTGGAAAATGAGGGAGTGTTCATTGATTGGAGAATGGCTGAACAAATTGTGGTATTTGATGGTGATGGAATACTATTGTGTTATAAGGAATGATGATCTGGAGAATTTCTATGTGAACTGGAAAGACTTACATGAACTGATTTAGAGCGAAAGGAGCAGAACCAGAACATTGTATACAGAAAGTAAAACACTGTGGAACTGTCCAATGTAATGGACTTCTCTACTAGAGCAATGCAATGACTCAGGACAATTCTGAGGGACTTATGAGAAAGAACGCTGTCCACATCCAGAGAAAGAACTGTGGGAGTAGAAACGCAGAAGAAAAACATATGATTGATCATGTGGTTCAATAGGGATATGATTGGGGTTATGGCTTTAAAAGATCACTCTATTGCAAATACGAATAATTTGGAAAAAGGTTTTGAAAAATGACACACATATAACCCGGTGGAATTGCTTGTCAACTCCAGGAGGGGGGAAGGAAGAGGAGAGAGAAAGATCATGAATCATATAACCATGGAAAAATATTCTAAATAAATAAATAAAATTTAAAAAGCCACTATTATTCTCACACAATAGTTTATAAATTAAATTTTATTACTAGAGAGTTGAAATTGGTTGATAGTAGACACTCTTGCAAATGGGAAGGTGGAAAGTTTTCTGGATTTATGATTAGAACAGGTGACAGAATAAGTCATGGAAGTCCTTTTCTTAGTTCTCCCCCTCTCTCTCAGAGACAAGACATTTTATCTTTATAATGCCTCAGTTTACCTATTTCTACCTGGACCCTATTTCCTGATAGTGATGTCTTTAAGGCTGATTTATGTTTGTAAAGTATGTAAGTCCCTCATATAAAAGGTGGTGTGGAGGTGCAAATGCTTGTGTAAAAATTATGTGTGTCAACCTATAATCTTGATGAATTACTAATCACTGAATTTAGAAAGTTACAACTCCAAAGGGAATTGGTATTTGATCTTGTTGTTTTATGGCTTCTAAGTTACCATCATAACAGCATGAAAATAGACCCAGTCCTGGCAAGCTCTCAAAAGGATTAAGTCTCTTCTTCAAGTTGTTACTCAGCCATCCCATGCCAAGTCCACCACAGAAGCAAATCACCAATGTTCAGAGGGTTTCGTGTGTGTGTGTGTGTGTGTGTGTGCGCGCGCGCGTGTTCCCTTTAGCATGGAACATAAGTATCAATAGGAAAGAATCTTCTGTCAACCCTAATTTAATTTACTTCATCCAATTGTTCAAGGTCTTTAAAGCTTTTCTTTTCTTTGTAAAGAGTGAAGGGTAAAATCCCTAAACTTCAAGCAGCTAAAAATATCCTCTGCAAACATCCTTTTGATTCTTAGATCAAAGTGAAATGCCAAGAGTGTATGAAGCTTTGCTTATTATATGGTTTTGTCCTAAGCATAGCACAAGCCTAAATACTTCTATGACTTTATACCAAACTAAAATAAAAGTTGTTATGGGGGTTGAACATTTTAAATGCCCATGATTGTTTTTTTTAATTCTATAGCCTAGGAAGAGATGGAAGTTGATGAGATGCTTTATATGGAGGACACAGTCTTTCTGGAGATGGGATACCTGTCAGTGTTTGTCACTCTCCTTAGACTGTATTGCCTTGGAAAAATGTCCTTTATAAGAGATTTGGAGATAGATAGATATCTACAAATACAGATATTAGTAAAGATAGAAATATACAACTGTCTCTGTGTACCTATATTTATGGAGCTTTAGATCCATGTAGGCTATACTGGGGTTAGGAAAAGACTGCTTGACTTGGAGTCACTAGAAATTTCTCTTTAAGTCATAGAACTATTGGCTCCTAGCTCTAGAAATAGGGTCCTCAGAGGTCATCGAGTCCAACCTCTCTCATTTTACACAATGGGAAAAAGGCCCAGCCAAGTTAAATGACTTTCTCAAGGTCAAACAGGTAGTCTAAAATTCAACAGTAGAATCTGAATCTAGGTGCAAGGTGTCCAGAGTTTTTTCAGTGGCACCTCTAAATCCAATTTCTGATACTACTTTTATGACCCTGGGAACATCATTTCCTCTCCCTAAGCTTCAGTTTCTTCATTTCAAAAATGAATGGAATGTTATGCTCACTCTTAAATGTATTATAATGGGTTGTTGTAATAAACTTGTTTAGTTCACCTTAAAGTACTTTAGAAATATGAGTAGTTGTTCATTGAGCAGGTATTTATTAGGCACCTGTGTGCCGGGCCCTGTACTAGTTGGTGGGAATATAAAAAACAAAGTAAAAACCAATCTTTGAATTCAAAGAATTTCCATTTTTCTGAAGGCAACATAGCAAAATTTTTTCATAATACATATAAGGTAGTTTCAGAAGAGAGACAAAGCACTGGGGGAATTGGTAATAGACTTGTATGCTAGGTACTACCTGAGCTAAACTTTCAAAGAAGTCAAAGCTTTTTGTTAAACCATCACCTTCTGTCTTAGAATCTTAGAATATTCTAAGGCAGAAGAGTGGTAAGGGCTAGGCAATGGGGGTCAAGTGATTTGTCCAGGGTCACACAGCTGGGAAGTGTCTGAGGCCAGATTTGAACCCAGGACTTCCCATCTCTAGGCTGGGCTTTCAATCCGGGCTTTCAAACTGAGCCACCCAGCTGCCCCTCAAAATTTCTTTCTAAGAGCTGGAGATGAAGGAGGATAACATTGCAGGCAATAGGGTCAAACTTTGTAGAGCTGGGAGATGTAATGTTGTGGATGTATGAGTGTCGTGTAGAGCGGTACGGCTAGAGCACAAAGTGTGTCAAGGGATGTAATACTAATTTTCCTTGGATGTCAGATCTAGAAGAGATTTAAACACCAAACAGAGAAGTTCAGTGATAGGAAGCCACTGAAGCTTCTTAAGCAGGGTCTTAGCCTTGTGCTTTAAGAATGTCAGTTTGGCACCTGTGAAGAGTACTTTTTAGAAACAAACCATCAGGAGGTTAGTGCTCCAGTTCAGATTATAGCTGATGAGAGCCTGAATTAGGGTCTGTGAATGCAGAAAATATCCATAAGATCAAGAAATACAGTCTGTAAGATTTGGTGACGGAATAGATGGTGGAGGTATAAGGGAGAGGGAAGAGTGGAAGATGAATTTGAGATCATGATTATGGTTGAATGGAACCATGGTCGAGCCCACAACAATCACAGAAGAGTAAGTTAGTACTGGCTAAAGAGACAGAAGGGTGGATCAATGGAATAGACTTGGGGTAAATGACCTCTGCAAGCTAGTGTTCGATAAACCAAAGATCCCCGCTTTTGGGACAAGAACTCACTATTTGACAAAAACTGCTGGGAAAATTGGAAAACAGTATGGGAGAAATTAGGTTTAGATCAATATCTCACACCCTTTTCCAAGATAAATTCAGAATGGGTAAATGACTTAAATATAAAGAAGTAAATTATAAAGGAAATTTGGTAAACATAGAATAGCATAACTGTCAGATCTATGGGAAAGGAAAGAATTTAAGACCAAGCAAGAGACAGAGAATATTACAACATGTAAAATGAATAATTTTGATTATATTAAATTAAAAAGGTTTTTTACAAACAAAACCAATGTAACCAAAATTAGAAGGGAAGAAACAAATTGGGAAAAATTTTTATAACAAAAACTTCTGACAAAGATCTAATTTCTCAAATCTATAAGGAGCTAAGGCAATTGTACAAAAAATCAAGCCATTCCCCAATTGACAAATGGGCAAGGGACATGAATAGGCAGTTTTCAGAGAAAGAAATCAAAACTATCAATAAGCACATGAAAAAAGTGTTCTAAATCTTTTATAATTAGAGAAATGCAAATTAAAACAACTCTGAGATATCACCTCACACCTAGCAGACTAGCAAATATGCCAGCAAAGGAAAGTGAGAGGATGTGGCAAAATTGGGAAACCAATACATTGCTGGTGGAGTTGTGAATTGATCCAACTGCTCTGGAAGGCAATTTGGAACTATGCCTAAAGGGCACTAAAAGACTGTCTACCCTTTGATCCAGCCATAGCACTGCTGGGTTTGTGCCCCAAAGAGATAATAGGGAAAAAGACTTGTACAAAAATAATTATAGCCTCGTTCTTTGTGGTGGCAAGAAACTGGGAAATGAGGGGATGCTCTCTGATTGGGGAATGGCTGAACAAATTGTGGTGTCTGTTGGTGATGGAATACTATTGTGCTCAAAGGAATAATAACAAAATAATAATAAATTCCATGCAAACTGGAAAGACCTCCAGGAAGTGATAGTGAAAGGAGCAGAACCAGGAGAACATTGTACACAGAGATGGATACACTGTGGTACAATTGAATGTCATGGACTTCTTTACTGGCAGCAATGCAGTGCGAGTGATCCAGGACAATTCTGAAGTACTTATGAGACAGAATGCTATCCACATCCGGAGGAAGAATTGTGGGAGTAGAAACACAGAAGAAAAACTTATGATTCGATCATATGGTTCAATGGGGATGTGATTGGGGTTTTGGTGTTAAAAGATTACTCTACAGCACATATGAATAACATGCAAATAGGTTTTGAACAATGTATTACCCCATGGAATTGCTTGTCAGCTCTGGGAGGGAGAGGGAAGAGGGATGGGAAAAATTATGAGTCATGTAACCATGGAAATATTCCTTTTTTAAAATTAATTTACTTAGTCAATGTAGAACATTACTCCTTGGTTACAAGAATCACATTATTTCCCTCCTTCCCCTCCACTCACCCTTCCTGCAACCGATGTGCAATTTCATTGGGTATTACTTGTGTCCTTGATCAGGACCTATTTCCAAGTTGTTCAGTATCACTGCATTGCTGCTAGTAGAGAAGTCCATTACCTTCGATTGTACCACAGTGTATCAGTCTCTGTGTACAATGTTCTCCTGGTTCTGCTCCTCTCACTCTGCATCACTTCCTGGAGGTTGTTCCAATTCACATGGAATCCCTCCAGTTCATTATTCCTTTGAGCACAATAGTATTCCATCACCAACATATACCACAATTTGTTCAGCCATTCCCCAATTGAAGGGCATCCCCTCATTTTCCAATTTTTGGCCACCACAAAGAGCGCAGCTATGAATATTTTTGTACAAGTCTTTTTGTCCATTATCTCTTTGGGGTACAGACCCAGCAGTGCTATGGCTGGATCAAAGGGCAGACAGTCTTTTATTGCCCTTTGGGCATAGCTCCAAATTGCCCCCATGGAAAATATTCTAAAAAAAATTTTAAGTCAGGTTTTGGCCATGTTGAGTTTGAAATGTCTACAAGACAATCCAAGTGGAGCTTTCCAAGAGGCAGTTGTTGATATAGGACTGGAGCTCAGGAGCAAGACTAGGGATGGCTAGATGAACAGATCTGGGAATAATCTGCCTAGAAATACCAATTGGATTCTTGGAAGCCAATGCATTAGTCAAGATAGTATAGAGAAAGAAGATGAAAGGACAAAAGACAGAGCCTTGGAAAATATCCAGTGTTTGGGGCAGGATATGGATGATGAAATTGAGAAGTAGTCACATAGGTGTAAGGTAGGAGAACCAGGAGAGATCAGTGAAGAAACTTCAGGAAGACTATATCTAATGGAGGGACGAGGGATTAAAAATCAGGTCAGGGAGAGTAAGGATTGAGAGTAGGCATTGGATTTGGCACTTGAGAGATCATTGCTAACTTTGGAGAATGCCATTTCAGTTGAGTTGTGAAGTTGGAAAGCAAAATGTAAGAGGCTGTGAAGTGAGTACACAAAGAGTAAGTTGAGGTAACCCGTGTAGATGGCTTTTTCTAGAAGCTTGGTTGTGAAAGGGAGGAAAGATATAGGATAGTCACTTGAGGGGCACTAGCTTTGAATCAAGGAAGGATGAAGGAGATCTGGCATCTGGTAGGAGCCAGTGGAAAAGGAGAGGCTGCAAATTAGAAGAGAGGAGAGTCGATGACTTGAAGAGACCAGATACAGTAAGTAATCAGCATGCCTGCCAGTTTGGCAAACAAGTATCACAAATAAAGAACAAAAGACCTGAACCTACTTTTTCGTGAGTTTTTTAGAATGGCAAAACACTCAGTTTTCTCATTGGAAAGTTTAAAAATGGATTTATTTGACACTGAAGCTATTATTAATTAGTCAAAGACAATTTTTGCAAAATTAACTTAATTGATCTTGACCTTACTGTTTTTGACTACACGGCCTTTTCTTTTAATTTTGTTGTTTTCCATTCCCTGGATCTGTAATTAGTGTAATCCAATCTGCCAATAAATGCTTTTAAGTTGAAAGTGAGTTAGAATTCTTTATATTTAAATGTTCCCCATGTTCTTGGTGAGTCATATTGGTGGCAAATCTTTTTTGTCTCCAGTCCTAAGCAACTAGCTTAGTGTCTGGCATAGGTCAGGCACTTATTTTTGTTTTAAAATATTTTATTTTTTCCCAATTACATGTAAAACATTTTTAAACATTAATTTTCTTTAAATTAATTAATTTAGAATGTTTTCCCATGGTTACATGTTCATATTCTTTCCCTCCCCTCTTCCTGACCCCCTTCTGGAGCTGACGAGCAATTTCACTAGGTTATACATAAACATGAATTTTTTAAAGTTTTGAGTCCTAAATTCTCTCCCTTCTTCTGACCTTTCCTCCTTCCTTGTGATGTTAAGCAATCTGATAGAGATTTTACATGTGCAATCATAAGACATTTTTCCATGTTAGTCATTTTTTGGAAGAGATTTCAAGTGGAAAAAAAGGAAGTAAAATATAGTGTGTTTCAGTCCTCATCCAGACTCCAGCAGTTGTTTATTGGAGGGCAGATGGCATTTTTCATCATGAGTCTCTGGGGTTGCATTATTGAGAATAATGAGGTCACTCACAGTTGTTCATCAAGAAATATTGTTGCCACCTTACATATGTAATGTTCTACTAGTTCTGCTCACTTCACTTTGCCTCAGCTCATGTAAGTTTTTCCAGATTTTTTCCAAAATCATCCTGATCATCATTTCTTAGAGAACAGTAGTATTCTATCACAATCATATACTACAACTTATTCAGCCATTTTCCAATTGATCGACAACCCCTCAATTTCCAATTCTTTGCTGCCACAAAAAAGAACTGCAATAAATGTTTTTGTTCATATGGGTCCTTTCCCCTTTTTTTGGATCTCTGGGATACAAACCTAATAATGTTATCTATGGATTAAAGGGTATGCACAATTTTAGAGTCCTTTGATCATGGTTCTAAATTGCTCTCCAGAATGGTTGGATTAAATCACAACTCCACCAACAGTGTATTAGTGTCCCAAATTTTCTTGTATCCCCTCCAATGTTTATCGTTTTCCTTGTCTATCATATTGGATCAAGCATTTCTTAAAACTGGTTGGATGGATTGACAAAAATTGGGCTGGAGAATCCTTGGTCCAACATTTAATCAAGAGTAGATGTGATCATGGAGCACCTTTTGTTCAGAGTATCTTAATGATTTCTTTATTTACTTCAAACCTCTATCCTCAAGTCCCCCCCCCAATGAATATTGAGAATGTTCTCCATGAGAAGAATTACTTTTTCTTTTCCCATTTCCTAGATATAGAAGCATAGACACAATGACAGGTTAAGTCTAGCTGAGGGTGTCAGTGACAGAACTAGGCAAGAACACACGCTTCCCAACTTTAATAAACCATCTTTAATTTTGATTGTCTTTTTTAAAAATAGAGGAACCAAGAGACAAGAAAAGACTTTGATTTAGGAGTATAGGTGTTTTTATCTTGTCCTTTGAAAGGTTGGGGGTGGGTGGGAGAAAGGTCACAGGATGACTTTATTATTCTAATGTTGATATAGGAGCTGAGGCTGCCAGAATTATATGAACTAAGAATATGGTGTTTTTCCAGCTTGTAATTTTAAGGTCAGACCTATGACTCAGAGCTGTGTGCTCAAATGGCAGCATGCATTAGGTGGGGTTGTGCCAGGAGATTGTCCTGTACTAGCTGGGCCTGCTCACTTTGCTCCATTATGATTCCCAATTTGAGTAGAAAACATGGATCCCCCTAGAAGTTAGATATTGTATTGTTCCAACTTAGACTTGGTTGGTGAAGGAGATCATGAGGCCCTTTTTTAAATGTGAGGAGCAAACCTTTCAGTGGGATTGATGCTGTGGCTGCTTTGGTTTGATGGGTAATAGAAGGGTGTAGGTGAAGTGACCTCTTTTCATAATTGGACAGATGTGATAGTGCTCTTAAGGGCCAGCAATTTGGGGTTTCTACAGAACAGCTAGTTTCAAACCATTCTGGAAGGCAATTTGGAATTATGCCCAAAAGGCTTTAAATTACTGCCTGCTCTTTAATCCAGCCATACCATTGCTGCGTTTGTACCCCAAAGAGACAATAATGAAAAAATGTGTACAAAAATATTCATAGTCACACTTTGTGGTGGCAAAAAATTGGAAAGTGAGGGGATGCCCTTTGATTGGGGAATGGCTGAACAAATTGGTGGTATCTGTTGGTGATGGAATACTATTGTGCTGAAAGGAATAATGAACTGGAGGAATTCCATGGAGATTGGAACAACCTCCAGGAATTGATGCAGAGTGAGAGGAGCAGAACCAGGAGAACATTGTACACAGAGACTGATACACTGTGGCACAATCAAATGTAATGGACTTCTCTACTAGCAGCAATGCAATGATCCAGGACATTTCTGAGGGACTTAGGAGAAAGAACACTATCTACATTCAGAGGAAGAACTGTGGGAGAAGAAATGCAAAAGAAAAACATTTGCTTGATCACATGGTTCAATGGGGATATAGATTCTAAATGATCACTCAAAATAGGTTTTAATCAATGTTACATGTAAAAACTAGTGGAATTGCTCATTGGCTACAGGAGGGGGGAGGGAGGAAAAGAGGGAAAGAACATGAATTATGTAACCATGGGAAAATATTCTAAATTAATCAAATAAATAAATAAATTTAAAACATTTTTTAAAAAGAACAGCTGGTTTCAGCAGCAGTACATCCTAGATCAGTGATGGTGAACCTTTTAGAGACTTAATGCCCAAATTGCCACCTTCATGCCACATGTGAGCCCCCTGCTTTATCCCAGATAGGGGAGGGAGGAAGTGCTCCCATTGGGCTGCTGAGCAGAGGGGAGGGTGATAGGAGAAATGTCTCCAGGTGCATGTGGAGAGGGGGAGGGGAGAATCTCCCTCTAGCACATGTGCCATAGGTTTTCCAGTAAGGTCCTAGACTCTCCATTTCTTGTTCCCTCTCTCCTTCCATGGCCACTGCCACGTCAAGCCTTCATTTGTCATACTGGTTCTAGGATGAACAAGTAAGATCTCACCACTGGCATCCCCTGTGAGCTATGGCCTTGCATGGCCCTGGCCCAACCAGATCATCACTGCCCCTCTTCCTTCTTTTTTGTGGTGGGGCCAGTCCCTGAAAAGCCTCCTGAAGCTTTTTGCTTATTTTACCAGTAGACCCTGACATAGATGAAAAATAGGGGAAGAGGAAGAAGAGGAGGAGCAATTCAAAAGTGGAAGCATGTTTAGGTGGGTAGAGAAGAAGCTACATATCCATTTTTTACACTAGCCAAGGTGGTTGGCACTGCTCTCTATTTTACCCCTTTGTCCTCCTGCCCACACTCTTTGGCATTGCCCTATGCCAATCATTATTAAGCACCTACTATGTGCCAGGCACTGTGCTAAATACTGGCAAGACAAAGAGAGGAAAAAGCAATCCCAGCCCTCAAGGTGTTCCCAGTCTAATGGGGAGACAATATGCAAACAAGCTATAGATAGGATAAATTGAGTCATTTTAGAGGGAAGGCACTAAGATGAAGGAGGACTAGGAGAGGCTTTTTGTAGACAATGGTACTTTAGATGAGGCTTGAAGGAAGCTCTCTTTCCATTTTGATGTGGATAAAAATCAGACAGCCAATTAGCAGCCCATAAGTAAAAGTTTGACCTTTTCCCGTGGGTTTTGGGCCTGTCCCAGTGACAAGAGCTCTCTCCACACCTGTCATTGGTCTTGATGACATCTCTCAGCTTAGGGAGGCACCAAATCTTGTGATGGTCTTTAAAATGAATTAAGTGGTCTAGTCTGACTGTACTTTTGAGGAGACAATAAAGAGTACCCCACCCTGTGGGTACAAGTCAGAGAGGAAAATAGAACTCAATCTGTCCCCCTCCTAGCATGTGCAATCACTGGCAGCTGAGCTTTCTTGTTTCCTCCTGCTCTCAGGACAGCTGGTCTCTTAATGGGACACCCTTTGGCCTGTAGCTTTCTGTCCTGCCTCAACCAAGTAGTCTTCATTCCTTTTCTTGCTTTGGTTCCTATGTACTTATGGGCTGCTTTAATCTAATGGGTGAACTGGTTAATTGCTGGTGGCACTTTCAGATGCTTATAAAGAATAGACCTCAGGCACTTCAGTTGGATAAACTGAGGTTTCTTTGGAGATGCCCAAATTGTTTTGAGCCCATAGTTTGTGGGCCACTTTTCAAACAAAGGACTGACCTATTACTTGGCCTCCTGCTTCTTTACAAAGCAGGGGCAGAGACTACTTTCTTTTTCTTGGCCTTCTTCCCTATTGACATTTTGGTTGGCAGGATGAAGAAGGAAGAGAAGAGACTTGTGGGTAATGATAAAGCTTAGATCTCTAAACCAATCTCTTTTGAGTGGCTTGAGGTCTCACTGAGGAAGCTATTCAGGGAAGTCAGCAACTTGCCATCTTCAAATAGAGTCACCCAGAGGTTCTAGCCATCTCCTGTTTGCATTTGGCACAACACCTAACTTACTTAGACTAAATAATTTGGGGTGCTTGGGGTGAGACCACTTTGTGTCTTCAATTAAAAACCTTGTTAATTTCTCTTTTTAAATGTTCTGATGAACTTGATTTTATAACTGGGCTCTTTTAGGAAGGAGCACTATTTCTAAGCATGTGTGAGCTGGTTGCTAAAGGGATACTTGATGTAATTAGTAATAACACAAGCTTTAAGCTTCAAAGGGTAGAGAACTGAGATCGAGGAAAGAAAGAATTACATTTTTTAAAAAGACAATCATAGGAATTAAGGGTAGCAAAGGGAGAGACATAGTATATATATATATATATATAGGTATATATATATATGAAATCTTTTTTTTCTGTCTTCTGACAAGTCAAGTAGAAAAGTTCGGAAAAAAGGGACTAAAACTCATAGAATCTTACACCTGGAAATAACCTTAGAGACCAATTCAAACTCCCTTCCCCTCATTTTGTAGCTAAGGAAACTGAGGTATTCAGATGGCAAGTAATTGGCCTAAATTTGCCATTAATTAGCACAGCAAGGGTTAAAGCCCAGATTTCCTAATTCTTTAGTTTCCTGTTTTTCCTTGCTCTGCCATATGCTGTTGCGAATTACTTTATCCATGGTTTCTGGGAGAGAGCAGCCAATGAGGCCCTTTTCTGAGGTTGCAGTACCTCTGGTTTGCAGCCGTGAGGGGGGAGGTGGGGTGGGAGAGTGGCTGTGTGTCCGAGGGATTAGGGCCATTGGAAAGCTTGTTTCTATGAACAAAACCACATTAAAGAAGTGATTCAGAATTGCTAGAGAGAGTAAGGAGGTTTGTGGGCTCTGTCACTTCCACACTGTCAATTTTCTCATGATTCAGCCTCTGAATCAAGGGGGTCATTACTGAAGCTGAGAGAGGGGCCACCTAACTGAAGGCAGGTGTTTCAGAAACACTTCTTAGATCGCTGGAGCTGAAAATGGAGCAGCTGGAGATGGGAGGGGAGGGAGAGAGGGAAATAGAGACAGAAAGAGAGGAGAGAAAGTGAGGGAGACAAAAGAGAAAGTAAAAGGGAGGGAAAGAGGAAGAGAGGGAGGGAGACAAAGAGAGAGAAAAAGGGAGAGGGAGAAAGAGAAACAGAGCCTGCCTAGAGGCTACTGGAAAAGCAGACTGTCAGTAGGAGAGCTGAAATTCAAGGAGGGCAAACTTCATTGCCAACATGAAATCCAGTGATGTGACCCCCAAGCCAAGTATCGGGGACATGAAACAGAGTAACTAGAACATGAAGTCCAGCATAAGAGAACATGAGAAGGGGATTTTGCAGCTGGAGGAGCAGAAGTTGCTCCAGGCCTCTTTAAAAGACTTGACCATATTTGTCCCAGGAGATGACCCCAACTCTTCCTGCCCATGTTTGAGCAGGTAGTCTTTGTAGAGCTGCAAAGCAGGGGGTGCAGGTGGGTGGCTATCAAAGAAGCTGATATCATAAAAGTTATATACTCAGGTAAACAGAGGCTCAACCTGCCAACTTATAGACAATTGGTCCAAATGAGGCTGATGTCTTATGACATCTTCAATGATGTAAAGTTTAAAATGTTAAGGAGGTGAACGTTTGCCATTTTAAAAAAGAAAACGAAAACCTTATAACCCAATCCAAGGCAGAATTTAAGACCAGATTAAAATGAATTGGAATTCTAAATCCATGGGTAAAGATAATGGCTGGATCACTTTAAAAATATTATTTACATCTTTATGTTCATTAGAGCTATCACAATCATTTGCTGGTAACCCTTCGTCTTTCTCTGCTCCTGAATTCTCCTCTGTAACAATGAAAAACAACTTTTTGCCCTTTCCTCAACTGATGGGCACCCCCTTAGGTACTCATTTGTGCTGTTATGAATCTGTTGGCATCTCTGAGAATGTTCTTTCTATCCTTGACGTTCCTTATCTGGTAGTGATTCAAAGGCTATAAACAGTTTAGACAATTTTATCATCAAATTATTTTCTTGGTCACTTTTGGAGTCATACGCTTTGCTGAGAATATAGCTGAATGCTTTGTTGGAGGGCAGATGCTCAGAGAGCATCTGGTTGAGTCACCGTTTCACCTCATTTTTATAGATAAGGGAACAGCCCCAAAGAGACGTAGTAACTTGCTTGCCTGGAGAGTTAGCCCTGGAACTGGATCTCAGTGACAAAGTTAGTGGGCGTCGGAATAGACCAGTGACTGGCTAGAGCATAATGGAGTTCACTCATGATAGATTGATACATTGCACTTGGCTATAAAGTTCCCAGATCCCTAGAAGTGGTTAAGGGAGGTAACTAGAAGGGTGAGGAATGGAAGGGAAACTATAATCCAGAAGGAAGGAAGCTGGAATAGAGGGGGTTGTGGCAAAGGTGGAGGCGGCTGTGGTCAAAGGTGAAAAAAGAAGATTCAAGATAAGACTCTCTCCCTTGGATAGGGAGAAAACTTTGTGAGCAGACAAAGATCCTGATGGGTCAGGCTTCTGGGTCTTAAGGCATTTCTTGACTTCCACGTCTTCAGGAAGTGACTGCTGTCACTTCAAATATTTCTGTGGTTTCCTGACTTGTAAGAGGGTGACTGGTTGTTAAGCTCAAGAAGTAGAAATTTGTGGGTTGGTTCATAATAACTCATGTTTCTCTTTTGCTTACCTCATAACCTGGAGCAAGGATGTGTGCTACAGTAAAAGGAGCCCAGATTTGTAGTGAGCGGACCAGGGTTCAAGTTTAGCTTGGTGTAACCTTGCATATGCCACTTCTCTCCAGCCTCATTTTCCTCATCTATAAAAGGAGAAGGTTGGTCTTGGTGACTTATGAGGCTCTTTCCAATTCTACACTTAGTACCCTATGATTTCCAATATGTCTTCTAGTTTGAGATCTGTGATTTTGCGGCCACATTTAGAGGTAGGTTTCTCATTGTTCAGTTGTGTCCAACTCTTTGTGACTCCATGAACCATAGCTATCTGTGGGGGGTTTTGGGGCAAGGATACTGGAGTGGTTTGCCATTTCCTTCTCCAGTGGAGAAGTGGACTTTCCCAGTTTCCTCTTAGGCTTAGGGAGGGGAAATGTCTTTTGCCTATGGGTTACAGGGTTGGTAATACTGGGTGTCAAACCCAGATCATTGTGATTCCCCAGTCAGGCACTCCATACATTTTCTATAGCATGCTGTCCCTGTAGGAAAATATTCATGGAGCAATAGTGTGAGATGCTAAGTTACTTAGAAATACTTTTGAGGGCAGCTGGGTAGCTCAGTAGATAGAGAGCCAGGTCCAGAGCCAGGTCCTGGGTTCAAATATGGCCGCAGACACTTCCCAGCTGTGTGACCCTGGACAAGTCCCTTAACCCCCATTGCCCAGTCCTTACCACTCTTCTGCCTTAGAACCAATACACAGTATTGATTCTAAGAAGGAAGGTGAGGGCTTAAAAAGAAAAGAAAAATAAAATAAAAGGAAAGGAAAGGAAAATACTTTTCACGAACAGTAGTCCTGGAAAGAAGAATACTCTGGTAGTTATCATTCTCAAACCAAAGGGAACAGTGAAAGTCCATGTGAAATATAAAAAATAAAATTCCATAACCTAACTGGATACATATCCTGTGACTAGAATTAAAGCTCAGTTAAAGTAATTTATTGGCAGCTGTTCAAAATGCTCTCAACTCTTGATTGATGGGGATTATTTTTGGCAAGTTGCCTTGGATGAAGAGTCAAAGCCAGAAAGGGTATTTGTAACACCAGGTGGGATGTACAAGTTTAGTGTCTTACCCTTTAGACAGAGGAATTCATGGCCTTCTTTCCAGAGCCTGGTTAATACCTTAGTAAGTGGACAAGGGACATCTGCCATAACCTGTATGGATGACCTGAGTATTTTTAGCTAGGGTGTAGTTGAATCTTCCAGAATACTTCAGGCTGATATTAATATTAAGTATGGTCTGAAAAGAGAGTTTTACAAATGGAACTTGGGATTGTCAATGTGTACTTTCAGTAGTCCGAGATTTGGGACACAAGAGGAGGAGAAAAGTGATGAGAATAGCTCCCAGTTCTGTGGTGCTTTGTAATTTGCCAGATTCTTTTCAGACGATACTCTTGGGAGTTGGATTGTGTGGTTTTCCTCATTATGTTAGGAAATCCGAGGTCTGAAATAGGAACCCATTTGTCTGTGGCCACAAGGAGGGTAGCAGAGAACCGTGGTTAAGAGAACCAGATATGGAGTCAAAGGACTTGGATTAAAGTTGCTTGTGTGCTCTTGGGCCTCAGTTTTCTCCTCTATCAAATTATAATGGACTGCACAACCTCTGAGGTCCCTTTGAGCCTTACACTGGGGAATCCCATGGACATAGAACTGTATGTACTTCAACTATGTTGCACTACAGACCTGCATGAGCAATTTGTTTTTTAGGGGAAAATCTATTTTAAATTGTAAAAAAACTAGCTTTTGGGACCAGAACCTGGGAACTACATGCCTCTGATAGATCACTGATCTTGTGGTTGTCACTCAAGTCAACAACATCTTTTTAGTGGTTGAATCCTACTGCAAAATTAAGGGATGGAGTCATGTCCTGTGATATGGTGTGATTCAGCATTGTGTTCTCCAGAGTATTTTTTTCACCCTAAGTGTTCCTACCAAAAAAGGGCTAGCACAGTTTCAGCCCTCTCCTATTTCCCTCAATTTGTAGGTCAGGAAGAGTCCTTTCTTATCCATCAGGCATGATGTGCTAAGAAAACTCACATGATAGCTCCATCAGAATAATAACACATCAGAACAGCAATGGGGACCCCGGGGTGAAAGAAGGAAATTTTATTTAGCTATTCAGTGCACCCTGTGCCCCTTCATCTCTCTGCTTTGTGATATCATGACTAGTAACAGATTTGAATGCCTTTGTTTCTCAAGGTGCTTATCCCTTCCACACTAATAGCTAGAATCTGCAGGGACCTCTAAATATTCTTCTAGACAGCTAACTAGAAAGCCACATACTTTGAATCACTGATCAGATGCTTTCAGAACCATCTCAAAATGGCTAATATGATGTAGAAGTGAGAGTGAACAGAATTTAAAGAGAGTTCAAGAAATAGAATAGAAATGAGAAAGAAAAGAAAAAACAAAATAATAAATATAGAATCCGAGGCAGAGGAAAATGAAGCTTTGATGAAATTGAGATGAGGGGAAGGATAAATCTTTGTCATATTTTAAGTGTTAAAATTCTATTCACCTGTTCCTCCCATCCACTGGTGATATTTCTGGTTTGCTTCTATGTTACCCCATGCATGATTCTAAACCCCCTTTCAATCTTGGTTGCTTCTGGCATTCATTGGGTCCACCTGTTGTGGATATTTCAGACCTCTGATTGATGTTTGAAGGCTGAAGATTCTAGTACACTCTTCTCTAATTTGTATACATTGCAACTAAAGACCAACAACTACCTAATGTCCTTAAGAGGAAAGAACAGTTAGTAAGTGGTTTAGTAGTGCTTTTCTGGAAACATTTTTATTTTAAAGGTGAATTATTTTAGGTAGACTTCCTCAATTAGAGATGTTACACCATATAAATATTCGATGGTCATATCTTCTTTGTGAGACTTGTGAATCACACAGTTTTCATTTGCTGAGGACCCATCATCAGGGCACAGCTTTGTAGTTGATACTCAGAGGGATTCAATCCCCAAACAGGTTGTTTCTGGGGACAAGGTAGAGAAAGATATGTTTCTGCTAAGACTAGAATATTTCCCAGGTTTCACCAAGGTGTTTTCTAAAAGCTCAGGAAGGAGGGGGCAACTGGGTAGCTCAGTGGATTGAGAGCCAGGCCTAAAGACAGGCGGTCCTAGGTTCAAATCTGGCCCCAGACACTTCCCAGCTATGTGACCCTGGGCAAGTCACTTAACCCCCATTGCCTAGCCCTTACCACTCTTCTGCCTTGGAGCCAATACACAGTATTGACTCTAAGACGGAAGGTAAGGGTTTCAATTTAAAAAAAAAATCTCAGGAAGGAGATGTAAATGTAACTTCTGTAAGGATGGATGGGCTTAACTAATCTTGATTTGTTCCAGATAACATTGATATAAAAGAAAGGGGAGTCTAGAAAAGGGTGATTCAAAAAGTGTCTATCCAGCGTTGTCCAAGTCAGATATGGAGACCGTACGTAGTATATAGAAGTGTTCCAGTCACCAAAAAAGTGTTTGAGGGTTTTTCTCCATTGGTAGCAATAGGAAATTGTAGGGTTATAAGACTCTTTCCTGTTTTTTCTCCATCCTTTATCTTCTCCTTTTTCACTTAGTTGCCCCTACTAGTTGATGGAGTCCTTGGATTCACAGTGGATTGAAGTAAGATTCCCCTATAGTTGAGAAGAAAAGTCGGGTTTTGGCTAGCTCGAACATTTCATCATGAAGGGAAGGTGTCGATGCAGATTCTGAGACTGAAGAGTAAAGCTACAGCTCAGGGTACTTAGCAATGCCCTGGACAAGATGGGGGAGCAGCAGTGGGAGTTGGGAAAGGAGGATTTTGGCCCTTTTATCATTCTTTCTATTCCTTGGTCTGGTTTGGTTTTTACCTTCAAGGGGATCAAGCTTGAATGGAATGAATTGGTCCTGACTAGTACAGCCAATTCTCGTTACCTAGAAAGGGAAGAAGTAGGAAATCCCAACTGGACCAGTAAGGGAGCAAACATTGAACTGGCTGTTATGATATGATATAACGAGGGATATGTCAGGGGTAGAAAATGCAGTGAATGAATTTATTAATTGCAGGCATGAGATAAAGTACCGTAAGGAGAGAAAGATACAGGTAAAAGAGAAATCCACAAAGGTAGACCTTGGATTGTTCTTTTGTTCTGGGCTATTAGGAATGTCCAAGAAGTGTCCAAGCACTTTTTCAACCTTTGGACCTTCTATCCCTAAAGGAGAAGGGGAACCAGAAGCTGGGATGTCAACCATGAAGATGCAGGCCAAATAGGCCACTGAACTCTCTGGGTTTGACTCTTAAGACTGCATAGCCCTTGATATTTGGAGTTTGATCCTCCCAGTGGTGCTTGTGAGGTAGCAGACTTTGGAAAGAAGCCCTACAATTGTAGCTGTAATGCGACCTCACTATGTGACACTCTGTCAGAGAGAAGTGAGAGTTGTATCTTGGGATCCCCTTCTCCTGGCTGCCTCTAAGGAGGGACATAGTTTACTAAGGCACCAGATAGATGGTCCTCTTTATGGTCCTTAGTGGTCAAAGTAGGGAAACAGTTGGGCGTTGACAATGAGGTAATATGGTTTTCAAGGGAGTAAATGCAAGAGGGAACTAAGGTTTTGGGGATGGCTAGGGTTAGTATCATTGAAACATAATGAATTGGGAGAAATGATTCCGAAATACATCCGGGAGTGGAAAATTGGAGGGATTCCTGGAATGCTGCCATGAAACCCCACAGACTAGGGTTGCCAATGACTCAGTGACTCAGTTACTCTGTAAACAGTATGCTGGGTCTGTGTCATGGGATTGATTTAGGATCTGAATGAGGCCAGTGATACTTTAGGTTCTGTCTCAGTGAAAACCACATTGAGATCTGAATAAAACCAGTCTATTGAGGAGTAATTGTGACTTAAAACCAGCTTGTTTTCCTGCGGAGTTCCCTCCCGAGGATGCAATGGCCCTACCTTTTTCATTTTGGGAAAGGAGTAGTCTCATAATTGTGGAAATGGGCAGCAGTTAGGCTAGGTCAGATGTCAGCATCAAGCAGAGATCATGAATCATGTCTTTTCCAAAGAGCCATAGTTACCGGATAGGTGTGAATTGCGAGGCCAAGCAGATTCAATTAATATGAGGGCACATTCCCAACCCTGATTCTCCCTGGGTATGACCAACTTGCTTGTGATCAGAGTCTGTCTCTGAAGAACAGGAGAGTTCAGAAAAACCTGGAAAGACGTCTATGAATCGACACAGAATTCGGAGAGCAGAACCAGGAGAGCAATGTATACAGTAAGAAAAATATTATACAAAGGCCAGCTGTGAAGGTCTTAACCATTGGCAGCAAAACAAGGGATTCATGGTGAAAATGCCATCCACAGCCAAAGAAGGGACTGTTGAGGTCTTCTGCTTTATTTCCTTCATGAGATTTTTAGTATATGTGGGATATGTGCCTTCTGTCATGACATGAGCAATATGGAAATATGTATTACATGAAAGTACCGATAGAACTTGTATCGAACTATGTACTGCCTCAGGGCAGCAGGGGGAGAAGGCCGGAGGGAGAAAATCTGAACCCTAAAATGTCAGAAAACAATCACCAAAAATGTAACTGAAAAAAACATTTTTTAAAAGAAAGAATATTTCTGGTATCAAGGGTACTCCTGGTATGTGGCGCAATACATATGTACTACTGATGTGCGATACACATGTAGAGGACAGCACCCAAAAGTGGCTGTCAGAGGACCTACGTTCTAGTTCTTTCTGCTGCTCATTTCCTGAAAGTGTAGACTTAAAGTCGTTAAGGACTATGGAGATCATGTAGTTCCACTCTACCCAAATGAAGCCCTTCACTCCTACTCATTTGTTTTCTAGAAATCCTTCTTCTGGTGAGACAAACCTTTTCATTCTATTGACTAGAAATTGGTTACTGTACAGCTTCTGAGATCAAGCAGTTGTCCATTTCTGGGCCTTAGGTTCTTGAGTTGAACTAGATGCTGTTGATGGGCTTTTTTGCCTCCGACATTCCATGATTTATGAATTTCATTCAGGTAATAAGCCCGATTTTTCTCCATTTTTCTTACTACTTCATTTTCCTTACACTGTTTTATGCATTTTTGTTTGAATGCCTTTAATGCTTAAAGACACTAGAGCAATTAGGTGGCACAGTAGATAGAGCACAGGGCCTAGTGTAAGGAAAACTCCTCTTGCTGCGTTCAAATATGACTTTAGACACTTGCTTTGTGTATGGGCAAGTCACTTAACTCTGTTTTCCTCAGTTTCATCATCTGTAAAAGTTGCTGGAGAAGGAAATTGAACACCCTCCCAATATCTTTGCCAAGAAAACCTCAAATGGGATCACAAAGAGTTGGACACAACTGAAAATGACTAAACAACAACAGTGCTTAAAGAAGGTATTTTACTTTCCAAAAGAAAATACTTCTAACTCACAACTTAAAATGGAAAGTTGGCTTCTACATAAAAACTTTTTCTTAGAGTTCAGAACATCAGAGGGGCAGACATTTTAAGAACTGTTGGTTATGTGCAAAGATCTGTGTCTCAGTGAGTGCTCAAATGAAGCCCATGAAAGACTAGTTTTCTTATTTGTAGAGAACTCAAAGCAGGTAACTGACATACCAAATGAAAGAACCAAACTCAATGGACCCAATCAAAAAAGATGCAATTCAGGAGGGGCTGATGTAAAGCTTTACCTTTGTGTTCAAACATCTAACTCTCTAAGTGTAAGATGGGAGAAGGGTGGCTAGAACTGTTGTTCATAAGCAAAAGCAAGCTCCAAATGAGGGGCTCCCCAGAGAGGTGGTGCTATTAGAGACTGCAGCAAGAGAAGCATCTCTCTGGTAAGCAAGACAGTCTTCTGTACTCTTTCTCACTCAGACTACTTGTGGAGTAGCCGGCTTAGTTCTGGATGCTCTGCTTTAAGCTGAAGACTATCTGAGATGGCAGGTTGTATAGAGGAATAGTGAAGAGCCTCAAGGTCATGTCATATGAGAATTGTTTGAAGAAAGTGGAGGGATTTAGCACAGGCAAGAAAAGAGTCGAAGAAGACACACAGATCCTTGAAAAGCATTTGTCAGGTGGAAGAGGGATCACCCATGACCAAAGGGTGGAAATTGCAATTTAGGCTAGATATCATTAGAGCTGACGCAGAGTG
The DNA here is from genome assembly GCF_027887165.1 of Monodelphis domestica. Lineage (NCBI taxonomy): Eukaryota > Metazoa > Chordata > Mammalia > Didelphimorphia > Didelphidae > Monodelphis > Monodelphis domestica. The sequence goes on along the minus strand of NC_077235.1, from coordinate 47,657,978 downwards.
GACTGGACTGCTGTGGGAGCTGGCGGAGTCTCCCTGTCTAGTAGTTTCCAAGTGATAGGTATGTTGGGGTGCTTATTGTTCTATCAGGTGAGGGTTGGACATGATGGCCTCTGAGGTCCCTTTTGACTTGGAGACAATGGGATTTTCTGTGGAGGATTGTTTAGAAGGTGGACCCAGGGAAGAGCAGTTAGGAAGCCTGAACTAGGGTAGTGGCCATGTACCTAGAGAAAAGATGACAGTCAGGAGAGATGTTATGTAGCTATATGTGACTTAGCTCTAGATGGGGGCTCTAAAGAGTCCTTTACTTTGACTCCTCCAGTCTGACATAGTTCCCATTGCTGTTTGTCCTCAATTTACCTGTCAAGTTTCACAGAATTCATTCATTCCTTTATCTAAGATTTGTTAAGTTAACTTCTGTTACCAGTGACCAAACCTGGCACTGAGAAGAGATGAAGATGTGAACATCTCTCTCCTTTGCAGAGGTGGGGTCCTATGGATGTTGTATATTAGATAGTCTTTTAGGCTGGATTGGTTTATTATTTTGCTAAACCAATTTTCCCCATTCTTTTTTATTCTTTGGTACAGAGAAATGGTCCTCTGAATTGGAAAGGGGAGAGGGACAAACTCAGAAATAAAAGTATAAAAACCAAAGAAAGCCATTGAAAAACCTGCTCCTTGTGATGCTGTGATGCACTTGGTGGAGACATAAAACCAAATGGCCTTGAACTGCTAACAATCTACTAGACAGTTCCAGGATTGGATGAGCAAGGCCGTGTTCATCCTAACTATTGTGTTGTGAATTGATGATGATTCTCTAGCATGCAGCCATCGTTTGGTTTGCTCTGCTCATCGTTTTGGTCTGTCTCTACCCCCATGACCACTGTATTTCTCATCTTCTGGATTTTCTCCAGGTCTGACCATAAGCTACAGAAAGCCTTCCACCTAACATGAACGTAGGAGGCAGTTTTCCCCTTTGTTTCTACTCCACGACTGAAGATCTGAATTGTGTAGTGGCTTGAAAAAAGCTCTCCCAGTGCATTGAGCCAAGGTTTTCACCAGTAGATCTTTATTTCAAAACGTCTAGCATACCCCCCTTTAGTAATGTGCTTTCTAGGCCCCTTGAAAAGTCTGTCATTTTCTGAGGATTGGATTTTTCCTCTTGTTGGCTTTTCTTCCCATGCTTTGGTGTGTATAGTAAGTAGGCCAGCTGTAAGTTTCAGCATCTCTAATCTCTGCTTTTACTATCTAAACCCCAGTTTTATTGTTCTGCCTATAATTGAGTTGCCATATTAGAATTCTTTTCAGCACAAATAGTCTTATTTCTGTGGAGTACATCTACCAAACAAATGAATCAAATTGGCTTAGCAATGAACTATGTTCAGGCTGTCTCAGTTTTGCTCCAGGAGAGGGATGGCTCTCTCTGTGGCCACTCCCGGCGTTGGGCCTAATTTGGAGGCTGAGTAGTTCTCCAGGTATTTATATGTAGTGTTTGGTATTTTTACTGGATCCTATTCTTCTCCCTGGGATCACCTAAAATGGTAAGAATTTTCGAGTGGGATTAAGGTTGTGATCTCTTGGGAGGGGTGGGGACATCTGCTCTTAGTTATTTTTGTATTAATAGCCTCCCCTTAAATGTATGTTATCAAATGAGCCATATTCTTATCAGCTGAGGTAGTGGCAACAGTGGTGTGGAACTGCAGGAGAAGTGGCTCTCCAAGGCATGGCTTCCCAGAGACACTCGGGTAAGGAGAGCCTGAAGTGCTCTTTTACAGGCTTTTCTTCAACAATGATTGACACTGTGAAATGGATTCGATTAGGAAAAATTGGGGGATTCACCAGTTTGAAGCTTATAGATCTTGGCACTGATCTTGCCTGCTTTTAGAGTCAGCACTCATTTCCAGCACAAGGAACTGTTATTCCTTGGGAAAGGGCGCTGTGCGGAGTGGTCATGATTTCATTTTATCTCTTTATCCCCAGTGCGGGGCTTGCAGAAGGCAATTTAGAAATACTTATTGAATGAATGAATTTCAAATCTACAAACCTGATAACAGATTGTTGCATTAATTCTAATCAAAAGATGTAAATGGCTTAGAAAGCCCCAGGGCAAGGGTTTGGGCATGCAAGTTTGCTCTGTTTTTTGTTTTTTGATGAGTTTGCAATCTGGTTACATGCATGTGGATTTTTACTTGTGTTAAAACTTACTCTTCATTTTGACTTTGCTGTTCTTGGATAGAGGCAATGTTCCGGAGCCATCCCCACTTTCCCCCAGCCACTTCCCCTGAAAACAAGGGGGACACATTGGTGGTGAGTGCACAAGAAACCCGTAGTCAGTGAACTGGGTGAGAGAGGGACCATTCTGTCTTGTTGGCTGGGATTTTTTCTGATAGCAGCCTGCTGCTTCTCCCTTTTCAGGGTGAGCCTTTTGGGATGCCCCTTTCCCTCCTCCCAAAAAGCAACTTTCTCTCCGAGAGCCAAAAGAAAGGCAGTTGGATGGGAAGGACTGGAGGAAAAGAAAAGGGAAATCTGGGCCACTTTCCTAGGGTAATTATTCTGTCAAGTTTAGAATTGCCATTCAAGGCTTCTGAAAATTATTTTGCTTTAAAAAAAAACACCCAACAATGCCCTACACCCCATTTCCAGGCATTAATAGTTCCTTTACTATTAAGAATTCCCTTATCCCTAGGTACATAAGAGCAACACCTTTTCTTACAAAGGAGATATTCTTTGGAACCCAGTACAATGTGCTCGAGATTGTGTTAATCAGCTAATATACACCGTCTGAGTGTGGAGAAATTATTCCGCTCTGACTTGCCTGGGTATATCTTGGCTGTTTGGTAGTTGGTAGAGGCACATTTGATTTCAGTCATTAATTAAATAGCACAGTTATTAGCTGCTGAAGTTGATTTAAAAGGTGACAGACACATTGACAGCCCGCCTCATTTTAAGTTATGAATTATGCGAGGTCCCTACGTATGACTGTGGTCTCTATAAAACCAGAAGGTGTACGTACAGCATTGAAAGGGCCGTTCATTCTTGGAGTAAACTGGATCAACTTGTATTTAACTTTCCTGTCGCCTATTTCAAGAACTATAATTCCAGCTTGGTACTAGGAGACGAGCTACATCACAGGAGAGGGGATGCAGGGTGTGCCGGTAAAGTAGGCGTGGCCAATGTGGGGCCATTGCCCAATTCAGGCTGATGTCTTTGTTTGTCTATGCTTAAAATAGACCCTCGAGGAGGAGAAGAACGTGTTTCCTTCCTTGTTTTAAGAACCACAGAGCCAGTAGCCGGCCTCCCTTCTCCGCTTGAGCTCTGACAGGCAAGTTGTCAGAGCAAAGGAAGCAATCTAGCTGCCGGCCTGCTGGTATACAGTTACTCCTGACATTCACACAGCCATCAGATCCCCTTAGAAAGAGCTGTCCGGAGCTGACACATGGTGGACTTAATGGACTCGATCAAGGCCAAAGTAAAATCTTTTAGGCATTTGGGGCCCCACTAAGTCTTTGTCCATCTTTGCCGTCCCTTAGAAATACATTAGGGCTATTATATCGTCCGAGCATTGCAATTGCCTGCAAACTCTGTGCCCCTGTAAAGTTTTTCTGCAAAGCCCAGGTCTCCTGTCCTCTGAAATACAGTAAGCTCCAAACTGCAATCATCAAAATGCACTTAGTGGGAGGGGCTTCTTAAGGAGCAATAGGCCTGGGGCAGCTAAGTGGCTCAGTGGATGGAACATCACACCTGGAGACGAGGGGTCCTGGGTCAAATTTGGCCTCAGATACTTCCTAGCTGGGTGACCCTCAGCAAGTCATTTAACCTCTGTTGCCTAGCCCTTACTGCTCTTGCTTTGGAACCATTGGGGTTTTTATCTTTTTTTTTTTGCTTTGAATTTATTAAAGTAATTAATTTAGAATATTTTTCCATGGTTACATGATTCATGCTCCTCCCCCCCCCCCCCATAGCTAACGCACAATCCACTGGGGTTTACACGTGTCACTGATCAAGACCTATTTCCATATTATTGATAAGTGCACCAGGGTGATCCTTTAGCGTCCACAGCCGCAATCATACCCCACTGTCCCATGTGATCAAGCCGTTGTTTTTCTTCTGGGTAGCAGTGGTATGGCTGGATCAAAGGGCAGAGCCTTTTAAAGCCCTTTGCGCATAGGAACCATTGTTTCTAAGATAGAAAGTAAGGGTTAAAAAAGAAGAAGAGGCTATTGGCCTGCTTAGCTTAGTTCACAGGCTCTTTGACCTTGGAGCTGGATACGGCCTTATGGAGTGTCTCATTCTAGTCTCACCCACTTGGCTAACAGGGGAGGAAACTGAGGCCTCCAGTGAGGAAGTGAGTTGGTTAGAATAGAGGCTTGACTGTTGAACAATAAAGACACACATGCCTTAGGGACAGTTGGGCTCAAAACACTGTGTGCTCTCTCAGTGTTGGGGAAGAGACATAGTCTTCAGGGCTGTGAATACCAGAGGCGGCTAAGAGGAAGACCTGGCCAAATTGTGAGGTAGGTGACCTCAGTCTGTGTCGCTGTCTGTCCTCACTTAGTCAACAAACAACACTCATTGATTATGTCCCTAAAAATCCCAGATGGGGTCAAGAAGAATCAAACATGACTGATCGGCAACTATATGTATCTTGGTACGTAGGTATTAGGAGCAGCTGATAGGAGTAAGTTAACCTCCCCATTTTCTGGTGACTTATGAGCTACTGGAGGTGATTATACATGTTCTGTGAGGCCCATTCTTTTTGTTTTTTTAACCCCTCACCTTCCATCTTGGAATCAATACTGTGTATTGGCTCCAAGGCAGAAGAGTAGTAAGGGCTAGGAAGTGACTTGCCCAGGGTCACATAGCTGGGAAGTATCCGAGGCCACATTTGAACCCAGGACCTCCTGTCTCTGGGCCTGGCTTTCAATCCACTGAGCTACCCAGCTGTCCCCGAGGCAGCCCATTCTTACTCTGGATACTTTTTAATTTCTTCTAAACTCTGAAACAATGAAAAGGCATTAATGATTAATGATTAATAAAGGCTTAAGGCAGGTCCCTTCCCCAAGGCATCTGCATCTTCAAAGGGGCCTGACTCCTTCAAAATGGAGACCAGGGTGTGGTTATTGTAGAAGCAGCTTCACATGAGGCCTTTCTATTGAAAAATGCCATTTTCAGGATGGTGCAATGGTAAGGGCTAGATTTTAAAATCTGTAGACATGGGTTCAAATTCTGAAACAACTACTTATAAAGGTACATTACCCTTCTGGGTCTTAGTTTTTCATCTGTAAAATGGCAAGATTAGGTTAGATGATCCCTAAGTATGACATCTACTTCTATCACTTAACCTATGACTCTAGGATCTTACTTGGGGATGGCCCTCTTCAAGCTGTAACGCTAAATCACTACCTAACCCCCCCCCACCTTCTCCTCAACTCTGTTTTTCTTGTGTCCCATTCCCTCAGGCCTTTCATTCTTCTTTTTAAACCCTTACCTTCTGTCTTCTTGGAACCAATACTTTGTATTGGTTTCAAGACAGAAGAGTGGTAAGGGCTAGGCAAGAGACTTGTCCCAGAGTCACACAACCAGGAAGTCAAACCCGTCCTGTCTCTAAGCCTGGCTCTCAATCCACTGAGCCACCTAATTGTCCCCAGGACCGGAATTCTTGATGAGTTAATGAATGCTAATGGCCTAATGTGCATGGTACTCTTTTCAGCAGTTAACATACCTATCTTCCAAGCTTCTATTTTATAGAGTCACATATTTGAGAGCAAGAAGCCAAAGGAATGATAGGAATGGCAGGATAGTGGAGGGAGATATTTTTGGAGAAGGGGTAGAAGGGCTATCAAAGCCTAGCATATCCCAGTACCCAGCAGCCTCTGATTAGTAACACTGTGAAGAAAAGAAGAGAAACTTGAGCATGAGTCTTGTTAATAGATCCCCATTGGTACCTTCCCATATATAGGTCTGGTGGGATTTCTCTTGTCATACCTCATCATGGGTGACAGTCTATTCCATTTTTATTTAGTCTCCAGATAAACTGTCCTTTTTGAACAACTGCGCTTTTCCTTACCAGTGGTTTAATGTGATCTATTGGATATTTTCAGTCAATCAATGTAAAACTTAGATACCTATGCTTGTTTCGGTTGTGAGTGACAAACCAATGTAGGACATCTGGCCAAGGACCAAAGATAAAGAAGACCAAAAATAACCTTTAGAAAATGATTTTTTCCATTTCTATTCCTACTCATTAAGTTCCTTGGGGGAAGTACATTGTTAGAAAAACTGTAAACAAGTTGATTATAACAATAATATTTACATATTCTTATCTGTGGTCACTTAAAATGGTAACATATGACAATATAATCACCATTTGCCTAAATTGGATAGATAAGAGACAGACAAACATTCCTCTACCATTGTAGAGCAGCAACTTTTCTGTAACTGCAAGTGTTTTTAAATTGCCTGAAGCCTTGAGGAGTAAGTAATTGGTAGAGGAACAGCTAGATTCTGAATCTTCTTTTCTCTAAGACTGACCTGAGGCCTTGTGTCCTCATTTTCTCTTCTCTGATTTGATCAGTGTTGGGAATTCCCAGTGTAGAATGGCCATCTACCAAAGCAGTTTAGAAACTTATTTGTCATATGGCAGTGTTGGTGAACCTTTTAGGAATCACTTGCCAAAACTGCACCCTCAAGTCACCTATGAGTCCCCCACATTACCCAAGACAGAGGAGGAAGGAAGTGCTCCCATTGGGTTGCTGGGCAGAGGGGTAGGCATGTGAAAAATGTCCTGAGGCACAGTGGAGAGGGGGGAACGGAGCAGCCTTTGCCTACACAGTATATGGTCTTGGTAAGTTTCTTGCAGTCATGAACATCCCCCATTCCTTGGCCTGCATGTGTCAGTCAGTAATACTGATTTCTCTGACTTCTAGGTCGGGTCTCTGCACCTATTACCCTTTGTGTGTGTCCATCTAAGAGAACCCTTTCTTTGGCTGCCAGATCAAGCCTGGGGCTCCCTTCTCAGAATTGGGTTTGGAAATCTTTGAAGGAAATGCTGACTTTCAGTTAGAGGCCAGAGAAAAGAAAAATATCCTTTTTCTTCCCTCCAAGTCACAGACCTTCTGAAATCAATTCCTCTATGGCCCTCAGGTTAAGTACTCCTGAAGTGGAATATTGCCTGTGCTGTTTAACATGAGGAGTGTTCAAATTGTTATCTGCCAGACAATGGACATTTATTTGAGAGTCTTCTGTGCATAAGACACTAGTAGGTGCTGGGCCAAAATTAAGCTGAGAGTCTGGGAGGGAGAGGAGCCGATACAGGGAAATCTGCCACACATGCCAGACAGGTAGTCACTACCCCGTCTAGGGATTCACCGACTCTGCCTTAGATTCCTGTAACAACCTTTGAACTGATCTTGGTGATTCTAATCGTCTCCAGCAGCTACCCCCATCCTTGCTCGTGCTTTTGGGAGGAAGAGAACTCAGCTCCCCATGTGACCTTCACTGCATTACATGACCTCTCCATACCTGATGGGGTTTGTGCCAGATGACCTTTGAGCCCCCTTGCAGCCCATGATCCACTAGCCTGTGAGTCTCCTGAAAACATTAGCATCATGCCGAACTCCTGCTCAAGGCCTACCTGATGGAGGCCAAACTCTTCTGCTTGGTGGTCAAGGCCCTCCATAGACCATAACTTATATATGTGATCTTTGAGCCTATTGTGCCCCCAGACAAGTCATTTAGTCTCTTCACTGTCCCATAAGCATACTTTGGATGTTCCTGGCCAGGAGCTTTCCTCACGCTTTCCAGCCTCCTCCCTTAGGACCCAGTTCAAGTCTGTCCTCCTCTACAGGGTCAGCCCTGATTGTTCTCCCCGTAATTATCTTAAGAATGAGAATGGGAGATTTGTAGGGACTGGTGCACCCTGAGGAGTTCATGTTGGAGCTGAACAAGAGTGCTCCCGATGGCACAGTAACTGGCTAGCCATATGGCTTCCGCTGCTTCAAGGCCACTCACTGCTATAGAGGAGAGTAGCGATTACTAGCAAGTTTTTCTTGACATCCAGCCAAGATAATGTTTTACTGTTATGTTGGTAAAGCACTTAGCGTGGTGCTTGGCACATAGCAGCTGGGTAATGAATGCCCGTTTCCTCCTTCCCTCCATCCTTATAATTTGCTCATCCATTCCCTTATTTAGTAAGCATTTGTTAAGTGGCTATTATTCTGTCCTAGGCCTTAGAGCCCTTGTTTCCTGGTTTCTGATCTGCATTTTTGGTATCTCTGCAGTTTAAACACCCCTGGCTTTAGTTACTGTCTTAATAGCCATTTTGGTTCTGATGACTTATGTGAATGTGGTGACAGGGTTTCACAACAACCCTTCCATTAACAGACTTTTCAGTTGACCAGAATTTCCTCTAGCACTCCAGGATGGTGAGAAGGAAGCCTAAGAAAACAAGTTCCCAAGATGCCAGGTTTAGAATGGAACAGACTTTACTTATAGTTTACCTAATTCAGCCCTTCGACTTCATGTGGAAACAGCTCAAGTGACATGGGTAGATTTGAACCCAAGTCCTCTGATTCCTGATGAAGTGACTCTACTGTGCTCATTAAGCCTAACCTCCTTGGCTTATAACACATCTTCATACAGGGTTCTACAGAGTGTGAGTAATAAAAGCCCTGGGGCCCTTTGTAGGACTGTCAAAGAAAGACACTGTCAAGTTCAGCAGTTCTATGTAGTCAGGCATAGCATAAGACTTGGATGTCAAAGAAGTGGGGCAGCACCATTTCCCACCATGTTCATCCCTGAACTTGGGTGCTTGTTGTTTTTTTTCAATCCGGAGCATATTCTCTTAGTACCAGTTCTGTGACAGAAGAGTGGTAAGGGCTAGGCAATGGGGGTCAAGTGACTTGCCCAGGGTCACACAGCTGGGAAGTGACCAAAGCTACATTTGCACCTGGGACCTCCCGACTCCAGGCCTCTTTACTCGACTCTTGAGCACTGGGTTTTCCCCTAGACTTCCTTGCTCTCCTTATACTGAAAAGCCGAGGTGGAAGGAGGGACGTGGAGATTCACTTGAAGTGAAACTTGGGCACTGCCATGTCTTTTCCACTGTATTGTTCATCCGATAGCTATGTTTTGCAGGTGGGATGTTGTACAGAATGCTGCTGGTACTACTGCTAACAGATGACTTTGCCCTTTGTAAGGATAGGCTGGAACACTTGTGGATAGTTGTTGGACTTGAAGTCGGGAAAGACCTAGGTTCCAACCCTGCCTCAGATGTTGTTCAGTTGTAAGCTTATTTCCTCATCCCTGAAATAGAAATGATAATAGGCCCTACCTCAATGTACTGTTCATAGGATCATAGGGGTAGAGTTAGAAGGAACCGTAGAAGCCATGCAGTCTAGCTCCTTCATTTCTCCAACTGAGGAGACAGAGGCAAAGAGCAATTAAGTTATTTGCTCAGCACCACACAGTCAAGACCAAACTGAGGATGTTTGTTGTGAAGCTCAAATAGGATAACGTCTAGAGGGCTTTGCCAATCTGGAAGCATTATGCCAATGTCGTCAGCATCATCACTGGCTAGATAGGAAGTAGCTAATATTCTGGAGGCATCGACTCTAACCCACCTCTGCCCAACATCGTCCTTCGGGCCAGGGATAAAGCCCCTTTAGTGAGGGGCCATTGGGTTTTGGGGCAGCCGTGGAACTGACATGCAGTTTCCATTTGTATGTTTGCAGCTTCCCCTCACTGCTTCGGGTTCTACCCTGGGATAGAAGTCCCTCCCATCTCCCAGTCCACATATGTGGCGTGTGGCAAGTGGCCTTTGTGGCTGGTTTCACTTGGTGATCAATAACATCTTGTTTTCCAAGGTTAACATGTCTGAAACTTTGGGCAGGGTGGAAGGCTTCCCATTTCAGTTTGGATCGTTAGAGATTCTCAGGGGAATTACTTGCCCAAAAGATAAATGTCCAATTAAGCACTTGAGGACAAGAAGAGTGAGCCAAAGAGAAGAGAGAAAATCTATTACTTCCCTTCTGTTATTTTACTTTCTGGCAGAAGAGAGAGGAACGGCCAGCCATTTCTGTGCTCAAATAACTCCACCTTCTTTGTCCCTCCTTTTCTTGGCCAAGGAAATTTGGAAAGACAAACTTTGATGTCCTTCTCATTGCAGCTATGTCCTTTCTCATCAAAACTTCTTCACCTCTGCCTGTCTTGCCTTAGGATCCTAGAGCTCCAGCTGAAAGGGACCTACAAGGCCCAAGAAACTGAGGCCTAGGGAGGTGAAGTAACTGGCCCAGGGTCCCAAAGGGCCCAAGGACCACAGCCAGAGTTTTACCTCAGGTCCTCTGATGCCAAGTCTACTCGTTTTGTCTACTGCAACATACTACCTCTCCTCTTAAGTCATATTACCTAATAACAATTGCTCTCAAGGCTTCTGACTCAGCTACTAGGTGACCTTGGACCCCAGTTTCCTTCCTCTGTTAAATGGGTTGACTACATGATCTCTGAGGTCCCACTTTCAGCTCTCACCATCCATGTATCTCTTGTCCTGAAATGGGAAGTAGTTCCAAGGGCTCCTCCTTATACTTAGATTCTTTACTGGGAGGAAAGCTAAAACTGTCCAGATTGCAGTGTACGTGGAACCCCCCTTGCTCTCTCTTAGCTCCTCTTTGCGGTGCATGGCACGCAGTGAGATCTCTGGGTCAGAACGTCTGTACATTTTAGTCAGTTTCCAAATTCCTTGCCAGAATGATTGGACAAGTATGTGTATCCATGGCTGAGGTGAAATGGAGGAGGAGGCCATGTGCGTGTGTCCAGAGGGCATATCAGTGCGTACTTCAGGCTCTGAGTGTGAGGGCGGCAGTGCAGACAGATGATTGTCTAATATTCTCAACACCTTGAGAAAATGAAATAGGTGACTTGGAGGCTAGGAGAGAGCTGCAGCAAGATTTCAGACAGATGAAGGGAACGTCCAGAAAGATGTTGCTGAGTGCGTCAGCTGCATTTGGTAGGGAGGAACAAAAAAGACGCCTGCTTTTCCTCTAGCTCCTCTGTCAGCAGGTCTAAGAGGAGCACCAGCCCTGGATTCATTGTCTTCCAGAGGAAGTAAGCTTTCCACGAGTGCAAGACAGAAAGAAAGTGAGGAAGACATTGTGAAAAAAGAGGTCCTTTTCACCAAATGGGGACCAGAGGACCCAGTGGGCAAAGGGAGTGGAGGATAGGTGCCAGGGAGGGCACTGCAGAGCTGTGTGACAAGGAGAGAGGCTGGGAAATGGTAGCACAGAAAGGAGATTTTTGTCTCTACCATTAGGACCTGGAATCAGGGGTATAATGAACAGGAGAAGGAGGTCACTAGCTGTTGGACTGGGGAAGTAGCAGATGACTTGAGTGCTGTTGGTCCATTTTCCCTTCTGACAACAGGAAGCAGTGGTTGGAGGCAGCAGGGAGACAAGCTTGGTAACTGGCTGGTGATTGGTTTGTCGAGCTTCACATTTAGCCTAACATTCCTTTAGTCTTCCTGATTCATTTCCACAAGAATTTATTCAAATCAAAAAGGGTTCCTGCTCTCAGAAAACACGTACATTGCTCACTCTATATCAAGTAGGGAGTAATGTTTGTTGAGCAGGCAGCATCAGGAATTACCACTGGATTTCAGCCCTGATGTAAGTAGGATTTCCAGAAACAAAGGGAAATCACTTTCCAAAATGGGGGACGGCTTACGCAGAGGCCCAGAAATGAGAAAGAAATTGGTCAACGTGATTGGATGGACCATAAAATGTATGAAGGGGAGAAATAGGTCTAGAAAGATAGATCAAAGCGGGATTAGAGTCAGTGGGAAGAAGCTGCTAGAGTATCTAGAGCAAGGGAGGGCCTGTCATTGGAGTTTTATCTAGAACTCTTGAGAACTACCTTATTCTTTATAAAGGCATCAAAAGAGAAAGAAATGAAAATGAGTCGCCTGTGAAGGGCTTCAGTGGAGACGATGCTCTTTGAAAGAGTGACAAGCTGTGGTCACTGACTGACAGCAGGCAGTCTCTCATCTGACAGATTTAATTTTCCTGCCAAATGGCACTTAAAAATATTAATAATTGTTCTTGGATGTTTGTTTCCCCCTGTAGCTTTGAACCAGGAGCTTGCAAAGCCTTGGTCATTATAATGTTTTCATAGGTCACAAGCCCTGCCCTAGCAAAAGCTCTTCTAGAAACCATTCCTGATCTCACTCTGGGATTCGTCTGTCCCCTCCCTTCATCCACATGACATAGAAGGCACCATTTTTATTGTCGCTAACATCACAGTCATACTTCTCAGAGGGACAAGTTGCAGTGTTTTGGGGGCTTTGATAAATAAGTCTCTTTGTGCAGTAACTTGCCTCTCAGACAAGTGTCACAGCGGCATGCTGCATTTCGCAGTTAGCTAGAATTGGGGGAGCATCACTCCTACCTCATTTGAAAGCAAATCAACTGGGGTTTTCTTTGCTTCCATTCCCCTCAACTCTCTCTTTGGACACAAAGTCTTGAAGTGTAGAAGCCGAGACTCCATCTTCTAAGTATTTGAGGGGTTGCCACACACACACAGGCCATACATATGTATATCAAATTTTTGACTTGTTCTGCTTGACCTCAGAGGGCAGAAGTGGGAGAAATGGATGGAAAGTAATCCAGGGAGGACAATTTAGGTTCCATGTCAAGGAAACCTTCCAGACATCAGAGTTCGGTAAAAGTGGAACGAGTCTTCAAACTGAGGTAGGATGGGTCAGACAGCCAGAGATCCCGTTCAATTCTCAAATTCCATGCACCAGGCAATCAGTTTGCATTGAATAAATGTTTATTGAGTGTTGAATGACGTTGTTTGAGGTTCTGGGCTAAAAATTCCATTAGGACTTGAGTCAGCTCTAGATCTGTTCATTCCCCTAAATTCACTGAGAGTCTTTAGAGAGTTGCCTGCAATGCGGAAGGGTGACAATGACAAACAAATGACTAACTGGCTTGCCTGGGCATCCCAGGTGGTCGTCATAGTTGGGTAGGACTGGAAGCCAGGTCTTTCTGACTCCCTAGTTTTTATGTGCCAATTTACACTGTGCTGCATTTATTTTACAGGTAGGGAAAATGAGGCCCAGGGAAGAGGCTTGTCCAACGTCAAAGCTGGGCCTAGAACCCTAGTTCTTCCCATGTTCCGTTAATTGGCTTTCAGTAGTTTTATAATAGCGACTTTATTGCTTTACTGCCATATCAATGATGGCACATTGCTCTTTGCACTTGACTTAAGCCTCTATTGTTCTAACTACACCAGTAGCAGAGGCTGCTAGGGCCCATTTCTTTTATGAATTGCAGGATCATCTACCTGCTTTTTACATTCACAGGACATGTGAAATGATGCTGTTGTTGTTGCTCTGTATTGGCCCTTTTTTTTAATCCTCACCTTCTGTCTTGGAATCAATACTATGTATTGGCTCCAAGGCAGAAGAGTGGTAAGGGCTGGGCAGTTGGGGTCAAGTGACTTGCCCAGGGTCACACAGCTCAGCGTCTAAGCCCAGATTTGCACCCAGGACCTCCTGACTCTAGGCCTGGCTCTCCATCCACTGAGCCACCCAGCTGCCCCCCTGTATTGGCCTTCTAATCAAACTCATCTGACCAACTGTATAGTACATACCTTTGAAGAAGTGTTCATCTGTAAGTCAGTACTTTTCATCTCAGGACTGGCCACTTTTGCACCTTTCTCAAAGAGACCATTGGTAACTGGTCCATTGGATACTGTGTGGAAAGATCTGGCTCAGAAAACAGAGGTTCAATTTCCAGCTTTTGGCTGCATGACGTTGAATCACTTCCCTCCTCTGAGCCTCAGTGTCCTCATCTGTAACACGAGTCAGGTCTCTAACTCTGAGGTCCTTTGCAACTCTAAATCTATGACTCTAATTTGTGTACGGATAAAATGGATGCACAACACTTGGCTGACCTTTATTTGGTGTTTTATAAAGCATTCGCCATTCTTCCAGAGCAGCTACTTACTGCTCCCAAACCCCGGCACTTTCTGGCCTTGGTTCCAAGGCAGAGTTAGAGCAGCTTTTGCCAAGTTAGCTTAGAGACAGGGTGTGGTTTCCCGGACTCCCTCTGTACACTTTAGTTGTCCATGGCAACATCACCTACCAACTGTGGCATGTGCTGGTATAAAAACCTGCAGTCACCAGGGCAGGCCGTGTAGCTGGAAAGTCTGCGGTGAGTACTGGGCCTTTTCTCCTTTTCGTTCTTCTCATCTGAACTGCACGTCGGCTTTTTGCTTTGCATCATAAGGAGAGTAGAGGAGGATACGGTGCTCCATTCCTGAACTAGCTGGAGAAGTTAAGTTGCTGGGCTGAACTGAATGGACGGAGTCAGGGCAAAGGGGGCAGGTGTGTGTGGAAAGCAGTCTCTGCTTTGGGACTTCTTGGATGGTTGGGGCAAGAGAGAAATGAAGAAGTCCTTTAGGGCACACACTGTTTGTTTCCTTTCTGTGTCCCCGGCAGCCAGCTCAGGGCCAGGTACAGGTGAGGCAGCTGAGGAAAAAGGTAGTTGAACTGAATTGGTTGGGGTGGGGGGAAGAAGGGGAGCTCTGTTTTCCTAAATCTCATTCTGATAAGACATTTCCAGATTGGTATTAGTGTATGGCATGAAAATAGAACAACTAAAGTATATCATAGAAACGCTCTTTGTGTGTGCATTGGGCACGTTCTGTCTAAAATGCTTTTCCATTCATCACTCTGGAACTACATCCTGGTAGGAGTGGCAAGGCTAACAGTACCGTCTCCATTTCCTAGGCGAGAAAACCAAGAGGGCTGCCAACTGGCCGTGTCCTTTTATAGATTGATTTAAAAGTCTGTGTATACACATAAAACCCAGTGGAATTGCTTATTGGCTATGGGAGGGGGAGGGGAGGGAAAGAACCTGAATCAGGTAACCATGGAAAAATACTCTAAATTAATAAAATGAATAAAATTTCCAAAAATAAAAACAACAAAAAAGTCTGCGTTTAAAAACATACAGCTATGTTCAGCTATTGGCCTTCTTTATTCACTTTTGTTAGAGTACTTGATCTTAGAGAGGAGACTTATTGTAAGTGTGACTGAGAAAGGAGAAGGAAGCTGTGGAGGTCCCTGCTTCTCAACATTAGGAATATGGGGAATCTGGGAGAAAGATAATGAGCATTTGGGGGGAGGTGTTGAACAGGTGTAGCTTTGCAGCTTTAAAAACCACTCCGGCTGTGTTCCTAAAGATGAAATTGAGCAGAAGTGGAATCTGAAAAGGAAAAGAGTATGGAGATGGCCAAGGATAGACCCTTAAGGACTAATCCACCTGTGCAATGGTTTTGATTTTGGAAAAAGGAGGGCTCTAAGGGAGGATCTTGCTGATATGGCTTTAAGTAGCATCCTGCTCATGAAGAGGACTTCTCACGATCCCTATCATGTTCTGAGAGTCTTATGAAATTTTGCACAAAAACTATTTAGGTAAATTGAGGCAGCCAGGTGGTACAGTGGATAGAGCACCAGGCCTCGAGTCAGGAAGACTTATAGGCATTCACTGGCTGGGTGACCCTGGGCAAGTCACGTAACCCTGTATACCTCAGCTCCCTTCTCTGTAATGAGCTGGAGAAGGAAATGGCAAACCACTGCAGTATCTTTGTCAAGAAAACCCCAAGGGGAATCATATAGAGGCAGACTCAACTGGAAAACAACTGGACAACACTTTTAGGTAAATTAGTATCCTTTTGTAGATGTGGGGAAAGTAAGGCACCAAGGACACTCATGGAGGGCTTAAAAGATAGCAGCTTGCCTCCTTTTGCATTCCATTCCATCTCTAGAAAAGATTCCATCTTTTCTTCTTTCATTATTGGTTTACACAGTTTCAACTTCCTTCTGGCGCCTCACATTTCTGGCCTTGGGGCCCCACCCTTGTCCAACCTTAGCTCAGATAATCCATGTGTAGGGAAAACATCAGGCAAGTTCTCTTTCACCTTTTTTCAGCCATAGTATAAAGTGTACCTTCCGATGAACCCAGCCCATTATTAAACTTTGAAGGGTGGGAAACTGCCCATTATTACATCTTTGTTGTTTGTGGGATGCTGGCCACTATCTCGGAGGACTATTGGAAATTGGGCTGTGGGGTATTACCAAGAGGTGAGGAATGGAGTCAGGGAATCCCCCCCCCCCCCCCCGGCATGCTTTCTGCCTGGGGCCCTGGCCTAATAGCAGTCTTCTGTATGGAAGTGTGCTGGACGCCTAGGTATCAGCCAGGCACCCAGCAAGAAGGCAGTGTCTGTCCTGGCTTAGTCACTCATGGTTTCCCTGCACTTTCTCCTCAGGGCCTGGAGGCTACACTGTGGGCACCATGTCTGAGAAGTTTGACTGCCATTACTGCAGGGACCCCTTGCAAGGGAAGAAGTACGTGCAGAAAGAGGGCCGTCACTGCTGTGTGAAATGCTTTGACAAGTTCTGTGCCAATACTTGCGTGGAATGCCGGAAACCCATTGGGGCTGACTCCAAGGTAATGGCCACACTGGCCCTAGATCGATTGCTTGTGTTGGAGGGCAAGCTCAAGGCTCTTTACCAGCCTTGCCACAGAACGCTTAGAGGCAGAAGGACTAAAAGCTAACAGTGGAGGCGCCGACACTGTCAAAGAGCCTTGAAATCATACTGAGTTCCAGAGTACACCGTACAGTGCCCCACCGAAATGTGCATTGATGTCCTGCATTTATAGAACTTCTATTCTGTTACTTTTCATTACCAGGACTGCCATGTAGGCCCAGGAACAACACTGAATTTCACAGAGATAAAGAGGGACGGTGGTAGGGAAAGCAGGACTTTAGACACCAGCTCATTCCATAGACATGGAAACTGAGACCCATAGGGCTGAATTATTAGTCCAAGTTCACATAGGTGGCAAGTGGCAGAGCTAGGGTTCAAACCTTGGTCTCCCGATGTCTGACTCCACTTTGGACAAACTGTGGTGCCTCCTGAGACTTTGAGAGAGTTGGTTCATCTCTTTGGATCAAATAAGCCCTCAGATCCCTTTTCCAGGGCTCTGAGATTATACTGTCCATGGCACTGTTCTACACTTGATGTACAAGGGCCTCATTGCAAATCTCTCTGAACCCAGGCGAATTCTAGTACCTTCTACTGGGTTCTCATTGTTTGTTTGGATTTTTCTAAGGTTGAAAGGAAAGTGTGAGATTTCATGTGGAATGCCTGAGATCCACTGGGGCTGGTTCCAGGGTAATAATGGATACCATAATGGGCAAAACAGTTAGCAGTTGAAATAGCATTTTGTTTTTGAACAGTCCTTGTTCCTAGTCACACTGCTGGCCTTCTATTCTCTCCATTGTTCCTCTGGGGCCAGCGCAAGGGAAAAGGTGACACCAACATGCCGTCTCATAAGTTCCTCATAATTAAAAGTTGGTTGTCTCTCTGATGGTAAAATAAAGATTCACTTCTCCTGGTTTGTTATACTTTTAGGAAGTGCATTACAAAAACCGCTATTGGCATGATTCCTGCTTCCGCTGTGCCAAGTGCTACCATCCTTTGGCCAATGAGACCTTTGTGTCCAAAGAAAATAAGATCCTGTGTAACAAGTGCACCACTCGTGAGGACTCGCCGAGGTGCAAAGGATGCTTCAAGCAAATTGTTGCAGGTACTTACCTTCTTCCATCAGAGATTCTGGGTAGCTGGGTAGGCAGGCAGATGGGCAGAGGATAGATGTGCATTCAGCAGTACCGTGAGTTCTTCTGTGGTTCCCAGCATAGACAAGTCATGGCCTTCACTAGAAGGCAGGGTGTGGACACATGCTTTGCATCTCATAGGTGAGTGAGCGAAATTGCCCCAATGCCAGTGTTAAGTTAAGGCAACCACTTCATCTGAGATCAGAGGCTGGCAGCCATCAGGGAGTGTGTCTGGGCCACATACACACCTGAATGAACAAATGAATGTTGTAGGCATGTGGATTTGGAGCTTGGAAAACAGTCCAAGTTTATTCTTTCTTCCATTGTGTCTAAACAAATGGTATTCTGAGCCTGTCTCCTCCCTCGCTGCCCCATCCAATCCCACAGAAGCATAGTCTCTTGCTCAGAAGTGCTTCAGAGGGGAGTGTTCCCCCTTCTTTCTCTGTTAGTGGAGGCAGGGGGTGGAGGGGCAGGACCATAACTGCCACTGTAGTTGACCATTCTACTGCTCCCTCCCGTAGGAGACCAAAATGTCGAATACAAGAAGAACGTTTGGCATAAGGACTGCTTCACCTGCAGTAACTGTAAGCAGGTCATCGGAACTGGCAGCTTCTTCCCAAAGGGTGAAGACTTCTATTGTGTTACCTGTCATGAGACCAAGTTTGCCAAGCACTGTGTCAAGTGCAACAAGGTACATTTGCAGGGAGGTTTTGTGGCACGGGGAAGCACCAAGGACGACGGGAAATGGGGCCGGTGAACAGGCCAGTCCTGTTGGGGTGGAGAACCCACCAAGGGAGTGAAGAGAAAGCTGGACAAGCCAATTGGCTTAGCCACTGCTAGTCAGGTCCACAGCTGTTTTCCTTGATGCATATTGCATTGTTATATTTAGCCAGCTCTTACATGGCAGCGAGAATGGGGTTAAAATGTAGCTTTTCAAAGCCCTCCCCCAGCCTGATCTTCTTTAGCTTTCCTTCTTCAAGTGCACTCTGTCTCTGTGGGGTTCTCACCCGTCAGTGTCTAGGTGCACAGGCCCCGTTTGATGGTTTCCACACGTGTGTTTGCTTCCTGATGTAGGCCATCACTTCTGGAGGCATCACTTACCAGGATCAGCCCTGGCACGGCGAGTGCTTCGTGTGTGCCACCTGCAGCAAGAAGCTGGCTGGACAGCGCTTCACCGCTGTGGAGGATCAGTATTACTGTGTGGATTGCTACAAATCCTTTGTGGCTAAGAAGTGTGCTGGGTGCAAGAACCCCATCACAGGTAGCTTGATGATTGCCCCCAGGAAATCTTTTCATGATTGTCATTCTCCTTCCCAAGGCCTCCCCCTTTCACTTCTCATCCTTGTGAGTACCACCTTGGTGAATGGGGTCATGGATGGCAAGTAAAAGGGAGGGGACAGAGTCCCTGATGTTTTGACCTCTGCTTCTCATTCATTGGGAACCCTGGATAAGTCTCTCTTCTTTTCTAGGCCTTGGATCACCTAAATGAACCCTTCACATTATAGCAAGAAAAAACCACGGCCTTCCTTCTAGGAACCCAACATAGTAGTGAGGCTCAGGGGGAGCAGGGACATTTTGCATGGTCTCAAAATTGGGTGCCTGGTTTGGGAGTGCCTGATAGAATTGGATATGTTTATAGTGATGGGTCAAGTAATGCTTTTCTTACTGCCCTTCATTCAGGAAATCTTTCTGGGAATAATGCAGTCCTTGTCCTGAAGGAGCTGACAGTTGTTTAGTCATGAGTTGAATGGAGTTGAAAGGGACTTTGTCATTGGTCAGCTATTTCCTTCTCATTGTGACCTCATTTGGGAGTTTTCTTGGCAAAGATACTGGACTAGTTGGCCATTTCCTTCTCCAGCTCTTTCTACAGATGAGGAAACTGAGACAAAGGAGGTTCAGTGAGTTGTCCAGGGTCCCAGAAGTAACAGGGTAATAACAAGTGTGTGAGATCACATTTGAACTCGGGTCTTCCTGACTCTAAGGTGGGCATACTAGCTATGCAAACAAGCAAGCATAATAATGCCAGTCAATGAGAAATGTCACTTCTTAAATACATTGGAAAGTTTTAGGTTTGAACGTTTTCCTTTTTAGCAGTTAGAGTTCACTTGTGTTCCTCTCCATTTTTGTGTATGATCATTTTTCTTTTTAATCAGCTCTTAGATGGGAAGTGAGAAAAAGCTTTACGGTGTTGTCACTTGAGCTGAATCTTTTAGGATAGCATGGCCTGGATAGGCAGAGAGTGTCCCCATCAGAGGGAAACCAAGTGCCCCACAAGTCTGCTCAGAGAATTTAGGGCAAGAGAACTTGGGACTTCCAATTCCCTAATCATTGCTGACCATTTCTATTCAACAGCCATTTAAGCGCTTAAGGAGATAGGGAAAGCTACAGCAAGAGCAACTTTGTGTGAAGCGTTTCCCAGTGTCACCTTGCTATCGCATAGTATGGCCTGGTTCAAAGCATCTTGGCTCTCTCTAGGAAAAAGTGCTGTTGATCCCTTTGGATGGCAGCACTTTGGTCAGAGTTCTCAGCCATGGGAAACTCTGGCTCTTTCAGAGAGAGACAAAGGTCAGGTCTGCGACGAGGTGGTGGTGCTTTTATCACCTACTAAAAGAACAATCTCCATTTGCCTCCTGGTGGCCACTTTGATGAAGCAGGGTGGTACCTAAAGTAGGGAAGTCCTCAGCAGGATTCTTCCTTGCACAGGGGACTTCTCAGCAGCCTGAGAGACGACTGAGATAAGTCCTCAGGAAGAAGTTTGTGCCCTAGAAGGTCAGTCATTATTCTAGGGCGTTGTGGTTTCTAAAAGGAAATCCATTACCAGAATTCAGTGCAGTTGCAGAATTGATTAGGCTACATTTGAAGTCCCACCAGTGTTAGTTTGAAACAGCGACGACAACAAAATCTTGTTAGCTTACAATTTCCTTGCTGTATTTTTTTCCAAGGAAGCCGTAAAAGTTTACTGATAAAAAGGTAACTATTTCAAAGTAAAGTGACTTTTGAGGTGTCTCAATTCTGCTTCAGAGAGGAATTGCTTAGAAATAGCCGTTGAAGTTCTCGTTAACATTTGTGGAAGATGGGAAACCAAAACAAACTCCCCAAAGTCCCAGATTTTCACATTGCTCCCCACGCTTGTTGTATGCCCCTAAGTGGAAGCACACACACAGCTCAGCCTGGCACTCCTTAGTGAAGAGAGGTTGAAGTTTTTTTATGTAAAAGCAAGCTTGAATTTCTTGTTCTTCCTAAAGATGTTGGAGGGGAAATGAGGAATATCCTGTAGAGGGGGCTAGAAACACCCTTGGTTGTAGCACAGCCAGCCACATTGCTCCCTGAGCTTCAGTTTTGGAGGGGAGGTCTCAACCTGCCAGATTAAATTGGAAGGAGCTGGGTGGTATGGGAAGGAGCTCTGGATGGTAATTCTCACCTTTCTTGGTGGTTTTTTCCCCAACAGGCTTTGGTAAAGGCTCCAGCGTGGTCAACTATGAAGGCCAATCCTGGCATGATTACTGCTTCCACTGTAAGAAGTGTTCCATGAATCTGGCGAATAAGCGCTTTGTCTGCCACAACGAGCAGATCTATTGCCCCGACTGTGCCAAAAAGCTGTAACCAGGCAGGGGCCTCTGTCCTGGAAAATGGAGCTTGATTCCTACTGTGACGTGCGTGCTCTGTCACTTGGGTAGGAGCAAGACTTCCAAAACCCAAATCACTATTTTCTGCTTTTCTCTCATTTTACACTTACTGGCTTGTGAAAAGGTCCTTTGCTTGTAGGCATTTGAACTCTGCAGTGAGCCCATTTAGTAAAGCTTTGCTACCATAATTTGGCTAGTTAAGTCTGAAGACGTATTATTCAGTAGACTTTAGGCTATCCTTAATATGTAGGCTTTTATGCATGTCGCTAATAAAATCCCAACATTTAAAAAATGTGGTTTGCCACAGCTACTGCAATGAACAAGTAATGTACCTCCTGAGCCCATTGTGGAGATCCTCAGGAAGGCCACCATCAGCTTTAATCATCTTCATAGACCTGCTAGTGGCATATCCCCAAATCTGGCTGTAATGCAAACCGCTGGTTGCACCATAATCACTAATGGATGCTAAAGAGGGGCTCAGATTCATGACATGAGAGGCTTTGCCTCGTGCAAGTATCATCTTTCTTTTTCTTTCTTTTTTGCCTTTGTGTTTTAAAAGCAATGAATGCAGCATCTTCTAGATTGGCTTGTGTTTGCAGTGAATTCTGATTTGAAGTAAGCTTTCTGTTGCTAATAGCTTTGGGCCGTTGTGTGTAGCATGTGTTCTGCGCTTTCTTCTTCTGACGCATGGCATTTTGAAAACGTACGCTTGCTCACGAAGTAGTTTAGGTTATTTCTCATTAATTACAGCATGGCAAATATTGAATGCTTAGCTTCTAGTAGAATGGCTTTTTGGGCTGCTTTTATTAACCAAATTTGGCTTTGAAGTGTTATCAGTAGAGTTAGTCAAGTTCATGAAACTCGCATGAAAGCATCTTAACCTTTTGGACTGTTTATGCAATTTGGAAACGTGTCCCATAGAAATAGTAAGAAAAGCACTAGATGACACTGCCACAGACATTGAATTTTTACATTGATTTCTTCCGCTCCTTATCTATTGAGAAGGAGAAATGGACTTCGTAACATTTAAAAGGATTTCCTCCAAGAACGTGTAGGAGTGGGAAAGGCCACTTTTGTCCCAGTAGAACAAATTAGGAACTGTTGCCTTCTTGGATACTAACACTTTGCAAATACCAAAATTGCCTTCTTACTTCTTTCAACAGTAATTGCAATACTAAGGCAATAAAATCCATGCCACCATTTTGTCTGTGTTACCTATGATGACAGGGCGTGTATCGAAGTGGATCCATCTTAGCCCCTGTACCACAATTTTGTCATTTATTTTCCCAAACACCATCTGGAAAATAAAGTGATCTAGAAATAACTCGCCTGTTGTTTTTTTTTCAGCGTTTAAAAGTCTAACTACATGAACAAGCCCCAGTCATGTTAATGTTATTTCGATAGCTGTCTCTGAACAGTGTTCACTTTTAATTCCTTTGGTCACTGGGCAGGGGTGGAATATGTATTTCTCTAGGAAACCCATTAGCTAACTAACTAAATACTACTAGAAAATATCCCATCAAATTTGAAAATGGATGGCAAATGGCTGCCAGAGAAACTGGAAGACAAGAGCCAGAAAAGTCCTTTGGCTATGAAGGAAATAATGTCAATTTAGTTAGCACAAGCCTGTGCCATCTCTAAAACACTGAATTGGAGTCAACCTTTTTAAAGCACACAGAGCATCGGAATGGGTAAAGTGGGCTCCGGATCCACAAGTAAAGTCCTGGGGAGCTAGTTCTCTGAGCCTCAACCTTGAGTAACAGTTGCCAAGTGTTTACTGGTACAGGGAATTTTATCATTTGAGTTCTCTGCAGTAATGAATTCAGAGGTACAAAGAGTCACTTTTTGGAAAGGAAACAGTAAGAATCAGGGGATAGGGAAATGAGAAAAGGCCAAGTACTAGAAAAACACAAGCTGAGCACAGAGTCCTAGCTGAAAAGAGGTGATGACAGAGAGCACTGTAGGCCCAAAGTCTTTGGCCTGTCCCTTCTTGGGAATGGTAAGCAAGAATATAGGAGTAATTTGTAGACCAGTGTGTGATGGATCCTTTGGCAGAAACCATGATGGGAGAGGATAAGTGACAAAAGAGAGAAGGAAGACTCAAGAGTGTATTCAAGGTGAATATCAAGTTCCAATGGAAGTTCAGAGAATTCAAGAATGTAGCTGTAAAGTCAGGAAATGTTGCAGAGTAATGAGAGAGAGATCAGTGGATTGAGAACCAGGCCTAGAGATGGGAGGTCCTGGGTTCCAGTCTGGCCTCAGAGAGTTCCTCGCTGTGTGACTGTGGGCAAGTCCCTTCACCCCCATCGCCTAGCCCTTGCCACTCTTCTGCCTTAGAACTAAGTACTAAGATGGAAGATGAAGGTTTTTTAAAAACTAAATTTAAAAAATGAAGAAAACAGGGTAGTGTTTAAGCAGAGGAAGAGTCAAAAGAATCTCTTGCAAATTCTATCTTGTCTCAGGGTCATTAACAGAAGAATCAAGATGCTGAATGAAGTGGAGAGGGCAGAATAATCAAGGATCATGGGCATGGAGAGAGAAGAGACCTTTGAGAGTATTTGCTACAATTGCATCATTAATAAACTAGTGTACATACTGTTGTCACCACAGCAAGTGAAATCAAAGCCAAATGTGATCCAGATGGTTTTATGTGATTTCTATATATTTAAAGCAGTAATTAATCCCAGTGCTACATAAAGTCTTTCTGATAATGGGATCTGCCAAATTACCATGACAATAAGAATATGATCCTAAAGGCCCAAAGAAGATGGAATATAGTGCACACACATATATAAAAGCATAGGCTTATATCAGTGTTGGTGAAGATTTTCAAGTTCACATGCCCAAACTGCAAATACCCCTGCATTACCTCACAGAGCAGAGGGTGGAGGAAGAGTGCTCACCCAAGGTGGCTGGACCAAAGGGCAGGGCATGCAAAAAATGAACTTAGGTGCTGGGAAGAAGGGGAATGGAGCAGTTCCCCCCGCCCATTGTGCCAGCTGGGCAGGCATGCCAATACTTTGCCAACACTAACTTATATAATTCATGATAGAAAAATTCATTGAAATTTTAGGAAAAAGTATTGTCTAAAAAGTTATTCATTGTGATGAGATATGATGCTCATCAGGTATGCAAATATTTCTTTGGAAAAATACCTTCTATTAATTGTCACTTGGGGTAAGTCACATCATGTCTTTGGATCCAAATTTTTTATTCTATAAAATGTGGAGGTTGGATTACATAATAAAGTCCCCTATTACAAATCAAGGCTTAGAAGTTCTTTTTAGATCTTGCACTCTTTTGGGCATTCTGGAGAATGCAATGGATTAATTTCCAGAATCTTATAAAATATATAGGATTGCAAACCAAATCAATTATATTTTAAATGCTGTTATCAAAATATTAAAAGTCGCTGACATGTAGTTGAAAATCATGCATAATAGGAAACTTTTATTCAAAAAGTATTTCTTATATGAACAAAACTTGACACTTTATGAGTTTTATCAGGCTTATCAGCCATGTCTTTATCGGTACTCTTGTGTTTTGGGGCCATACCAAAATAGCATTAATGAAACAAAAAGAAACGCCATTCAGAGGACAGTACTTGTTAAAAGTGGGAACTTTGGATACAGACTGGTGTGGGAGGTCTTGTTTGGCACAAAACCATGCAATGGGTCACACTAATGTTTCTTAGAACAAGAATGAGTGTAATTGGGTGGCTTTACACTGCTTGGGAAAATGAAGTAGAGTCAGCACATGAGTAAATTTCTTATTTTGAATACTTTTCTGTAAATGATTATAGTAACCTTGGGTTTGATTTCAGTTTTGGAGATAAGAATTCACTGTTTGGTAAAACCGGTTGGGAAAAGTGGAACAGAATCTGGCAGAAAGTAGCTATAGATTAATATCTTATACTATCCATGAGAAGGTCAAAGCAGATATGTGACCTAAACACAAAGGGAGATATTAGAAGAACATGGAATATTACTATCAGATTTATGGCTATGAGATTTTATGAATAAATTAGAGAACATTGTGAGGTGTAAAGTGCATAATTCTGATTGATAACATTAAAATAAAAAGGATTTGTACAGGTGAAACATCATAGCCGAGATCAGAAAGAAAGCAGAAAATTGCGGGGGACGGGGGGTTGGTAATTTCTTTCAGATGAAGGTCTCATCTTTCAAATACAGAGAGAGAACTTTGTCATATTTAGAAGAATGCAAGTCATTCTCTAGTTAATACATGCTTAAAGGGTATAAACAAGCAGTATTTGGAGAAAGAAATCAAAGATAGATAGTCATGGAAAAAAATGCTCTAAATCATGACTGATCAGACAACTGCAAATTAAAATAACAGAGTTTTTGATCCATGAAGTTCTACCTTGGGTTGAGATCGAAACATATTTGTAGTCTGAAGAAAACCATAGTTCAGAGGTAAGAAGCTGAGGCCTGAACTCAAAAAGACCTTTTGATATTGACAGTTACAATAATTTAACATAATATTTCTACATCCACTAGTGCTAAAGATCTAATTAAGATTGTATACATTGCTGTTCATGGTCACATCAATCCCATGCCAAATTTTGCATGTTTCTTTTCTCTTTCCATACCTGTGAAAGATATAAACCTTTTTTGTAAATCTTCAGAATTTTGTGAGCATTTGGAATTTATTTCTCCGTAATGTGGAAGTTGATGATCAACTTGTATCTTAAGCTAGGATGCTTTTCCTTTTTTGTGGGTTGGAGAGCCCCTTTTTGGCAGTTTGTGGATTTGGAATTTTTGAGGCTAAGTAAAAAAATCCACTTTATACTAAAGATCCCAAATAAAAAAGCAATTAAATATAAGTAAATACATCCCTATACAAGTGTTTTAGTAGACATTTTCATAGTTCTTAGGTACAGACAAATCTATTTTTGAAAAATCTGACGGTCATTAAAAATAATTTATTAGAGAATTTTTCAAAATAGGTCAAAAGTAGGTGCGAGGATTAAACTCATGTTTTTGGTCATGAGGAGTCCTAGATGAAGGAGGAAAGTGGAGGGTGGTAATAGTACGGAGAAGAAGAGCCTCTGCAGATTCTACCTCGTCTAAGGGTCACTGATACTTGAAGAATCCCATTCAGTCAATAAAATGGGGAGGATACAGGAATCGATGGAGAGAGAAGAGACTGTGGGGTTAATGAATATTGCATCATAAATTAAGTAGTCTCCCCTGAACCACCCCAGAAAGCCAAAGAAAACCAAAACATGATCTAGACAGGTTTATGAGACTTCTCTGCAATATTTGAAGAGAAATTAATTATAATGCTATAAAAATTATTCCTAAACCCACCCAAATACTTAGATTATATTTTTCTAAAAGAAGAAATCTTTGCATCCATTATGAGCATCATATCTCATTAATGAATAATATTGGGGAAATTAATTATTGATCTTTTAGCAAATAATGTATATGCAAAAAGTTATTTATTATAATGAGATATGATGCTCATAATGGATGCAAAGATTTCCTTTTTTAGGAAAATGCTACCTATTATTTCTTTCACTGTGTAACCAGTCAGGCGTCTACACCAGAGTTTTTAAATCTATGAAATGTGGAGGTTTGACTACATGATCGTTATTAACTTTTACTCAAAATCAAAGCTTTTAAGTTCTTTTTTCATGCTGGATTCCTTTGGGCGATCTGGAAAATCTACAGGACACTTTCATAGAATCATATTAAAAATATGTAGGATAATGAAGAAAATCAATTCAAATAATGTTAAGATAATATTTTTTAAAAATCACTGACCAATTTAAGTATTCCTCTTCTAAATGTAAGATTTGCTTTGATCAAGTAAAGCAGAGCCTTGTTTTATGGGACAAATGCATTCTGAGAACTTTTGTACATGTTTATAATTGCATATAATATGGAATCCTGTTATTTAATAAGTGTTTTATATGAACATCTGTAGACGCTACTACTTTTCTTAGAATTAAGAGAAATGCGGCTATGATGTGGATCAGTAAGAACTTTGCATACAGATGATAGAGGAGGTAATGTTTGGTGCAAAATAATGTCATGACTTTCAGTAATGTTTTTCAGAGCAGGAATGAGTGGGATTATTTGAATTTATGTCTGCCACTTGGGAAAATGGTGCAGATTCAGCATGTAATTACATTTTCTATTTTACTTACTTTTCTACCTGTACTGTTTTTCAATTTCCCATCAAATATACTGGATTTTGTATGTGTTGAGTTTGAGTAAAATGAGATCTTAATGGATTTTGATCTTAATTGTCTTGAGTTTCTACAAACTATAATGAAAGTTTTTATTTCCAAAATGTACCCCATCTTTTCTTCTAATTCTCCATCCCTAAATTGTGTCATTTCCAATTTTATATAGTTAAGATTATTAGCACCACTGTTTATGGTCACATCTATCTATTCCATGCTTAATTATCTATTTGCCTTAAGTGTGATAGCCGATATCTTTTGTAATTGCTTTGTAACTTCACATTTGGAATTTATTGTTTTATTAATGACAAAGATGCTGATAGTAATTTGAGATGGGGTTATAACAAGTTCTCGTATTTTATTTTCCCTGGAAGCCTGTCTCTTTTTCCTTCACTACCTTTAGAATACTTGCAGTGGGAACAGTTAAGGCATTCCTTTCTCCCTCTGTTTTAGGCCTTTTTTTTTACCTGATAGCATCCTTAGGATCTTAGTCGATCAAGGTCCACCTTAGGTAGAGATTTAAACATATTCTTAATCTGAGGGGAATCATAGTTCAGTGGTAATTAGATGGGGCCTGACATCAGAAAGACCTGGGGTCAAAATCATATAATTACAGTTACAATTTAATGTAATATTTCCGCATTCACTAGTAGTTAAATTGAAAGTAATCATCCAATTGATATTCTTTGCATTGTCGTTTAAGGTCGCCTCAGTCCCATGTGTGTTTTCCTTAAGTTTCTATACGTGTGAATGATATGACTTTCCTCTTAAGGTTTGCAATTTTGTGAGTATTTGGAATTCTTTTTTCTTGGTGTGCTGATGATTGATATGGGTTTAGTTTAGTTTATGTCCTGCCACTGAATTAAAGGTAAAAGCTGAACCCATATGAGCCTGTGATTTCCTCATCTTTAAAACAAAAGGGATAGTGTGAATAGATGATCTCTCGGGCCCCGAGCCCAATGACAAAATGTTCTGAGAACCCTCAATAGACATATTATCCAGTTATTCACCTGTGGCTCATCCGCAATGAAAAAGGTCCACGTGTATGTATGTGTGTGTGTGTGTGTGTGTGTGCGCGCGCGTGCGCATGCGTGCAAGCAGAGGCCTTGCCTAAAGCCTATGAAACCAGCAACCCCAGAAATGTGATTCCCAAAGCTCCACTTGATGGCTACATCTTTATTCAAATGCTAAATAAAACTATCTCAAGAGCAAAAGAGGCCAAGGGGGAGGGCAGCTCTTCTCTACCATCCCTTCCTTCATCCCTGGTCCACGTATATATACTTAGTACAATAGACTTCCAAATGTGTCACTAACTCGAGTTCTCCTCTTGTACCTTTGGGGCCTGTCTGGCTCAATCATAGGTGAACTGAGTTGCAGAAATATACCACAAAAAGTTACTCATTCAGGAAACACACAAAGAATGGAAATACGAGGCTAAAAATGTTGCCCTTCCAAGTGATTCTATAAAAACAGGAGCTGAAAATTTGTTATCAAAGCATAAGTAAAAACTCACTATCGAGAGATTCATGGAAATTGCATCCTTCATACAAGTACCGCAGATGCTTCTATGAGTGTGCTTCTATGCCTTAAATGGCACAGCATCTAAATTCACAAAGGAAAAGCTAACTAGACTTCAAAAGGTGCAGAGTAACTAACTGTAGAACATGGAAATGTTACTCTCAGAGCTGAACAAGCATAAACTTTTTAAGAGGAAAATATAGAACTGAATATCGTTGAAAAAGTTAAGATCTGAAAGATTCATGGCGTCTTCTAAACGAAAGCATTAATGAGTATACCTATTTCTCAGCATCACACAATGCCTACCCTTCCCTTACAAAGACAAACCATATACTACGGCACAAAGAAACTGGTTTTTTTTAAAGGACCAAGACAAAGAGGCAGAAATAGTGAACATGTTTTGCAGTCTATAACATGATACAATAATTAATATAGGGAATGCAAGCAAAAAGTACACAGAACTAAAAGGAAGCTATTCAAAACTTCTTGAAAAACAAACGGGAAAAAATAAATTGAAGAAACAATTGGTAATTATATAAGAGGAAAATGAGAAAATATTGCAAAATGTGGAGAATGCAGGTAAGGCACTCCTCAGAATCCGTCATATCATTAGAGTTATAAAGTTGTTTCATAGTTAAACTAGAAGGAAGGTGATTAAACTGAGCACGCAATTAAAAAAAACTATCAACAAGACTAAAATAAGCTGAAATCTGACAATTGGAGATAGAAAAGGATAGGACAGACTTTGTTTAAAGGCTGTAGAAATGAACAATACTAAGCTGTTTGGGGAGAAAATGTACAAAACCTATAAAATTTTACCTAACAAAATTTTAAAAAGGAAAATAAAATTATCAAAGTGAAAAGGGAACAAGATTAATTCATAATAAACAAGAAATAAAAATAAGTATGAGAGAGTTCTCCCCAATAGACAGTGAGGTGGCACAGTGCATAAGAATATTGGGCTTGGGAGTCAACAAGATCTGAGTTCAATCCCTGTCTCAGACACTCCCTAGCAAAGCAACTTAACCTTTCTGTTTCCTCACATGTAAAATGGTGATAGCACCTATTTTCACAGGATTGTTGTAAGGATAAAAACCATTTAATAATATTTGTAAAGGGGGCAAGCTAGGTGGCTTAGTAGAGAGCCAGGCTTTGAGTCAGGAAGGCCTGGATCAAATTTGACCTCAGATGCTTTCTAGCAGTGTGACCCTATGCAAATCACTTGGCCCCAATTATCTAGCCTTAGTCCTACTCTTACTGTTGATTCTAAGATAGAAGATAAGGGTTTAAAAATAATAATGGGGGGCAGCTGGGTAGCTCAGTGGATTGAGAGCCAGGCCCAGAGATGGGAGGTCCTGGGTTCAAATGTGACCTCAGATACTTCCTAGCTATGTGACCCTGGGCAAGTCACTTCATCCCCATTGCCCAGCCCTGACCACTTTCCTGCCTTAGAACCAATACATGGTATTGATTTTAATTAAAGGGTTTAATAAAGAAATGAAAATTTGAAAAAATTAAAAATAATAATGGCATTTGTAAAGAACTTAGTAAACCTTAAATGTTACTTATTATTCACTGGTATGGAGAAATTGGCAATATATTAATTGCCAAAGGGACCCTGGGACACTGGCATAATGGCAGTAAAATATTTGTATTTTGCAGGCTGGCCAATGAATGCCATTACTTGTCGGTAAATGAAAAGATCTGGAGAGCAGCACTTCATTTTTCTCTAGCACTTTGACAGGAACTTAGGAAAGTGATTATTGATTAGAGTTAAGAGGTATGTTAATTATAATAGTAATCACTGGAGCCAAACTTTAAGCCTTAAAGTAGTACTCAATAAGGGTAGCAAAACAAGCATGTCAGATGAGAGACATAAGAAAAGTGACTGAAGGATAACTTAATCTGAGTACTGGGCTCGAAAGGTACAGGGAGGTGACGAAGTCTGTGCCCCCTCCATAGCACTGTCTGCTCTGGAAGGGCCCTTGTCTGAGAGGGTACTGGAAGTCAGCTGTCACAAGGCCTTCCAAGAGGATATTGGCCAAATTGAGGTTTTCTGATTGCCATGATGAAGACTCTTAGTCAAACAGGCAGTGTAATTAAGAACCAATCACAATCTTAGTTAATAGGGTGTCTCTGGGCCTTATGTAACTAGTAACGCATAAAAAGCTGCTCTGACTGTATTAGGGACCGCTGCACTCTTTTACTGGCAACAATGAACAGGTTAAGTGTGGACCTTTTGTACTTCAGGCTCTCAATACCAAAAATTTATCTCAACACGCTGCAGGGAGTACCCTATTGCCATGCTACACTAAATGGCATACATTTTGGTTGTTTTGGATCTCAAGCATAATGAAAGGGTAAAAAAAAGCTTTTAAACCAAACTATGCAGTAGGGGGCAGCTGGGTAGCTAAGTGGATAGTCAGGCCTAGAGACGGGAGGTCCCAGGTGCAAATCTGGCCTCAGAAACTTCCTAGCTGTGTGACCCTGGGCAAGTCACTTAACCCCCATTGCCTAGCCCTTACTGTTCTTCTGCCTTGGAACCATTGATTCCAAGACGGAAGGGAAGGGTTTAAAAAAGCTATGCAGTAAAAATAAGTAAATAATTTCACTTGAGAGTTATGAGAAAAGGTTTACACTTGGATCAAGAAGAGCAGTAAAATCATTAAGGATAGTGGAAACAAAATGCTGGAATCCAGGGGTTAGAAAGGACTTCAGAGACCAGCTGGTCCAACAATCTACTCGATCCTTGTTTTCAAACAAAACCAAGTCTTTGAAGGGATCTAAGTATCTAGAATAGGTAGACTTTTGCCCAATTTATTTTGCATGACCTAAAATGATGGATGCCACAGAAGGAGCATAGAATTAGAAATCAGAAGACTGAGGTTTTACATGCTGGCTCTACCACTTCCTACTTCTGTGACCTATTGGCCTTATTTTTCTCCTCTAGAAAATAAGTCCCTTTTCCAAATTCTAAGATCCTAGGAATACAAGACACAATAAAGATAACGCCAATATTGCTGTTTTACACTGTATTTTATGCAGGAAAAGGTAGGGAAGAGGCATGGAAAGAGGAAGGGGAAACATGTCATGGTTATAAAACACAAAAATTAAAGATACAGGAAATGTGAGTAATTTATTGAATCTTGCAGATGCCCTTGTTCATAACTTTGTTAGAAAGTGGTTCTATTCTTAGAGAATAACTGTTAACTATTAAAATGATAAATGCCCATCTGCAAAGTATATTTGACTTCTATACGTACAAAACTGTAACATTTTTGAACAAATAATGCGTGTGCAGAAAGAAACCTGCATCTTTTTTCTTAAACTGATTGTCTCTGGCAAAATGAAAAAGCTCAGTGAATGAAATGAAATACCCAAAAGTCCACTGTCCAACCTAAGGCACTGTCCTCACCTCCAACAATTCCAGAGACATCAGGAAGGCTTAGGGCCTCCCTCCTCATTCAAGAGTGAGTTCCAGAAAGGAACATAGTTCAGCTTCAGAACACTGGTGATTCAATAATGAAAATTCAGTAGCAGTTGGGCTGATTAACTCGTATGAGTATCAGGCACAGGTTTAAGTACAGTTTGATGAAACTATTTTCATATTATGTATGATGTGCATGAATATATGCAGGTGTATGTATTATTACATGGGCTTAAGACTTGGTGATCTTTTCAGTGATTTCAAAGGAGGCAATTCATCCCTTCAAGCTGTAGAAAGGCAGGGAAACTGTTAAAAAGCACCTATTGACTGCATGCAGTCTTTAATAGGTAAGGAAATGTAGTGAACACATAAGAAAAAGAAAGAGAGACAGAGAGAGAGGGAGGGAGGGAGACAGAGAGAGAGCGACAGAGAGAGAGAGAGAGAGAGAGAGAGAGAGAGAGAGAGAGAGAGAGAGAGAGAGAGAGAGAGAGAGAGAGAGAGAGAGGGAGGGAGGGAGAGAGACAGAGACAGAGAGGGGGAGGGAGGGAGGGAGGGAGAAAGAGGGAGAGAGAGAAAGAGGGAGAGAGGGAGAGAGAGAGAGAGAGAGAGAGAGAGAGAGAGAGAGAGAGAGAGAGAGAGAGAGAGAGAGAGAGAGAGAGAGAGAGAGAGAGAAAGAGGGAGGGATGGAGGGAGGGAGAGAGAGGCCAAATACAATATGAAGGACTGTGAAAGCACCCAAATGTCCGTATTCCCCACAATATGAAAATGCTCCTGAGAGCAGGGTGGGATCATTACCTGAGAGATCTCATCAACACTTGCCCAATATCGATTCATTGACAGTCTAACAGTAAAGGGGTGATGGTTACTGAGGGGTTTAAAAATAAGAGCTGGAAGCATCCTTTCCTTCTCAAGCATACCATTTTAGAAAAATATTGACCAGTCAGTTTGGATGCTTCCTCACCACTTTGCATACGCCAAAGGGAAAATAAAACAAGCAAGAGATGGTTTAAAGGAAATTTTTAAAGGAACCAGAAATAATACTTTGCCAGGAAATCTTGCCACACTGAATGTTCACTAAACCCAAGAGGGAGGAAACAAACACAGGAGAGCTGAGTAACTCCCTGAAAGTACTCAAGGTGCACATGGAGAACTTGATCTTAACAGGGTTGAACTTGAGTGAAAGCAAGAAGGAACTTCTTGAAGAAAGACCTTGAGATGGGATCCAGAGACTTCCAGGAATGGAGTGTTTCTAGATCTGGCCAAAGACAAAACAGTGAGAAGAAAGATTGAGTCCAGAGGGTGATCCTGATCCCAGAGCACACAACCCTCTTCGATATTCTTCACTTCAGTACCTCATGACCCTTTCTCTTACTCACCTTTCCCCCAAGAAAAAAGATCACAATGACTTTGGGGACAGCAAACAAGATGCTGAGAGCACCGGAGACCATGTCTCCCAAACTGGGACAGCTGGAGGAAATGAGGCTGTTTAGCCTGAATTTTCACCTGACGAAAGTTTCTAACTCATTCTGCTTGGCCCCAAAGAGTGAAACTGCAAACAACAGATGGCAAGTTCACTTCAACAAGAGAAATCCCCAACGATTAAAAATGTCCAAAAATACAAGGGGCTGCTTTCATGAGTACTGAGTTTCGTCTCACTGCAGGCATTTGGGAACATCTAGGTGGATAGAGAGCTGGACTTGTGGAGTCAGGAAGACATGAGTTCAAATCTAGCCTCAGACACTTACTACCTGTATGACCCTGAGAGTCACTTAACCTTGGTTTGCCTCAGTTTCCCCATCTGTGAAATGAAGACAGTAATAGCAACCAAAGTTGTTAGAATCAAATGAGATAATATTTGCAAATTACTTAATACAGTGCCTGGCACATGGCAGACACTTAATAAATGCTTGTTTCCTTCCTTCAAGCAGAAGTGGGATGACTTTTTGTTGGGGATACTACATTAGGGAAATTGTGATTTCATTTGCACTAGGAACTCCCAGATGAGGAATTCCTTCTACCAGGGCAGGCCAGCATATTCTCTGCAACTTCTTAGTCCTAGAGAATTGCCTGGGAAGTTGAGAGAGGGAAGAGTCAAAGATAGGATTTGAAACCAGGTCCTTCTGGCTCTGAGGCCAGCTCTCATTCCACCATACCATACTGCCTCTCCAACAAGGGCAGGGGTGTGGACTGTATGAGCCCTCAGGTCACTTCTAACAATAAGATGCGCTACGACTATAATTCTTCAGAGATTTCCTACTTATTGGCCTAAATGAATATATTAAGATTCACAAGGACAGCCCCATTAATAACTCCCATAAAGAAGCCTTCTTGAAAGGCCAAATGGTCAACCTGGTA
Organism: Monodelphis domestica; assembly: GCF_027887165.1. Taxonomy (NCBI): domain Eukaryota; kingdom Metazoa; phylum Chordata; class Mammalia; order Didelphimorphia; family Didelphidae; genus Monodelphis; species Monodelphis domestica. The sequence continues at coordinate 47,623,159 of NC_077235.1, read as the reverse complement.
TAAAAATCCTCCCTTTTTATTAAGAATATTGGCAGCCCATAAAAAGCCACATTTTAACACTGCTGTTGTACAAAGGGCCTTGTTATGGGGCCCCCTCTCTACCTTAAAAGGAGGGGGTAAGGGGTTCTTTTGGCAGGCAGTCTTGGTAAAGCTCCTTCTCAGAATCAGGTTTTAAAATAATTGAAGAAAATGCCAAATTTCAGTTAGAATTTAGTGAAAATATGGATGTCATTTTTTCCTTCTTACCTGAGTTCATGAATCTCCCAAAATCGCTTCACAGGCCCCTTGTAAGTCCACGGGCACCCCTGCTTTATGGCCTATCATCAACTAATGACTATAATAAAGACTTGGATGAGTCTGTGGGAGCCTTCCTGAATATAGGTACGCCATGTTCAATGCTGCCACATCTCACAGCTTTTTAAACATTGCCCATCATTTGGCCAACAGTCTACTTCATTCAGTCTTGTATTGCCTAATGTTGGCTCTTCAAAACACGCAACTGTGGGGGTACATTTGTAATAAGATCTTGCTTTACCATGAATGGCAATACAGCCAAAATCTAGCATATTTGTTTTAAAAATGCAAATGGGGGCAGCTAGGTGACCCAGTGAATAGAAAGCCAGGCCTAGAGATAGGAGGTCCTGGGTTCAAATCTGACCTCAGATACTTCCTCACTGTCACTATGGTAAATCAGTTAACCCCAATTGCTTAGCTCTTACCACTCTTTGGCCTCGGAACCAATATTGGGTATTGATTCTAAGACAGAAGGTAAGGGTTATAAAAATGTAAGTGGTATTATTCTCATGACTGGGATTGTTCAAGAAGAAGATAGAGGATCCAGAGGCCTACTGGGGTTGCTTATGGAAGAATCCTCTGACACTTCTGTATAATGAACACTCTGGAGATCAAAGGACCACAAGGTATAGAGCTGAAAGTTGGGACAAGGAGTTGCTAAAAGTACACCTTGATAGTGAAGGAGGGAAGAAGCCCCAAAGTATGCAGAGTGAGTAATCCCCTTTCAAAAAACCAGTATTGTTGCTATTTCGATGAGCATCAGGGACTTGTGTTTTAATAAGAACAGACACTGGAAGGGAATCTTCTCTCATTGCTGGAGGCTCCCGCAAGAGACTATGGGCCTCGATCGTCTACTCCTCTATGTATACACTTACATGGAAGAACCCAAATATTTTTCCCAAACCAAACAAATTCATTTCCTATAATCTGTGTTTTGCCCCTTGGTTTTGTTTGTTGAAAAGTTTTTCTTTTTCCAAACTCTAATTTCTTGACTAGATGTATCCATTGAAGTGCTGCTTGAAGAGGTTAACCCAAAGGCATGTTTTCACCCTAATATTTTTGCATTTTGTATTTTAATGTTAAACAAATATTTTCAGTCTATTTATAGAAAAGGGATGGAAATATTGCCACAAAAGTCCAAGAAAAATGTCCTGAATGAATGAATGAAGCAAGTGCTTCAAAATAATTTTTGTGTGGAGAAAAAAATCAAGAACCAAAATAAAATCACTGATTTATAGAATAGGGAAAGCCAACTGTGATAGAAAAAGAACCGCTAGAAGCCAAGACTCTTGGGTTCTATTCCCAGATCTGCCACTTATTTCCTGAGTGACTAAAGCCAAAAACATCAACTCTCTGGATCTCAGTTTCCTTATTATTGAAATGGGAATAATAATCAATATCTCATGGAGTTGCTATGGGAACCAAAGCAGGTAATGGTTGTAAAAGTGCTATATTTTGAGGACCACTCATGTCATCAGTGGGTATGCCCTCTACTGATGGAGATCATAATCTTGCCACAACTTGGCATATTTTCTCTGTAAGCTGCTGTGGCTGAAAAGATGATCACTGTGACAAACCTTATCATCAGCCTCTCTCTGACCCTAACTGGTCCTGGGAAAACCAGACACACAGTCCTTTGCAAAGCCCACACTTGAAACCCCTTAGCTCAATAGACCCCATCAAAACTTGGGCTTCCTCCATAAACACAATCTCTGAGAACCCAAGGTACCAAGGGCCAACTTTTGTGAGGTCGACTTAATATAAATGTACGCTGTCATCAGAAAAACACAAGGAGAGCAATAATGTTTGAAAGAAGCAACTGACTTTTTATTGGTATAAAATTACCTTAATTGCTTCCTGCAGATGTGGTCAAAGGATTCGTTGCTGAATCCTCCTCAAAAGCTAACTTGGGACTTGGAGTAAATGTAGCAGCATCATTTGAGTTTTGAGTACAGCTATCGGGAGTGTTGCTGGAATTCGGTTGGCTAGATTTGGCATGTTCTTCAAGATCAATAACCTCCTCAAAAGTCCACGTATCGGATTTTCCATTCAGGTCTGATGTGTGCTCGGTTTCAACAGCATCCACAATTTCTGAGTTTGGAGTAACCGTGTCTTTGGCAGAAAGGCTGGGAAAAGATGTTTGAAATAAATGTCTTGCCTACTCAAAGACCAATATTTTATTTGGAGAAGCATTCTGCCCTTTGATTAACTTTCACTAAGCAAGCCCAATGGGACAATATAAAAATATGCACGAATGGTCTGATTACAGATGGTCCTCGACTCATGAAAAGCAGTTGCACCCTAAGTAACTTTCTAAGCCAATCTAGGTGTAGAAGTTGCAAAGGATTACTCCCATAAGTATTACAAAGGGTGAGGTTCATTTCCAGGCCAACACACAAATGCCCCTTTAGCCCATAATAAAATTAGACCCTTTATATCATGATTTTTATAGGAAAAAGTATCCCAGAACTTAATTGAGAGCTCTCCATTGCCAAAATCCTAGCAATGACTTGTATGAGGATTCTGGGGGTTGTTGTGGGGAGATGGTGTGGGACTGGGAACACTCACTAGCTTGACAAAGAAATAGGGGTGAAGGCAGAGGATACAAAGGTTACAGCTAGGCCTAGGGAGCTCCAGCAACCTCTAGAGTGGGTGTTGCTCTGTAGAGTAAGAGGTAGGCAGAGATTTCTGTTGCAATCCCTCAGTAACTGTTCTAATCAAGGTTGTGATAGGGTGGGGGGTGAAGTTTCTGGAGCTGGGAAGGAAGGGGCTATGAAGACGATCAATTCTAATTCCAGCAGCATTCGTGTTCATTCACCAAGTCTGGAGAGGGGAGAAGTAAAGTAGTGCCTGTTATATCTGCCGAGAGTAATGGGCATATAATTGTATTCTATTTAGCTACTGTTAATTAGATATTCTGAAGACAGAGTGAAGAGAGTGAAGTAACTATTCTAACTACAAATCGGAAAAAATGCTTTACAATAAATTGTTGGTTACTACATTGTAGAGGTGACTTTAACAGACTTTAAAAGCTAGGCCCTGGGGATCTAAGGTAGAAATACAGTATTTCCCTCTGACTGAGGAGAACAGAAACCAAAGGGATTCCATGCTTTTGATGTTTCTAAAAGGCAGGAAAAGAAGTTTAAGTTGATTCCAAATAGAAGCTTCCACAGGAGGACTGTCTGAGCAAAGAACAGCTAAAAATTCAGAGCTTTCAGAATGGTATCTTTGGAGAACTGAAAATTTATGTCATGAAGCCTCGACCATTCCCACTTGCTTTACCTTATCTTTTTTTCAAATAAGTTTAAAGAAATTAATTAATAATTCCATGGAAAATATTCCATCCTACCTTCTCAAAAAAGCTGTATTTTATTTATAAAGGTGACTAACCTAGTGTCTGTTGCCAGAGTCATATCCAAATCAGGTTTGCTATTTTCTGGCTCTGGGGCCATCTCATTGCCATTGGTGATGAGTGCGTCAGTCTCGTTGCTGGTTGTAGTTTCGGTTTGTATCTCACAAGGTACCTGAGGAGGCGTCGTAGCACTAAGTTCTCCTGAGGGTTTGACTTCTTCAGGTGAGTCACTTTCAGTGATTTTGACTGTGAAGATAAAAGATAGAATAAAAAACCAGTTGAGTTTCAAGATCAACTATAATAAAGCACAACAGATCTCTCCAATATCTTATTAGATGAGAGGTAAAATTAGGAAGCTAGAGCTATGTTTAGAGGCAGCAGTACTGCCCCAGGGCATGCTGCTCATCAAATACCAACATATCTTCTCTAGGTGGATGGCAGTACACTGAGCAGAAGTTATGAAGAAGGGTTTCAATAGAATCTCCACCCTCAAGAACTGAAATGTGATGGGGTGCCAATTATGATCATTGCCTTTCTGGTCCCACCTCTCCAAAAGATGCCTCTATTGTCTCCCTTCTGCATGGAATGTGAAAAAAGACTGAATTTAACTACATTCCTTTATACCAAGAACTTGTAACATGGGGCCTAGATCCCCAAGGCATCCACAGACTTCAGAGGATCCATCAACTGGAATGGAAAAAAGTTGCATCTTTTCACCAACCTCTAAAGGAAACCTAGCATTTCTTTCAGTTATAAATTTTTTTAAAAACCAACACATGATTCTGAAAAGGGCTTCACTAGATTGCTAAAGGGGTCCAAGACAAAGAACCCCTGCATTGTAGCACGAGATCTCAGACCTAAATAAATACTTCCATAGTGAACTGATTTGGGAAAACAGAGAAAGAACATAAAAAGGGGCCATTCATTATAACTCCCCTTGTCTTCTGGGTAGGATGTATTCAGTTTTCCAAACCTTACAAAGATTAATTTCATATCCTGTCAGTCATGAAAAGCTTCATACATTAAAACTCTATGAAGTTTCACCTTACATTTAAATAAATACAGATACCCTCTAATTTATTAGATCACTTCAAACTGAGAGCTCCAGTTTCATCTGTAAAATGGGAGTTAATATCACTTTAACCACCTACCTCACAAGATTTTAGCAGGAAAAAGTGCTTTGCAATCCTTAAAGCACTTTACAAATGGGAGTTATGATTATCATGATTATAATCATTCTCCAGCATCCTAAATAATTATTACAAAAGCTAAACTTATGAATGGAGGCATACCCAGGGGGTCCACTGTTTCCAAATTTTCTTTGTCTGCTTCAACAGCATCATCCTCGTCAATAGCCTCATTCTTAGACTTCTCTTCACTCTGTAACCAAGCAACACATGACTGGGCTCAGGAACTATTTGCTATCAAACCATCTCTATTATTTCAGTGTTCACTTTTCTATGATAATTATTTTACGCCTTCAGATTAAAAGTTAATTGGGGTTGTAGGTGGCAAAATGGATAGAGCACCAGGCCTGGAGTTGGGAGGTCCTGGGTTCAAATCTGACCTCATACACTTCCTGGGCTGTGACTCTGGGCGAGTCACTTAACTGCAGCTGCCTAGCCCTTGCCCTTCTGTCTTAGAGTTGTTACTAAGAAAGAAAGAGTTTTTAAAAAAGATTAAAGGTTAATTGTCTATGACTTGAGGGCAGTGGCCCATGGAATGAGACCCAAGAGAGCAGGAAAGACAACAGTGGTTGAACTGCAGGTGTAATTTCAGTGTGGGGAAGTAGGCCTGAAAGTTAGGCTCAGTCACAAACAGAGGACACAGTAACCTGGTAAAGGTGTGTATACTGAAACTATGGCAAAAGGACAGATTCTTCTGTCCTAAAGAAGAACTCCTGATACTCAAAGTTTCTTTGGAAGGTAGAGTTTTCTAACTGTAATTATAGTTTGGCGTTGCTTTTCACAAATACGCCAGTGGAATTTGTCTCTATTTTTATGTCAGTGACCATATTTATAAGTTAAAAACAGGAAAAACCTGACATAAACTTCAGTACATCACTTCTTAATGAGGCATCGTTAGCATAACAACTTCATTCATTCTAAATGCCATAGGATCAAAGGGGGCTAGTCTGGACTCTCAGCTCTGAGAGGCTGGACAAGTCACTTCTCTGAGTCTTAGTCTCCTCATTCTTAAGATGGGGAGGATAAGGGGGCAGTTGGGTGGCTCAGTGGATTGAAGGTCAGGCCTAGAGATGGGAGGTCCTGGGTTCAAATCTGGTCTCAGATACTTCCCAGCTGTGTGACCCTGGGCAAGTCACTTCACCCCCATTGCCCAACCCTGACCACTCTCCTGCCTTAGAACCAATACACAGTATTGTTTCTAAGATAGAAGGTAAGGGTTTAAAAAAAGATGGAGAGGATGAGATCAGAGGATTTAGATCTCAATTCTAAGCCACTACCCTTTCTACACCACCATGCCTCAGTGGCAAATTCTCATTGTTATTTCACAGTGTACAATTTAATAAACCTTTTCAAAGTGAGTGTCTGGGTGGTATAATGGATAGAGCACTTAGGCCCAGAGGCAGAAAGACCTGGGGTCATATCCTGGCCATGCTGTAGGTCAGAAGCTCACCAGGCAGACAGAACCAGATTAAGATGTAATTGAGAAATATTTACCAAAATAAATAAAAATACAAATGTGTGGTTTTCTAAGTCAAAATGTGGACACCAGGGATAGTGCTATATACTTGAGCAATCCCTTTCTTATTGAATCTGATTCCACTGCTCTAGGCAGCCCTCTAAGATGCCAACATGCACTGGCACAAGAAGTTTCATTAGCCAAGAATTCCCTATTCCAGAAAAATTGCAGGTCCATTCCCCTAAACTCACCTTGCTACAAAATTTAGTCTCTGATAAAAAAGCATGAAATGATTGCAGAAACAATGAGAATTCTGGCATTTAGCCCTGTGAGACTAAAGAAAGATAATTTTGATTTCATTTGTTTTCCTGAAGGGCCAGAAAGTCCCCTCCTCCTTCTGTTCTCTGCCCCATGGAATTAAAATCTATATTGATCCCAACTGGTTAGGCACAAGGCTCAACAACAGAAGGCAAGTAAAGCAGGAATGGACTCAGCAGCTATTGAAGTGTTTCTGGTAGCTTTGGGGAAGAAAAGCTGCTGAGTAAAGATATTTTGAATAGGTCCCGAATAGGACCAACATAGTAGGCCTCACTGACTCTTCAGAGACCCTGAACCTCCAATGCAAAATGCCCACTTCACAGTCACAAAGTAATTTTCCATCAACTACCCTGTATGATATTTGGTACAACCACTGTACCCATCTTACAAGTAGGGAAACCAAGGCTCCAAAGAGAAAGAACTTGCCCTCAGTCATGTGGCAAGAATTGAGGGAGCAAGGATTTGAGGACTCAAAAGACTAGTGTCCTTTGTAAATTTCCCACCAATAGGGATTTATTCAGTGTTTACTTAATATGGGCTGAGTATATTCTAAGCACCGAGGTTCCAAAGAACAGCAAAAACAGGGTCCCTGCTCACATTTTGATGGGGAGACATACAAACAACTATGATCATACAGAAGAAAGAGTCGGAATGAAAGGGAATCTGAGGGGGATGTCAATTTGGAATAGGGGAGGCTGAAAAAATTCTTCAGAAGATGAGAACTGAGCTGAGTTTTGAAGGAAGACAGAAAAGTCAGGAGGCAGAGGGAAGAACATGGAAACAGCCAGGCAAAAGGTACAGTGTCAAGAGATAGATAAACATCAAGGAGGCCAGTGTCATGGACCATAAATTACATAAAGTGCAAAAAGACTGAAGAGGAAGGACGTGGCCAGGTTGTGAAGAGCATGAAAAGCCCAGTGGAAGATTTTTCCATTTTCAACTGGATTTGATTGAGCAGAGGAGGTAACACAGTCAGATCTGTGCTTTAGGGATGTCACTCTGGCACCTGAGAGGAGGATAGACTGGAATGGAGAAAGATTTAAGATAGGCCTCCACCAGCAGGTAGACTGCCAACTGCAGTAGTCCAGGGGAGAGGTGCTGAAGCCTGCACTGGGAGTTGGGGTGAGGTAGTAGCAGAGAAGAGGAGCGAGAGTATTTCAGAGATGCTGTGAAGGCAGAAAACAGGATGAGAAATAGAGTGGATACATAAGGCGAATACAAGTCAAAGAGTTAAGGATGACACTGAGGTAGCAAGCCTGGGTAACTGGGAAGTTAGCTGCATCCTCAACAGTAAAAGAAAAGTTAGGAAGAAAGGTTTTTTGGGGGAGGAAGATAATGAATAATAATAAAAATGTTTAAGTTCTTATATAAGTGTGATCTAATATTAATTTCTTTCTTGGACCTTTATTCCATTTGTCCAGGTTACAGTTCATGAACATTTCCACCAAAGGGTAAGTAGAAGAAAGAATAAAAAGGTGAATCTCAACAATTTTCAATCTGCTACCCATGAGTTTTGAAAGAGTTTCAAATGTGTCTTTCCATATGAAAATTGTATGTCAAGGGTTCCTACTGGAAATCGACATCTTAAAACCAATATTGTGATAACTGGGTTTCAATATCATTAGTTTTCTTTTTTCCTTTATGAATTTGTAAACTTGATTCTGAGAAGGTACCCATCAGTAGCCATCACCAGCCAGTCTGCCAAAGGAGCCCAGGACCCAAGGAAAGTTCCAAAGCCCTAACTGGAGGGTCCTTTTGGGTTTCTTATTCTCCCAATTTCAATTCAGTTTAATTTAACAAGGATTTAGTGTGGCAGGAGAAAGACGAAAGTAGGAAGCTTCTGTCCTACTGGGGATTCTCTCTCTCACTCTGGGGGGACACTTGGGGAATCTTAAGAATGATCTCATAGGAGGTGGCACTTGAGTTGAGCCTTGGCTAGAATGAGGTGTTCCAAGAAGATAGGGTGAGGAGGGAGACCATTCTAGGTATGTAGGACAACCAGCACAAAGATGGGAGACAGAAGGTCATCTATGGGGCACAGCAAGTAGGTCAAGTTAGCCTGAATATGGAGTAATCTGGCCCAGCTGATTGAGAGATAAGAAGATAAAGAGGAACAGGTGGCACACTTGCCCCGTAGATAAGCTTACCTGCTCTGAATTCTGTTCAACCTTTCTGGTCCTCTTCATAATTTCTTCAATTCTCTATTAGAAGAAAAAAAAATATAGCTCTCTATCTATCAACCATAACTCTTAAAGAGCTATAAAAAAGAAATGGATAGAATTGAAACAGGAGGCTGTCAAAGTAATCATCTCTGACAACTGGTTTATCATTCTTTTCTGTCAATTAGGTACAAATAATCTAAGGATCCGGGTCCCAAATTTCCTTTCTTACTGCACTCTTCAAAGCGCTGTGAATGCTAATCACTTTGTTTCTCATTTGAATTTGGCCCAGCAGAAAGGTTATTCTTTATCATAAATAAAGATTATTGCCAACAAATGAGAATTTGTTTTTTGAAGCAATAAAACAACATACATATTAACAATAATGGCTAATATTCAAACATAATATAGCAAAAATCTGAGTGTAGTTTTATGCTTTAGTAGTTTAAAAGTATATTACGATTTTGGGGGTATCCTGTATAGACCTTTAAGGTCTACAAAGCATTTCAGTCAGTGTTCTCTCATTTAACTGATTTGGTACTCTTATTATCCCCATTTTAGAGATGAGGAGGCTGAGGTTAGAAGTGACTTGTCCAGGGTCATATAGATAGTAAGTACCTGGAGTAGAATTCAAACTAAGATCTTTCTGATTCTAAGTCTGGCACATAACTGCCTTTCTAAATTTAGAGGACACTTGTATGTAGTGCTCTAAGAAACTTTGTTAGCGGAGGTAGAAATAATGAAGGAAATAGAGGAATGCATTCCAGGCCTTGGATTCCCTTGGCAGGACACATCCTTTGGCCTCTTCAGGTGAGGCTGACTGTGGACCTCCCAGCTTTTTCAGCTTGCAAAAGGTGACTCATTCATGTACCGCAGTCCTCAGAGGCCATGGGAGAGGCTGTGGTCTAGGGATCAGCTCTCCTCATCCTCAAGTGACCAGACTTTTCAAAGTCCTTGGATTGTATGTCCTATGATGGTCCTAGGACCCTGCCTGCCCTAAGTCAGTACAATTGCTTTCTCTTCAGTTATTACCAAAACTGACCCTGTGTCAAGCTGAGAAGCTGCCTCAATTCTTCCCATGGCTCGGCCCCCTTTTGTGAAAAGCAGCTTTATTTCTAGAGGATTCTACAGCTGGAGGCATATAATATGACGTCCCTCCCCAAGAGCACACTCAGCCTGCAATATTCCACCAAGTTCAAGAGGAGGAGGAGGAGGAGGAGGAGGAAGAAGAAGAAGGGAGAAGAGAAGCATCTTCTCCCTTGCAGGGCAATCTGAGGCACTCGTCAGGGTGGGCAGAGGACAGACACAGCATCTAGCTGACCTTCTTTCTCTCCAGGCGTTCTTGCACACTCTGCTCCATTATCCGTTCACGCTCCCGCCTCTGCCTTGCAGCTTCCTCCTGGGCCTTCACTTCAGCTTCCTCCTTCTATAATAAGTAGGGAAATGGCACAGTGCTCAGTTTCATATGTAACCGGAGCTCTGGGATCAGTCACTCAGCGTTTTTGGGGACTAGAGTATTATCACACACAAACATGAAATGGGTCCCCAAGATAAAACAATGCCCAGAGTGTAGCTGGTTGCACAGGACCCATGTAGATCTGACATCTGCAAGCGAAATGGCACTTGTGGAAGTGAATGCTGCTGGAGCAAAAGCTTCTGTCTTCTGGGCAGCCATCAAACTTGTACTTTGGGCAAGATGTCAAATGACACTACAGTAGATTTCAAGAAGTTAAGAGTAGAGATGGTCAAAAAGTACTAAAGCTATTGTAGCAAAGGGACATTGATTGGGGCACTGTTGGTGTACCATATGCAGAGTACCAATTATGTAAAACATTTTGTTGTTGTTGAATCATTTCAATCATTTCCTGATTCTCTGTGACCCCATTTGGGGTTTTCTTGGCAGATACTGGAGTTGTTGGCCATTTCTTTCTCCAGCTCATTTTATAGATAAGGTAACTAGAGCAAATGGGGTTAAGTGATTTGCCCAGGGTCACATAGCTAGCTAATGTGAGGCCACAATTGAACAAGGAAGATGAGACTTCTGGACTCTAAGCTCAGCACTCTGTCCACTGCGCCACCTAGCTGCCCCTGGTAAAACATCAGAGTACAATAAAATAAGACTAACACTAAAATTATACTACTAAGTAGAATCTCATCTTTCTCTGAAACTCTATATGGTACCTCAGGCACCTGTAGGATCATCATTAAGAACAACAGCAATGAAGGTGTGAAGGAATTGTGATAGGAGAGTCTAGGTTACTAGAATGCTGGATGAACAAAAACTGGAAAATCTTTCTTGTTACACCAATACAGAAGTTGTTATAGAAAATCTGAGCTCTCTATTAATATGCCAGATCAGAGTCACAATTCCTAATTGTCCGAGAAATGCTTAAAAGGTTCTCAAAGAGGACCTCACCATACAATGTGAATGTTCACACTCACTTCTACCATATAACTAATTCCATTTTGTAAGGCTTAAGACTAAGAAGAGAGGTGTGAAGTGGACTGCTGAGAATAAAAATCCCGAAGAGCTCACTACCAGACAGGAGAGTTAGGCCAGTCTATTACAAGTTCCTAACATTCATGTTTCAACCAAACTAGAATGCTCCCCTCCAGTGCCTCATGTTTGTGTCTCTGCTCATGCTGAGGCAGCAGATGAGGAAAGCCTTCATTCTTCTGACCACATCCCTCCTCCACCTCTCTTTCTACTACCATCACATCTACTCTAAGTTGCAGGTCAAAGGCCACCTCATTCCCCTGAAATCTTCCCTGCTTGCCCTGCCTAGAGTTGACTTCTCATCTGATCGCCCAACACCTGACACTCCTTTTAGACACATCTCATATTTACCAGTGGGTGCACCATATAGCCCGCTTCCTGTATTCTTTCTAAGCTCCAAAGCAGGGAGAGTGGCTTATATGTCTCTGCATTTCCCCTGAGGCTCTGGACAATGCAACTGATTTCACAGAAATGTTTGTTGAACAACCTTTGCCAGTGGCTTTGCACTCTAAACTACAAGTGTACTTACTTTAAACTATGGAAATAATCTTCACCTTTTCCTCTTTCTTTAAACCCTCACTCCTTTTCTTCTTTGTCTTATGTCTGCTTTACCTTCCCAATTCCCATTTTATCCAACCCTTAGAGCCGCCTCCACGTCCTCTGGTCCTCTCCAATCAGTTCAGACCACATTGTTCACCTCTCTCACCTTCAGCATTTATTGTTTATCCCCCACATTTGGGTTCTTGTATTCTTCTCCAGTTGTCTCAGTGTCTTGTCTCTATAACAAGACTATGAATTCAAGATGTGGTATGCCTCCTCCCTCCTTCCACATTAACTTCTTTTCAACACATATCTTCATAAGCACCCAGCACAGTTCTGAGGCATATAATAATGTTTAGTAAGTACTCAGTGGTTTAATTTTATGGGCCTGAGATAGTAACTATTTTAACTAAAGAATACTTGGGGAAACAGATGATTTGAGTTTTCTCTTTCAGTCTGGTGCTCAGGTCAGGTCAGACATAACCTATGGGAGATGACTTCGAAAAAATGATTAACCTTTCGGGCTCGTAGCTGGCCAAAGTAGAAAATGTTCTAAGCACATACCTGACTGATCCATCCAAGAGACCAAAGTACTAGGTAGGACACATACTACACTGAGTGGACAAGAGGCTTACTAGGAAGCACAGGTGACTCCTGCTGTTTCCTAGTAAGACAGCTTAGCACTAGCACACCTGCTGCTGGAGTTCTGCAGCCAGCCTCTCCTGGTCCTCTTCTGTCTTCTGTTGCTGTTCTTCTGGTGGGCTTGTTTCCCCAAGTTGAGTGTGCCCAGCATCCCTTTCTTCTTCTGCCTCAATTGCTTTCTTTTCAGTTTCCTCTTTTACTTTCCTAGTAACATAAGCAGAAAATGGTTAGATTTGTTACTCTGGAAACAGCTCTTTTCCTAAAACATGGCTTCAGAAGGTTGTTTTTCAAAACACAGCCAAAAACATCTTTTACAGGATCACTCTCTATACTTTTACCCTTTCTTGTGATTTACATGGGTCTCCATAATTCCCTCCTGCTACCCCATCCCCCCAACATCACTGGACTTGATGCGAGAAGGCCTAGTTTGAATCCAGGTTTTGCCATAAACTAACTTTGGGATGCTGAACAAGGCCTCATCAGAAAAATGTCTTCATCCACAGATTAGGGATGACAGCATTTATACTACTTAACAGGGAAATTGAGAGAAGTACATGAGAATATAGGTGAAAAGACAGTGCTAAACAAACTGAAGTGACTATTTCCCCAGTGCTGCTAAAAATGAAATTAAGGAGAGTTTTAGAAAGGCAAGTCAATCTAGAGTCTTCTATAAAGACAAGTCAATAATGCATTGGTTTTGAAAAAAATATCTACACACTAGCCCCATTTTTTCAGTGAAACTGGTTTTGAAGAGATTTATTATACAAATATCTAATAATAATTGACATTGATATAGCATATTAAAGTTTATAAAGCATTTATATAAGGTATCTCATTTGAGGCCCACAAAACCCTGTGAGGCAGGTGCTATAGTTATCATCCCTATATTATAGGCAAGGAGGCAGCTGGGTGGCTCAGTGGATTGAGAAGCAGGCCTAGAGACAGGAGGTCCTGGGTTCCAATCTAGCCTTAGACACTTCCTAGCTGTGTGACCCTGGGCAAGTCCCTTAACCCCCATTGCCTAGCCCTTAACACTCTCCTGCCTTAGAAGATGGAAGGGAAGGATTTTAAATAAAAATAAAATAAAGAGGCAACTAAGTATGTGCCTTTGGCCACAGAGCTAACAAGTATCAGGGACAGGATTTGAATCCTGCTCTTCAAATGTCTGTTCATCTATACTGTTCTGTGCTTCCACTCAAATTTTATTGTCCACTAATTTAAATGATAAATAATTCTAAGCATGTTATGCATATTCTCATCTCTGTGCCTTAGCTCATGAAGGTGCCCTCCCCTTCTTTCCTTCTTACCTAACAAGATCCCACCCATCATTCCAAATTGACCTCAAATCCCTACACCACTCAGAAGCTATTCATTTATTTCTATAGCTCCTACAATCATACTACACAATTTAAAACTCATATTCTCCTGCACGGATCAGTAACTGTTTCATGTGAATCTTATCCATCCAACAAGATTATAACCTCCTTGAGGGCAGAGATTCTCTCATGTGAGGTATGGAAAGCAAGCAAGCGAATGCAGTTTTAGGCTATATCAAGCATGTTCTAGTGTCCAGGCCTGGGGAGCTTACAGACAATCTGTACTCCGTCTAGGGCAGAACACCATATGGAATATCACATTCAGTTTGGGATGCCACATTTTATCTTTTTAAACATTATTTTATTTGGTCGTTTTCATACATTATTCATTGGAAACAGAGATCATTTTCTTTTCCTCCCCCACCTCCTCCCGCCACCCTTCCCCTAGCTAACGTGCAATTCCACTGGGTATCACATGTGTCCTTGCTCTGAACCCATTTCCTTGTTGTTGGTATTTGCATTAGGATATTCATTTAGCATCTCTCCTCAATCATATCCTCTCAACCCCTGTAGTCAAGCAGTTGCTTTTCCTCAGTGTTTTTACTCCCACAGTTTGTCCTCTGCTTGAGGATAGTGTTTTTCCTCATAGATCCCTGCAGATTGTTCAGGGTCATTGCATTGCCACTAATGGAGGAGTCCATTATGTTCTATTGAACCACAGTGTCTCAGTCTCTGTGTATAATGTTCTCCTGGTTCTGCTCTTTTCACTCTGCATCACTTCCTGGAGGTTGTTCCAGTCTCCATGGAATTCCTCCACTTTATTATTCCTTTGAGCACAATAGTATTCCATCACCAACATATACCACAATTTGTTCAGCCATTTCCCAATTGAAGGGCTTCCCCTTATTTTCCAATTTTTTGCCACCACAAAGAGTGCAGCTACGAATATTTTTGTACAAGTCTTTTTCCTTATTATCTCTTTGGGGTACAAACCCAGCAGTGCTATGGCTGGATCAAAGGGCAGACAGTCTTTTATCACCCTTTGGGAATAGTTCCAAATTGCCCTCCAGAATGGTTGGATCAATTCACAACTCCACCAGCAATGAATTAGTGTCCCCACTTTGCCACATCCCCTCTAGCGTTCATTACTTTTCTTTGCTGTCATGTTAGCCAATCTGTTAGGTGTGAGGTGATACTTCAGAGTTGTTTTGATTTGCATCTCTGATTATAAGAGATTTAGAACATTTTTTCATGTGCTTATTAATAGTTTTGATTTCTTTAACTGAAAACTGCCTATTACTGTCCCTTGCCCATTTTTCAATTGGAGAGTGACTTGATTTTTTGTATAGCTGGTTTAACTCTTTATAAATTTGAGTAATTAGAACTTTGTCAGGTTTTTGTTATGAAGATTGTTTCCCAATTTGTTGCCTCCCTTCTAATTTTAGTTACATTGGTTTTGTTTCTACAGAAACTTGTTAATTTGATATAGTCAAAATTATTTATTTTACATTTTGTGACTCTTTCTAAGTCTTGCTTGGTTTTAAAATCTTTCCCTTCCCAAAGATCTGACATGTATACTATTCTGGTTCACCTAATTTACTTATAGTTTCCTTCTTTATGTTCAGGTCATTCACCCATTCTGAGTTTATCTTGGTGAAGGGTGTGAGATGTTGATCCAAACCTAATCTCTCCCACACTGTCTTCCAGTTTTCCCAGCAGTTTTTTATAAAATAGTGGATTTTTGTCCCCAAAGCTGGGGTCTTTGGGTTTGTCATAGACTGTCTTGCTGAGGTCATTTACCCCAAGTCTATTCCACTGATCCTTCTTTCTGTCTCTTAGCCAGTACTAAATTGTTTTGATGACCACTGCTATGTAATATAGTTTGAGATCTGGGACTGCAAGGCCACCTTCCTTTGTATTTTTTTCATCATTTCCCTGGATATCCTTGATCCTTTGTTCTTCCAAATGGACTTTGTTATGGTTTTCTCTAATTCAGTAAAAACGTTTTTTGGAAGTTCAATGGATATGGCACTAAATAGATAAGTTTGGGTAGGATGGTCATTTTTATTATGTTAGCTCACCCTGCCCATGAGCAATCAATGTTTTTCCAATTGTTTAGATCTAGTTTTTATTGTGTGGAGAGTGTTTTGTAGTTGTGTTCATATAGTTCCTGTGTGTCTCAGCAGATAGATTCCTAAGTATTTTAAATGGACTTTAAATGGAATTTCTCTTTCTAGTTCTTGCTGCTGAACTGGGTTGGAGATAGAAATGCTGATGACTTATATGGATTTATTTTGTATCCTGCAATTTTGCTAAAGTTGTTGATTATTTCAACTAGCTTTTTGGTTGATTCTCCAGGATTCTTTAAGTAAATCATCATATCATCCGCAAAGTGACAGCTTGGTCTCCTCATTGCCAATTTTAATACCTTCAATTTCTTTTTCTTCTCTAATTGCTACTGCTAGTGTTTCTAGTACAATATTAAATAGTAAAGGTGATAATGGGCATCCTTATTTGACTCCTGATCTTATTGGGAAGGCTTCTAGTTTATCCCCATTGCAGATGATGTTTGCTGATGGTTTTAGATATATACTGTTTATTATTTTTAGGAAAGACCCTTTTATTCCTATACTTTCTAGTGTTTTCAATAGGAATGGGTGTTGTATTTTATCAAAGGCTTTTTCTGCATCTATTGAGATAATCATGTGATTTTTGTCAGTTTGCTTGTTAATATGGTCAATTATGTGGATGCTTTTCCTAATATTGAACCATCCTTGCATTCCTGGTATGAATCCGACCTGATCATAGTGGATAACCCTTGTGATGACTTGCTGGAGTCTTTTTGCTAGTATCTTATTTAAGATTTTTGCATCTATATTTATTAGGGAGATTGGCCTATAGTTTTCTTTCTCTGTTTTTGACCTGCCTGGCTTTGGGATCAGTACCATGTTTGTGTCATAAAAAGAATTTGGTAGAACCCCTTCTAGGCTTATTCTGTCAAATAGTTTATATAATATTGGGAGTAGTTGTTCTTTGAAAGTTTGATAGAATTCATTTATGAATCCATCTGGACCTGGGGATTTTTTCTTAGGGAGTTCTTTGATGACTTGTTCAATTTCTTTTTCTGATATGGGGTTGTTTAGGTAATTTATTTCTTCCTCTTTTAGTCTAGGCAATTTATATTTTTGTAAGTATTCATCCATATCACCTGGAGGGATGCCACATTTTAGAAAGGGCTGTGACTCAAAGGAGTCTTCCTAGTGGCCAAAAGGAAAGGGAAGGATACCCAAAAGGCTGTAACTATCAAATGCCTCCAAAGTACAATTCATACTTAGAACACTCCAAGGCATGGTGCATGGTCCAGGGTCAAGAATGACCAAGTTCAATAGTACTAAAAAGTGCTTGTGCAAAATACATCTGGCCAGATGTCAGGCCAGCTCACAAAGCACAGTGGAATAAGTTTTGGACTGGGGAGTCCAAAGGCCTGAGTTTCAGAAATGGCTCTAAGATGTGTGACCATCTGCATTGGGGCAAGGAATTCCTGGTACTAATTAAACAACCCTCACTCCCAGTGATAAGTTCCCTAAAGTAAATTACAAAGACAAGAGAGCCTATAGAAAATGTTTTGAAGTATTCAACACCTTCAGAAAAGCTTCCTGGGCTGATGTGAGCATTCACACACACTAAGGAAGGAGGTGGTGATCATGAGGCTGGCTCTGTTGGTTCCTTGGGCAAAGAAGGCCCATCATGATTACTTTACTTAAACTTGCAAATATGCTGTATTAGTGTTATTTATTTTGTTGAGCTGTAATTGTATACCAACATAATATGCTGGATCCCCTCCCTTCACCAATGCAGAATGTGACCTCGATGAATGACTACAGGCAAAATAAAATTCACTGTCTCACAGTTAACCTTGGGTGACAAGTCCCTAGTATTTTAGCTAACCCACAAAGAATCTCTCACTGGGCTTACACTCAAAGCTTTCCCAGCTTGGTACAGTCTTTGAGAATCCAGGGGGCACTTTCATACAACAATGAGGAATCAGAAGGAGACATCAGTGGAAGTTCAATACTGTGTCATTTTAGAGTTAGTATTATACTCCTATTCAATCAATGCTTTCTTTCTATTGAAGAAATTTCCTCTTTGTGCCTTATACAGTATAAAAGAGGGATTTTATTGTATTTTAAAGGGTGCTAAAATTGAAGCCTGAAAAGCTGAAGGCAAGCTCTCAAGACAGTTCCATCATGGTGACAGAGGGCTAGCCACCAAATATAAAATAAGATTGATCCCCCAACTTCAGACAGCTCTCTTAGAGGCCAGGATAGCAAGCTCAAGAAATAGTGTATGACATAGAGTGAAGGTGACGGGTTGGAACAGAATATACTATGCCTCAGCTACTTCCGTGAAGGCAGGAATAGTAGTCATGATCTCTGACAGGGAAAAATGGATATAACTGGAAGGGATGAACAGGATAACTATATTCTTTTGGGGGGAGGGTACTATGGATAATATTAGAAACATTATCAATATTGGCCCTATATGCACCAAATGTTATAGCACCCAGATTTTTAAAGGAAAAACTGAGATACAGATGGAAATAGATAACAAAATATTAATAGTGGTGGACTTTAATTTTCCCTTCTCAAAATTAATCTAACCAAAAATAAATAAGAAGTTAAAGAGATGAATAAAACCTTAGATAAGATAAATAAGATAGCTATCTGGAAAATCTCTACAGACCTGTATGAAGTTAATAGTAGATCTAAGCCTGAGCATACTCATAATCCAAACATAGTTTCTGGTGGGACAACAATGACTTAGAGAGTATAAATATTCTGCAGTTTTGCCTTAATACCCATCATACTATGGAGGTAACCCTGAGGCATTGTGGCACTGGATCAAAAGTTCCACTGGGTTTGACAAGGATAAAAAGACTTGTTTTGGAAAGAGTATGGTTCTGGCAACAGATTGTATCTACTGCCTAAGGACCAATCTAGCAAAATATGGTCCTGATAATATATGCTAACTGAGACCCAAATGGGCTAAGGTAATCAAATTAAATGATGATAAGAAACAGGCCTAATATCACATTGCTAGAGTAGCTGTGAATTTTTTTAAAAGAAAACAAGATTAACAAGAGGTAACACATGTATAACCCAGTGCACTTGCTTGTCAGCTCCTGGAGGGGGTAGGGAAGAGGCGAGGGAGAGAAAATGAATGATGTAACCATGGGAAAATATTTAAAAATAAAAAACAAGATTAAATTTTAAAGCACTGCAAAGCTGTTCATGCTCATTTACCTAGAGATCCCATTAGGCCCAAAGTGAATTGCTGAGAGGGTAAAAAAGCTGTGTTTATAGGCAAATAGCCATGGAAGCTTTGTTTATTATGACAAAATAACACAAATTCAATGAATGAGAGATGGCTGAATAGATGGTGATATACAAATGTAATGGATTATATTATGTGATTGAAATGACAAATATTGAAAATATAAAGAAAATAAGGGAAATATCTAAAGAGATGAAAAGAGAATAAGAATAATACATACTATGACTTCATTTTTTAAAAATAGCCACAAAATCAAGAGAAAAAGTATCCAAGTAGAACAAATGCAAAGGGAACTCCAAGGCCAAGGATGTTTACATTAGCACACATAGATAATTCATATATTTTTAACAAATTGTAAACAATGTGGAGTTTGTGGTCTTGCACATAATTTTTTTTATGTACTTGTTTAGTTAAAAGTTTTTTTTATGGTGTTGGTGGTTACCAAGTATATAATTAAAGAATGAAATTTAAAAAATGATATATGAAGAAATGGCTACTGACAGGAAATGTTTTAACAAGTATCATTTCCTGAGGAAGGAGTGGAAACCAATTTGCTAACGAGATTCTGATATCCCCTAGACATCAATAGGAAATAGGCAACTTCAATATAAAATAAGCTATAATCTTGAAAACCATAATGTGATGTGAGGTTCCTACTGAAACAAAGAAAGGTGCTAATGTAATGGCAAGTTGCATTACAAGGACAAATAGAAGAGAGATGAAGGGAGAAGTGGAGTCTCAAAAGGAAGAATTGGAAAATACTAATGTGAGTAGAAGAGTCAGGCTAATCAGACACCAATGTTTTTGGTTTGTGTGGCAGAGCAAACCTCTTATGATAGAGGGGTAATTTGGCTACCATAGCTTTCTTTGCTCTGATTCAAGCAACCTTCTGATTATTATATTAGGTTAGACAGGTGTTTTGACACTGGAAAGAAGTTATCTAGACAAGTACTGAACAAGTGAGTGACACTTATATTCTAGGACAAAGCAGTCTTGAGTACCAGAAGTACCAGAAGGCCCTTTTCCCAGGTCATAATTCTCCTAGATAAAAAGACCACTCAGATTCCACTGAGAGACCAGAGAGGCTAGACATGTGGCAAACATCCAAGAGGCCCAGTATGACCAGGCAAGGCTTCCCTATCAATTTTTACTCATTTAAATAACACCCAATTCATACCTTTTCCCAAACATGTTCAGGAGATTGAGACAATAACCATTGCTACTAGGGAGGCTTCTCTCTAGTCCAGCCCATTTGTTGTTTTAAATGTCAGTGTACACTCTGTGAATATGTGTGTGGGCTAGAAAAGGATTCTCTACTTATTTAGGTGGCTATAAGGGAAATCTTTTTTCATGCATACTCAAAAGTAACTTTAATATGACTTGTTGAAAGTTTCCATTATCACTGCCTACAATTTTTTAAAAGAGGGAATGAGTTTTTTTAAGGTTTTTAATATCTGCTCCTATTATCAAAATAAAAGTCAGCCATATTTCCAACATGAAAGAGACTGTTTAATTCTTACCTTTCCTCTTCTTCTTTGAGATCTTTTCCCCCTTCTTCTTGATCCTTCTGGTCCGGAACAGATTGTTGTTTTTCAATCAAAGTTTTATCAGTTTCTTCAGCACTTATGGTCTCTAGTCCAGTTTTACTACTGGGCTCTACTGTGAATAAAAATTGAAATTATTCATCTGGATTAGTAGGAAGTACAGCCTCAAATTAAGAGACTATATACAAATGGAAACATTAAAGATTCAAAAATACACATAAGAATCACGATCCCTGGTACCAATTTTGAATCAAAACAAAACAAACAAAAAAACCCTCCAAAAATATCAATGTCAATTTTTAACAATGTGTTCCAAAGTATAATTCACCTCTAAGGGGTAGCGAGGTAGCACAGTGGATAGAGCGCCAGGCCTAGAGTCAGGAGGATCTAAGTTAAAATCCAGCCTCAGAAACTTCCTCACTATGTGACTACTTACCCCCTCCCCCATTTGCCTAGCCCTTGTCACCCTTCTGTCTTAGAACTGACAAAAAGATAAAAGTAAGGACCTAAAAAACCCAAAAAGTAATTTACCTCCAGTAAAAATGGCTATGTGAGATAACCATATACAAGCAAGCTCGAAGTGAAAAGGCAGAACTTTAACAAGGCAGAACCATAGAACAGAGCAGAGAAAGTACTGGATTTTGAATCAGAGAACCTGGATTGGACTCTTCACTCTGCCACTTACTACCCGTGTGACTATTTCTAGCTATTTCTCATCTCTGGCCTTTAGTTTCCTCATCTGTAAAATGAGGGAGTTGGATTAGGTAGCCCCTAAATCCATGCTTGCTCTGAATATGAGACAGGCAGTGGCTAGAGTACAGTACAGTCAGGATGATTAGGAAATGGTCAAAACCCCAACAAGCCAATGGGATTGTATGCTGCATTAAGAAAGGCCTAATATCTGCAAGAGAAGGGGGTATGATCCTCATCAGATCACATGTGGAGAGGGAGTATTATGTTCAGACATCTGAAGAAGGACACTGATGGGCTGGGACAGTGACCTAGATAGTGAGAGGGCTAAACACCATACCCTAAGAGGATTGGTTGAAGAAACTAAAGAAGGTTTAGCTAAGACTTAAGAGGGAACACGATCACTATCTTCCCACATTTCAAGGGCTGTCAGATAAAAGAGGGATGGTGTTTGCTTTGCCCAGCTCTAGAGGAATTGCTAAACTTGGCTCAGTGGGTAGCACCTGCAAAGAGGTAGATCCTAATTCAGACTTCCTAATGATGAAAAACCACCCCCCAAAGAGGAACGGACTGCCCCAGCCATGAAGCTGTTCAAGCAGAAGCTACATGATCACTTATGGGCAAGTGCAAAGGATTTTTATTCAAGTTGGGGCCAAATGGTCTCAGGTCCCTTCCAGCTAGGAAATTTTGAGATTCTGAGGAGAAAGCAATAAGGAACAATAGGATTACAGTAGGGTATCTATTGACCCAGGTGATAAACCATAAAGCTTTGGACTCAGATCTACCTCTAATACCATAGAAAAAGTCCAACATATTCAAATCAGTACTTCTTTTGATTGCTCCCAATTCTTCCCTCTGGTTACAGGCAGAGCAAGCCTAATTTGCCTTCTACCTGACAGACCTTCAAACATGCAAAGACATTGGTAATAAGAGAATTTGATGCCTCTGGTGCCCCACACAGAGTAGGCAATAAATGTCTTCTGATGATGGTGATGATGACAATACTGGAATGGGAGTCAGGAAACCTGTGTTCAAATCCCAGGGCAGACATTTACAAGCTGTGTGACCCTGAACAATTCGCTTAACTTCTCAGGGTCTTAGTTTCCTTATCTGTAAAAATGAGGATAATTAATTTACCTGATTTATAGGCTATTGTTAAGAATGTTTTGTACACTTTCAAGTGCAATCAAAATGTAAGCTATTTTTCCTGAGTAAACAGCACCCACAGAGAAGCAGGTTGATGGTATTATACAGAGTTTGGCTTAATATTCAAAGCCTCCCAAAGCACATGGAGTGATGACATTTAGCTAACTTGGATATTTGAAATGACCAACTTAAGTTCTGGAGTACAGACTATGAGCCACACTCTTCATTCTCTCAAGAGAAAGGTAGAGGACTAGAGAAGCAGAAGAGTGCTGACTTGCAGACACACAGGGTCATTTTCTTGACTGTTTTTAATTTGTTTTCTTTGTTATAATGGGAAGATTTACTGAAGAGGCTAAGAAGTATATAAAGAAATCACTGGTATAAGCTAGTATATTTAGAAGATTAACTTTTCTTTCTTCCCTTCTCTTTAAAAGATAGGTTTCCTTTGATCAAATTCAACCAATATCATTTCTTTCTTATGACATGTCAGGAATTGAGAGTCTACTGACATGAGTCATTAGAAAAATGTAAAAATGTAAAATAGAAAAATTCAGATTTAATTGAAAAGAATAAAATGGAAATCTGCTTGGCAGGGTCAATTAAATAGAAAATGTGACAAAATGACAATTTTAGATAAAAAACCAGAAAGTGCAGGAATCAAAATAATTAGTTTTAAAGCTGCCCAAAAGGTCGATTTCAACAAAAATTCACATCTCCATCCAAACCAAAAAAGCATTCTACCTGAAAATTGCTCTGCAAATTTTATATTTCATTCATTTTAAAATGAAATAACACACTGCTTCTTTAATCACATATTTTTCTCTTTCTGCAGAGCTTTTTTACCACAGAGAAAGAGGCAGTGGTTCATGTGTGGCTGCTACTGCCCACAGAGAATCCTGAGTGTTGGCAGTTAGCAGCAGCCAGGAGCATAATCACCCCTTTAGTTGAGACTCTGGAGGTTTAATGCTAAAATTTACAGTTGGTAAGGGCCTTAGAAATCACCTAAGCAAGTACCATGATTTTTTTTAACCCTTACCTTCTGTCTTGGAGCCAATACTGTGTATTGGCTCCAAGGCAGAAGAGTGGTAAGGGCTAGGCAATGGGGGTGAAGTGACTTGCCCAGGGTCACACAGCCGGGGAGTTTCTGAGGCCAGATTTGAACCCAGGACCTCCCGACTCTTAGGCCTGCTTCTCAATCCACTGAGCTACCCAGCTGCCCCCCCGCCCCATGATTTTATAAAGAAGGAAACCGAGGCCTAGAAAAGTAGCATAACATGCTTAAAGACAGATCAACTAATTATTTAGGCAGTGCCAGGAGTAGAATCCAGGTGTCCTGTCTCCTAGGTATAGCACTTTCTGTAATAGTACCTACAACTCTAAAGACCTATGGATCTAAAACCTTGTCACATACACCATCTAAAATGTTGCCAAATGGTTAACTGATGGCAAAAAGGATATAGTTGGGGGGGGGGGAGGGAAGCAAGGTAACACATTGGACAGAGCATCATAAAGCCTGGAGTTGAGAAGACCTGGGTTCAAATGTAGCCTCAGACACTTCCTAGCTAAGTGACCCTTGCTAAGTCACTTAAATTGCCTAGCCCTTGCTGCTCTTCTATCTTGGAATTAATTCTAAGACATGAGGAAAGGTTTTTTTAAAAAAAGAAATGGTTCTACTTTGTTATGGTCCTTTGGGACTATGCCTATAGAAAACAGATTATTATTGGGAAGTGAGAAAAAAGTACAGTAGGAAGTAATCTCTTAGACGCTAAGCACAAGGGCAAGAAAGGTGGTCTACCCTTTAATGTAATGAAGGAATCTGTTTTAGGGAAGGAAAGGTTCTCTTATGGTCTTAGATTTAACAGGGGAGTTCTAGGCATCATATCCTGGAGAGGCAGTCAAAGGTATACTCTCCCATTTGCTACCTCAATGATGTCCTCTTCCATGAAAAAAGTCAAATAGAATTGAAACCACCAGAACTTAGTACTTTAATCCCTATCTTGATTAGCAGCATTGTACAATAAGGGGATGACTGGATTTCAAGTCAGAACCTGCCTGGGGAATTTACTAGCTACATGACTGATCATAGGTCGGTCTCTTAAATTCTCAAAGCCTCTTTCCTCATCTGTAAAACAGGGATAACACCTGCAATATTTAATTCACAGGATTATTGTGAGGAAAACACTTCAATTTAACCCCTGATGCCAGGGAGGCTGTGGCTAGCAGATCTCTGGAGACAATCATATATGTACACTAGATCCAGAATCACTGTGGGGCCCCTCTGGGACCAAGGGAGGGGCAAACTGGCCCAGAATTGAAATGGAGAAGGTCAAAACTCTCAAGCTGATCAGTGAGATAAAACAATCCCTGAACATCTGGCCTGGGCAAGATAGGCTCAAAACAAACAAATAAACAATCCCAAAGCACATAAACCCTGTTATTGTCATTATTATTAATAAATCATAGGCAAGCCCATTAATCATACTAATAATAAACCATAATCTATGGAGAAACAAAAGAGCAAATCCTCTTTAGAACTTGAGATGGCATAAAAGAAATATATTGTTATCAGATGCTAGGTACTATTCTTCTTCTGAGTCCCTGGAATTTGGTTAATTATTTCCAAAATAGGTCTATTAATTGAAGACTCACCACAAGAAACTTTTAATGTGATCATCATACCTTCTTTGGTCTTTACAGCTTTCTCTGAAGCTGGTGATGTTTGGGGTTCTTGTTTTCTGGCTTCACTTCTGTCCTTTGATTTGCTATCTATTTCGGGTGTTCTGCTCTTTTTGGGTATACTGCTGACATTGGGTGTAATCAAAGGACGCTGAATAGGCTTAAAAACTGGTTTTGCACCAGTAGTGGGAGATGATGGCAACTGTTTTAATGTACTAGGGGAAGGTGGGCGACTTCTCTGACTGACTTTGCTGAGGAAAAAGAAACAGTATGTCAGTTTTTTAAAAAGAAATATATGCTAATACATATGAAAGCACTTCAAAAAGCACACAGCACTATACAAATATGAGGTGGCATTATTATTACTACATTGTTCTGAATATAGGTCACAGCTTCCCCCAAAATATGGCTTGAGCATAATCCAAACGTTATATATAATTGGTATTAGTTTCTAGTGCATATTATATATATTTTCCTTTCAAAGAAATATCATTTTAGGAAGAGCAACCTATATTCAGATTAACAGAACAAAATCAGCAGGCTTTTATAGTTTAATTAAAAAAACAAACAAAAAGGCTTAACTCAATGACTTTTAAGGTCCCTTCTAACTCTGAGATCCTGCAATACGACCTTTTAAAATGGATAGTGTTTATACTACTGTATATTCCATTTTACAAAAATTCTAAAACAAGGAAGTTAATTTTTTCTGGCAATTTATGTGGAATGAAACAACTTCATATTCACTACTTACTTTGGTGCAGAGGGAGATAGAGGATGCTTAACATTAGCAGGGGAAGGTGGTCTCTTACAAGTTGATAGAGATGGTGATGGCGATCTCTTTGCAGCATGAGTTGGTCCATGTTTGTCCACTTCTGACTTCTGAGTGTATGAGCAAAATAAAGAATCTCTAAATTTAATGTCTATGCTTTGTTTTTATATGAAAAATAATTCTACCTAAGAACAACGTAAATTGTTAGAATACTTAGTGCCTATGACTGGGCCAAGCCAATATCATAAAAATGACAATACTGCCAAAGTCAATTTAAACTTTTGATGCTATACCAATCAAATTACCAAAAGGATATTTCATAAAACCTGAAAAAATAATGACTAAATTCATTTGGAAAAACAAAAGGTGTAGAATATAAAAGGAAAATGAGGAAAAGAGGCAGGGACAAAGGGGGAATAGCATTTCTAGACCTCAAAATGTATTATAAAGCAGCAGTTATCAAAATCATCTAGCATTAATTTAAAAAATAGAGGTAGACTGATGGAATAGACTACGAAGAGGAAGAATAAGAAACAAT
Organism: Monodelphis domestica; assembly: GCF_027887165.1. Taxonomy (NCBI): domain Eukaryota; kingdom Metazoa; phylum Chordata; class Mammalia; order Didelphimorphia; family Didelphidae; genus Monodelphis; species Monodelphis domestica. The sequence continues at coordinate 47,596,701 of NC_077235.1, read as the reverse complement.
GGGCAATGGAACCAATTAATCAGAAAACGCATATTACTTAGAATTTGACAAAAACTGCAGAGAAAATGAGAAACTGGTCTGGAGAAATCATCTTAGACCAACACTTTACATTACATTCCAAAATATGTTCCAAATGGATATACCACTTTAATATTAAAGATCATACTATTAAAAATAGGAAGAGAAACTGAACAGATATTTCTCACAGCTATGAGATTTTTCTTTAACCAAGTAAGGGACAGAGGCAATTGCAAAAGCTAAATTAAGTAACTGATTACATGAAACTGAAGCTTCTGCAGAGACAACACTAATTAATGCACCTAGCATAAGAAGGGAAGATGGCAAATGAGAAAAGTCTTTGTCTCAGATATCTCTGATGAGGGTTTGGTCTCTAAAATATATAAAAAATTAACAAATATATACATACAACTAATAGCCATTTTCCAATAGATAATTGGTTTAAGGACTTGAATAAACAGTTCTCAAAAGAAGAATCTCAAAATAATAATAAGAGAAATACAAATCAAAACCCTAAAGTTTCACAAAACACCTAGCAAATCTGATGACAAAAAATGGTATATCCAATGTTGGAGAAATTGCCAAATGACAGCAAATTATTACACTGTTGGTGGAGCAATGAATTGGTATGGCCATTTTAGAGAGTAATGTGGAATAAAGTGACTAAAATGTCCATATCCTTTGATCCAGACTTCATTACTGGGCTAATAACCCTAGGAAGCCATTTATAAGAAGAAAGTTCTCATATACACCAAAATATTTATAGCAGGACTTTATGGATAGCAAAGAATCAGAAACAAAGTAGATAAATCCTCTTCCCACAGATGAGGGAATGACCAAACTGTGGGATATTAATGAAATGGATACTACTGTGCTATAAGAAATGATAAATGTGATGTATACAGAAATGCATAGAAAGACCTATATGAATGGATGCATAACAAAGTAAGAAGGGCTAGGAAACACTATATAGTGAAAATGAAAAAAATGAGAAACTGCATATTCTCATGCATGTGTGTGTGCACACACACACATAGCAAAGTTATAAAGAGGCAATAGAGGACATCCCCAACCTACACCTTTGGGGAAGTGGGAGGTCCACAGATATTGCATAACACACCATTTTGGGGGACTTTTCAATGTACTTGATGGGGTATGCTGATTTTTCCCACCTCTTTTTCTTTTTTTTTTCAAATATATTCTATGTTATGTATAACCCAGATCAATTTGCTTACTGGCTCTAAGAAGGGGGAAAGAAGGGAGAAAGGAAGACAGTGTGGATCATATAACTGTGGAAAATTATTTTGTGTTCTTGGGAAAATAAAATATCTTTACAAAATAAAAAATACTAAATGTTATATGTGGTAGCTCTCTAGGAAGGGGATGAACACTAGGGATAATCGTTATGATGGAAAAAAGACATCAATAAAAATTTATTTTTAAAAAATGACATCTGTATGAAAAAGTTATACTTAGTTTTTTAAATGCCAAACTGCCATTATTCTTCACCAGTACTGAGTATCTGGTACCAAGACATGAATCATGAGAAAAGATTTTACTAGTCTTACTTCCAACATAAATTTATCTTTCTTGTACTGTTTAGTACCTTTAGGCAGTCTATGTGATAGTATGTTCTCCTTAATATTTGTCTGCAATATACTGACAAAAATGTAATTTCAACTTTTAAAAGTTACATTCATAATAATTGCAACTAGCTTGAAAAGTAATTCAGTGCAGTAATGGTCCAAACCAATAATTCAATAACTTATGAAGTTGGATACAGAATTTTCATTGAAAATTAAGCCCATGATACTATTTTCTTCAAGTTTTCAAGTTCCTCTAAAACAATAAAGCTAAAAAATAAGCAGAGGTAATATCATCTTCAAAATACCAAATGAATTTTTAAATGATTTTTAAACATCTGTATTTATTTATCTGGTATCTGGAACCAATAGTTCTCCTTCAAAATCTTTTTCCTTCCAGGCACAATACAAATAGACTGTTGTGTTAAAAAGCCTGTATAATGTAATGTATTGAATTGTGGTAAAGCCAAAAAGTGCTTCAAATGGACTTAGGTAGGTCTTCACAAATTTCAGCTCTTTGTATAACTAAAGCCAAAGGCTTTAAAACGTGGCCACAGGTAAACATTGCTTAGCCCCCAATAGGCCCAGTTTGGCCATTAACCAGTGAAACAGACTCCGAGAAAAAATTCATACATCAGGACTTCTGGTACTGAAGTAGAAAGCCAGAAGAGATGAGCTAGAAGATGAGCTGATAAGAGTATAAAGAGATCATAGTGCATCAGAAAGGTCACAGAGAAAAATTGTTCGTGTGTGTGTGTGTCTGTGTCTATGTCTTACAGGCAGAAAGGTATGGAAGAAGGGGCCATATATGTAAGCCCTAAAAGGCAATAATAGTAGGCATCCAGCTTTTAGGTAAAAAAAACAACTGCTACCACTGTTAACATAATTGAATATGTAAAATACACTTTCATGTTTCCATGAAGGTAGCCTCTTCCAAAAATGAGTATTCTGTCAACTCTTGACTCTTCATGGATTTTCCCAACTCTTTAAAAGTTTCTTCTCTGTTATCATCATCATCATGATTTCTTTTGATTATTTCACTACTCACTACCTACATTCTTCTCCATCCCCCTGCCTCCACAATTAGTAGGGGAAATTTGGATGAAGTTCAAAATGGCCAAAGTTTGAATTTTTTAGCAATCCTTTGAAAAAAGGGTTGAGGAAGAGGGAGAAATTTTAAAAAATGGTTAACCACCCTATTCACCCCAGAGAATAAATTTATACTTCCCTTGTATGTAACCAAATAATTATATGTATATTAATTGTTTCATATGATCACATATATAGTTCTTTAGAGTAGGGAGTGTTTTGTTTCGGCACTGTTTTTGGCACATAGTAGCTGCTTAATAAATATCTGTTGATTGATTATTAAAAAAACTAATGGTTAAAACTACTTGAATTATCCATATTCTGTTGCAAAATACCACTGATAAGTAAGAATTTGCTTTCTTTGAAAATCATATAACACTATAATAGGTGTGACAAGCCCATTCCAAACAAGATTTGAGCAAATACAAATTTTTGGAGACAAAAAACCCCATCTTCAAAGAAAGGAAATTTACAACAAATCTGAAGAGAACCTGCAGCACTTACCTGAACAGTGGAACTCTTCAGTCTGTCAATGCTGCGGCTTCTCACGGATATTCTGGAGGCCTGCAGCGGTTGACTGAAAGTCCCGGTGACAGCTGAACGAGGACAGGAGTGAAATTCTACAAAGTTAGAAATTTGACAGACAAAACATACAGCCAAGTACACAGCATCAGAATAGGAAAAGAGAAAAAGAAAAATATTGTAACTATTAGAAACCACAGAGTGCACACACCACCATAGGGAGTATATGCTGAAAATGTGTCATAAACATGAGACACCATCACCACACAATTAGTATCTCAAAAGTAACACCAAGAGTAATAGCACAGTGAAAGCAAGTTTATTTACTGTAGATAAAAATAAGATGCTTTTCCAAAGTCTGTATGCAATAGTTATTTTTCACTCAATCACTGTACTTCAGAATCAGTTTGTCAACAGAAAAATTACAAATTGTAAGTAAGTAAAACATCTGTTTTAGGAAAATTAATTGTACCTTGGAAATAATTCCATGCTTGGTTGTCTCTTAAGTAATGGAAAACATTCCAATCATTTACTGTTCTTCATTACTGTGAATTTCTGTGATCACAGTTATGGGTACAGCTCATAAGCCCTCCCTACTTTAGTAATTGGTTTAATGAGATATTATGGCCAAAAGTATTCATCATCTGATGTCTTCTCTACACTTAGTGAATCTGATCTTCAAATGAAAGATACACACTCCACCCTCAGACTGGTACTTGAAGCCTTTCAAGCTGGGTAGCATCTGTGAAAACCCAGAACACCGCTTCACTGGCAGAGGCTCTGAGAACACCAGGTCATTTCCTCATTATGATAAAAAAACTGATAGATAAGTCTGATTCATTAAATAGTCCAAATGCTGTTAAATTACTTATCCCAGGATACAAACAGTGCTATTATTAAAAAAATTTCTCCTTATAAAGACATATTAACTGCTTTGAGTTAGTTGATGAGACAGTTGGGAGGTATTTTTCTAAGAACAATTAAACTATAATGTCCTCCTATATCTGAATACTGATTAGAATCCTTCTTTTTTTAAAACCCTTACCTTCTGTCTTGGAATCAATACTGTATATTGGCTCCAAGGTAGAAGAGCAGTAAGGGCTAGGCAATGGGGGTTAAGTGACTTGCCCAGGGTCACACAGCTGGGGAAGTGTCTGAGGCCAGATTTACACCTGGGACCTCCCCTCTCTAGGCCTGGCTCTCAATCCACTGAGCTACCCAGCTGCCCCCTAGAACCCTTCTTAATGAATAATAAACTATGGAATTGTGGCTTTTATTAAAAGCATTACTATGGCTTCTGATCCATTACCAAAAATAATTCAATATTAACTCAAAGACATGGAAGATTAATGTAAGTCAAATTGAAAATGCCACAGATGGCAACTGAAGTGTTGTCCATCTTAATGAAAATTTAATAAAACCACCAAGACCCCCTCTGCCCCTCCATTCTCATATCTCGGATTATTACTTCTAAGTGCTGTACCAGCTTGATCATGTCACCCTGCCACTCAAAAACCTTCAGGGAATACTGGTATCTACTGAATCAGGATACATCTCCTTGGCTGGTATTGAAAACCCTTCACAATCTGGTGCCACCGTATCTACTCTCCTTGCCACACATTTTAGTCCCTAGACAAACTGAACAATTATCTATACCCCAGAACATGCTTATGGATTTTTTCCCTCTGTGTTTTTGTTGCCTACTGAAACCCAACCTCCAGTAGAAGGAAGGGGCTGTTTTGTTTTTGTCTCTGTTCTCCAGGGATGCAAACCCAAGGCACAGTTCCTTGCACAGAGTAGCTAATTAATAAAAGTTTGGCATGTTTATTTTTTCTGTGAAAAAAGTCTTGACAAAAATGCAACCTTATTTTTGAACATCAAAATTTTGTGGAGAAAGCATTTTATTTAAATATCTACAAAATTCTACAGAGCCAAATTATAGTCTTTCAGACTAACCCTTTATGGGACAGATAAGCCAAAGGATACCTGCTGGTATTCCTAAATATGGTGACTAGCTTCTGACTAGCTACAGAAACTCAGGGTCAATTGTTCAATTGTCTTGGGAGTGATACTAAGTTAAAGCAGAGAGTTAGAAACATTTAACATTCCAGAGCAAAAAAATGGTGATTAGATTAACTAAAAAAGTGGCCTAAAAACAGGGACACATAATTGGCTCAAAAGGAGCTGAAGCACCAGAAGTGGGCCAAAGCAAGGCTGAATGAACCTTAAGCGCAAGAGCATTAGCACTAGAATTCTGAATCCTAGCTGGCACCAAAGCAGCAAAGAGAAAAAGGCTGGGGGAGAGTATATAAAAGGCAAGTGTGTTTGGAAAGAAGGAAAGAGAAGAGAAGCTGGGAGAGGTAAGTGTCAATCAGAACAAAAGTTAAGAGATTTTTCACCTTAAGTGAGTTTTATGCTAGATACAGCTGTTTCTGGAACTCTATAGGACACACAGTCTAGAACTGATAAGGTCCCAGCAGAATTTCAAGTAGATCACTTTTCTTAGTCTTTCTCCCCTAATTAAAATGGTAATGGGCAGTTTACTGTATTTTTCTGGGGTTTTTAGGAAAAATGAAAATTCCCTCCATTAGACAGTGAACTCTTCAAGGACAAGCAAGGACTGTCTTTTGCCTTTCTTAGTAATCCCAGGACACATTATATTTCCTCCCCAGCTGGTGCTATAGTACCTTCTACATTTTTCTGGATTTATTTACATATAGGCCAACAGATCAATTTACTTTTAAAAAGGGGATTGGGGGCCTCATCTATCTACTGTTATAAATTACCACAGCAGGAGCCATGAAATAAACCTGTAACTGAATATTGTGTATAAAACACACAATACTATGACAGTGACTGATTGACAATAGTGATGTGGTTGAGTAGGATATTAAGTCTCACTTTGCATGTGCAAATGCTAAAGCTTGCAGGCTTATTCCAAATGCCTGTTACCTGAGGGATCTCTTCCAGCAGCAGATAATACAGCAGCATTTTTGCATCTAGCTAAAGAGGCGAGTGTAGGGGTGAGAAGGCGAGTGATTATACTATTCTCCAGAGCACTGATCTGAAAGCGCCGAGCTGAATAATGAGAACAAATCAAAAAGGATTCAACCAGAATTCTCACAAATGAAGGCAAAGCAAGAAAAAGCAATATGAATGGCTGCACACAATCAATTTCTCAGCATAAAAACAGCTGGTAAAGAGAGCAACACATTCCATCACAATAGAATCAAACACTGCAATCGGAGAGGGTGGCATTGGTTATCCTGGTCTTCAAACACATGCAATGTTAATGAAGAGGTTAACCAAAGAAAAAAGGAAGGAAGAAGTCACAGTACATGGCCAGCACACTGATGAAAGCATCTGGGGAGTGAAGATGCAGAAGCAGGCCCTAAGCAGTATAGAGCTTTTCTTACAGGAACTCATGTGGACATCAGGACTACAAACAACATGACAGAAGAATCTTTGAATATAATTTTGAATGAGTTGCTATTTTATGTCATTTTGTATCCAAGTTTTCATTGTAAAAAATCACTGAATCCTGAATACTATTTAAATTGCATCGTAGAAAAATCGAGAGACTAGAGATAATCTTGTAAATATTTAAGTTTGCTGGAATAATCCTCTTCCAATCTGACTGGATGACTTCTACTGACCATGTGGCCTTGGGGAAGTCACTTATCTTCCTTGGGCCTTAATCTCCCAAACTGCAAAATAAGGACACTAATACCTACAGCATCTACACCACAGGGTTGTCCTGAGGTTCAAAGCTGTTCGTGTACATAAACAGTTTTGTAAACTTTAAAGTACTATGTGAATTTTGTCAGATATCAGCAGCTGGGGCCTATAAATTGGGTGACTTCAGATAAGTCATTAGAACTTCTGGCATGAGTCTTTGTTTCCACATTTATAAAATGAAGGGACTGGACTAGACAAGACTGGAAGGTCTTTTCCAGTTGCATGTTCTAAACATGTTTTTCCACAATGATATATATATATATGTATATATACACACACATATATATATATATACCATAATAGGATTTTACATATAGAGAAGGAAGTAACTATTATATAAGGGTTTGGTTTGGCAAAAAGAAGGTATCCAAAAGAGGCAGCTAGGTGGCACAATGGATAGAGAGCCAGGTTTGGAGTCAGGAGGACCTGGGTCCAAATCTGGCCTCAGATACTTCCTACCTATGTGATTCTGGGCAAGTCACTTTAACCCCATTTTCCTAGCCCTTGCCTTTCTGTCTTAAGAGTTGTTACTAGGGGCAGGCAGTAAGGGTTTACCAAAAAAAAGAAAGAATCCAAAGCTGTTTAAAAGGGAAATGTTATTTAGGAAAAGAGCCTTGAAAAAATAGAAACTTTTCATTTTGATAAAGCCATTCTTAAAAGGTAATAGTATATTACACAATACCACGTCTTACCTTTATAAATATAAAATGTGCACAAAATACAATAATCTTATTTTCCTGATTATGCAAACAGGTCATAAAGATGATAAAAAGTCAGTCTCAAAATGCAAAAACTGGTGCATAACATTTAATTCCTATAATTCACTAAAAATAAAAGTGAAAATGTTTGAAGTGGACCGAGTCCTCCAACACAACTCCATCCATAGAATTATCCTATGGACCATCTCCTCAGCTTTATTCTACATAGGTGTATCCTATTATTACCTCTAACAATGTCAATTCATGATAGTGCTATTAATGTAGTATAATGAATAACATGTCCTTTCCCCTACCAATAACATCGCAAAACTCTACTTTGATGTTATTTGGCTGATTATTCAAGACTCAGAGCAGATGGTGCTTAAGCTTCAACAGTGTTTACTCCTTATAACATTATTTCATCTCATATTATTTTTTTCTGAAACCAGTTAACAACAATGGGTAGAATATACTTGTAGTCACCCTGCTGAACTGCCTCTAGCAATATTTGGCAAATTTTATTTAAAGTTTTCCGTTTATGTTCACCTTTTTATTTAGAAGGAAAACCTTTTGGTTTCTAACTTTGAGGACAACTTTTGAAGCAATTAAGATGCCCTTTTAGGATGTGCACTTAAATAACTAACATCTTTTTTTTTTCTTATTTTCCCCACTTTTTCTAGATCTGGAAACCAGAGACATCAAACAGCATCCTGAGAACACTCCCAAGTGCCACTGATCCAGATTAAAATGTCACTGGGAAATAATTGACAAAATAAATAATAATACAATAAAACATAGATAACATGACATTTTAAATTTAAGTCAATCTGCAGCCTGCAGGGATCCTTATGTCTCTATTGGAGTCTGACCCCACTGGCGCAGATGAAGTTGGCTCACTACCAGATCTAGTCAAATATAAGCTTCTTCTCTTCTTTCCTCCTCCTGAAGACCAAGTGCAAAGAAGCATTATTTGAAACAAACTATTTAAATAATAGAATCTGGAGTTGATCTTTTTTTTCCCCACACTGACAATAAGAATTTACTGCTTACAGATTAGCACTGAGAAAATTTTAGCTAATTTACTTCTCATAGCACTTTGTAAATCATAAGCATGTATATAGTAACAAATTATTTATAGATTGATTATGTTATTTATTAATTATAATAAAAGGAAATAATTAATTGAATGGGAGAATCAGAACAATTGGAGGGGGTAGTAATAGAGTGCTTAATGACATCGAAGTCCTCCAAATAAAAAAATAAGCACACTAATTTTTTACATAGTACATACATATTACTATAATATACATGTATGTATATAGTATATGCATATTACTATCATATCTCAACTCTTCAATCCCTAGTCCAAGAGGTTTTACCTATCCACCAAAAATAGTGTTAAATATGCTACAAATACCACAATTTGAATAATCTCAACTTTTCTCTTTGTACTTTCCTAGTTTTATAAGGAAAATAAAACAAGGGAAAATGAGTCACGCCCTGGTCCCTGATGGGTAGAGGCTGCTCAGAATGCTCAGGGCCTTTCTTTTGATAAGCCAAGTGCTTAAAGAACAACTCCTCTTTTGGCAGCTGCAAAGTGAAAGTGCACATTCATGAAAATAGTACAGGGTCTTTTGCAAGTTCCTTTGTCCACCAAAAAATGATCATTAATTAAGCCATCCACTTAATTTATGAATTGTACAAAACACATTGAGAAAATATGATGAAATACTTTTAGAATAAATTTTTATATATTCTAAAATATTCATTTCCACTACAAATAAAGGAAAAACAGAAGGCTCTAATCATTCATGGTTTAAAAGAGAAATATTTGCAATATGATATATCTGATCTTGTAATTTACTTCTGTGTGTAATGTTGATCTTTGTAGACTGAACAGTCCTAGAGTGTCAGAAGGGATTACTTAAAAGAAGACTTGGCAGCTATGTTTCTATTTGTCTTTTAAACACCAGCCAGCCCTATCAGTTACTACCTTATGACCTTGAGGTATAAGGGGTAATGCTAGCTTTGAATCTTTTACTAGCTGTGTGAACACTGGCACATCACTCCGCCTTGTAAATGAGGATAACATCCTTGCACTACTTTCCTCACATAGCTTCATTGGAGGGAAAACAACTGTCAATACTACCAATAACAATAATGGAAAGGACTAAAGCAAACCTTCTTGCACCAAGAAAAACCCAAGAAATCTTTAAGTTAATTGAAACCTTTAAAGCCTCATTTTTTAAGTGAGCCTCATCTTTCTTTCAAGTGTGTGAACTGAAAATACTTATAGTTCATCCAATGCAAACCATAAGCTTGATTACAAGCTTATGTATCCTGAGTTCAGGGGAAAAAATTCTAAGGAACTAAAAACATCAATACCCTAAGGAGACACTAAATTTTAAAACATGAAATCCTGATATCTTGAAAAAAGAGCCTTAAGAAATAGAAACATATTGAAATAAGATTTTCCACAAAGATCAAATGATTTAAAATGATCTAAGGAGCTAAACTACAAGGGAGTGGCCACACTCTTCTTCTGAAATAGAATCTAGTTGCAATACACATAAAGCGCCAAAAAAGCAAGTGAAAAAAGAATGCCTCGTTCCTCAGCTTCTCCCCCACTGGCCTCCATTTCCTCAAATGCAATGTAGAGTTTACTAAATGGTCACTATGAAGAAAACGGACACTGCTCAGGGAGTGAGTGACTGAGTGAGGCTATGGTAGGGTAGTCTGCCACTGTTTTTCATCTGTGTAAATTAAATAAATGCTTCTGCTTTTTAAAAAAATTCACTTTCATTTTCTTTTGCTAATTTAATTGAAAAAAAACCTGAATTTTCTTAGTTCTGACATAACCATCACCCAATAGGTGATTACTGAGAACCCAAAATTGTGATGGAAGCTACAACTAACCAATGCCCTCATAGTCTTACTGAAAGAGTAATTGTGCCAAACAATTGGATGTTATGGATATATGTGTATCTCACACACACACACACACACACACAGTATCAGATATTTAGGGCTTGAAAGAACCTTAGGGGGTATCAGGTCCAACTCCTTCATTTTAAAGATGAGGAAAATTGAGGCACAGAGAGGTTAAGTGACTTGCCCAGGATGACAAAGCTAACTTTGTTTGAGACAGAATTTGAACTCAACTCTTAATTCCAGTTCTAGCACTTGAATCTCGATACCATCTAGTTACTCACTAATCACAAAGAGTATTTAATATTTCAAAATCTCTAGAGAATAATTTTTATCAATAACTTAAATATAATTATTAATAAAATTATTTAACATGTGAATAGAGATAGAAAGTTTTAGCCTCAAAAGACTATCATTAAGTCTGAGTGTCTCTTGGTCACAATAAATAATACTTTGAATAGCAAATTATATAGTTCAAGTCCAGTAAATTCATTTGGTAGAATTAATAAAAAAATTATAAACCAAGATTTCATATCAATGAAAATGACATTGAAGGGATGATGAACAATATAATCTATTCCAAAAAACAATGTAGTGATCATCCCAAATGAATTCAAACCTTGAAGAATCTGAAGATTAATTTATAACAATCAAAATAAATATGTATATGTATATGTTCATCTTCCTGCACAGAAACCCATGAAATAACTACACTTACTCTTGTCAGAATTTGGAAGAGTTGCTGAAGATGTAGACAAACGTTTATTGATAACGGAATCTGTCTGCCTGAGATTCAATGTAGATGAAGTATGTTTGTTGCCTAAAGGAAAAAATAGTATTTATTATAATCATAGCTAAAATAATTAAACATCATTCTCCAAATCACAAGTGTTCATTGAAGCATAAGTATTCTATCCTGAAAATGCACTTTTGTAATTTGGCTCTTGGATGAATATACACAATTAGGTAAATGATGTTCAAGACAAGTCATTAACTCTAAGTCATACAAATTTCACTTGTTCTTGCAAATTTGTGTGGATTTCTATCCACATGGAATAGAAATGGAAATAATTTAGGCACAGTTAGTAGAAAACATACTTGATTTTGTTTAGTTTATACTCTGTGTAGAATAACCTATGAAACTTGGAGAGAGGATAATAAGAGAAAATTGGTGAGCTTGCTAAATTTTTATATCTAAAAGACAGTCTTCCATAATTACAGACTTCAAAATTAAAACTAAGATGAAAAGAAATGCATTGACTTAACCTTTCCCAAGGATCTCATCAAAATGGTTTCAAAAATATCACAATGCTACTTTTAAAAATCCACCTACAGTCCTGGTATCCACTACTGGTTGATATTACCTATTTTATAAAGAAAACAGGAAGACTAAAAAGTTTTGTATATAACATGAATGAGCATCCACAAAAATATGTCATTTTAGTCATCCTCAAAAGTCCTTTTCCATCAACTGGGTTTTGTTCAAGCCAATTTCTTCTTTCATTACATCTTCATTATCCTAAGACAAATAGGCCAAAAGCTAACAGCAAATATCATTTCCAATTTACTAAAATATTTAAGAAAGTACTTTCTTTTGAGTAATAATCAATTCAATAATTGTTCTAATTCCAAAACGTGGCCTCACTTGTAATGTATTTCAGACAGAATTAAATCAGAGCTTTTTCAGAATAGGACACAATAAGCTGGCAGAGAAAGAGATGTTTCATCAACAAACCCCTTTGTTAAGCAGTAACTGGTTAATATGCAAAATGCAATTTGAAACAATAAAACTAGATATCATAAGAAAGCTTGTGCAAAAGAAATTGCCCAGCATACCACACAGCATGGCATTACAGCACAGGAAAAACTGATTCCTAGGTGGCAATGGCAGAAGGACCAAGCCTTGGCAGAGAAGCAATTACTCACCTTAATACTGAGGTCCTCTTTCTTACCAATTAAGCTCTCCTAGTAAGGCACCAAAAAATTGAAGAAAGCAGACATAAAATAAGGATTCGATGAGGATAAGGCAGCGTGGTGGAGTCAGAGGTTCAAATGTTGGGCCTGCTGCTTATTACCTGTTTCATTTCCTACAAGTCACTTCCTTTCTCAGGCCCTTAACCTATTTATTTCTCTGTAAATTGAGGGGCTAAGGCTAGATGACTGAGAAAGTCCCCCTTTTCCCTCAAAATGTACAAACTGAAGATTTGGATTCAAGTCTCTTAGCTGTCCATATTGTGTTCTTCCCAGAGCAAAGATAGTGACATGAAAGGACTTGTGGCTCTCATTTGTCCCATACCCAAATAATTCTTTGTCTTGCCTATTCAGAACCTAAGAACCTGAACCTAAGAAGAAGCTTGTGCTCCAATCAACTATGTTTTCTCTATCATTTTTTTTTCTGTGTACTTCCTAAAAGAGGCTTTTGTTACAATCAGATCTGACACTACTAGGATTTAGGTGTCATTACCAAAATGCTGTCTCTTTTCAGTATCGCAGCTCTTATAATAATAACAAAACCTCATTTCTAGATGCTATAAGGTTTGGAAAGTGCTTTACACACATTATTTTATTTGATCTTCACTTCAATATTGTGATGTAGGGGCTATCATTATCCCTGATTTACATCTGAGTAAAATAAGGTGCAGAAAAGGCCAAGTGACTAACACAGCCAGCTGCTACTTCCATTCCTTTCACTGTGGCTAGCGTCAGTACAATGTAATTTTTAAGGTAGGCAATGACAATTTCTTTTTACTAAAATTGATGGTTTTTGAGTCTTTTCTACTGGTCAACTTCTACACCATACAGTATAGAATAGAGTCATATACAATCTGCCTATATGGGCCAAAGTCACCTGACATATGCTTTGTGGGCACCATCTGCTATGCATCTGAAACCCCTCCTGGCTCAAGAACCAAGACAGGTAAGTTTTGCCCATTTTCAGGGGACATCTACATTTCCTCTTCTGGAAGCTATAGGAAATTTAAAGGTCTCTTGGATCATGACTAAAATTATATAAGCCTGAAAATATCAATAAATGAGATAGTAAAAAGATTTTGTCTTGATATTTTTAAAGCCTTAAAGGAAATAGAACCCTGTTGAAATCCTGGCATATTACAAAAATACAATTTTCCCGATATAAGGAAATGAACTTTAAGGAAGTGGTCTCATGGCAGATTCTTCTGCTATAACTCAAACATAGACAACTAGGAAACTGCATAGTTTTTTTTAAACCCTTACCTTCTGCCTTAGTATCAATTCTAAGACAGAAGAGTGATAAGGGCTATGCAATGGGGGCTAAGTGACTTGCCCAGGATCACAGCTAGGAAGTATCTGAAGTCAGATGTGAATCCACTGTGCTACCTAGCTACCCTTCAGCATAGCCTTTGTTAGGCTCATTCCAGACCAGAGACATAACAGAGGCTCAATGTTCAGGGTCCTTTGAAGCACTCTCTGGCAAGGTAGGATTACTGGTGGGAGTAGGGAATGGTATAATTCACTATTTTCAAGAAGAATATATTCAGCTCTGCAATCCACTGGAAGAATATGTATATAAGCATACATATAACATACTAACCACAATATTCTGGCCTGCAGTGTCAATGCCAAAAGTCTTGCCCAATTAGTCTAGTCTACAGTTATCATCCGCTCCTAAAGACTGTTACTGTCTATTCATTCATTTGGCCTATTTTGACTTTTTATGAGGGCAGGTCCTATATCATGTATTGTATCCTTTATGTACCTAGCATGATTCTCTATACCCTTAAGCAAACACTCAGTTGCCCCAGTACAAGAGGAAGAGAATAGGAACAGGGTTCCACTAAACTAGCTTTGGAGACTTCATCTCTAAAATAGGGCTAATAATTCTTGCACTATTTACCTCTCACATTATTTTGTAAACCATAAAGCATTCTATCAATGAAAGTTGTTATAACATGACATTTTAATAACTGATACTTTATAATAAGGCCATTTCCAGGCCTCAGCAGATTGGCCTAGTCACAATACTGCTCATCTGATGATTTACTCTGGCTGTCATCTCCAAAAATGGATTCAGTTCCCCGGGCTTTGACAGGTGAACTTTGGCCTTATCTTACTCAGTTCCAGGCCTCCAGAGCACTTTCAGGATATTTCCGACCATTTATCTCTACTCAGTCTCCTGACGCAGTACCCTTTGATGTACTGTCTCTCTCTCTATTAACGTTAGTTCCTTGAGGACAGGGACTGTCTAGTAGGCATTCATTTGTAGCCCTAGCACCTATCAAAGTTCCTAGTATAGATGAAAAATCTAATAAAATGCACTCTGTGAATATATGGGGTTCTGCTTACCATCAATTCTGTCAAATGACAAATCGTGAGCAAAAGATGCTTTGCCAGGTTTGTATGTGTTAAGAGTCAATTTCAATAGAGACCTATATGGTTTAATAAAACATTATTTTTAAATATCAGGTTTTAGAGAAGACCACGCTAGTGAAAGGGGTAGGAGTGGAAGATTAACATGAGTATCAGCACTAAAAATAATCCCAGAAGCCATTTGGTCCAACCTGTGTACCACATCAAGAATTCCTTCTGTAACATGTGAACAAGTGTCTGTTCAGACTTTACTTTAAGGCCTTCAGTAACAGGGAACTATCTCCTGGGACATTCCATTTCACTTTTGGCTACCTCTAATTGTTAGAAAGTTTTTCCTTATAAAGAGCCTATATCTGCCTCTCTGTAACTCCTACCCTCTGAAGCCAATTAAGCTATTCCTGCTTAATATAATTGAACCCCTCTTCTACAAGACTGCCTTTTAAAGGCTTAAAGACAGCAATTATGTGTCCCCTAAGTCATCTGTTTTCCAGGATAAAATCCCCATCCCTTAAGTGATCCTTGTGTGGCATATTCTTCAGTCCTCACATCATCCTAGTTACTGGTTAACCTCTTCTAGTTCACCCAGCTTTCCTACTGGGCTCCAGTTGTGGTGCCCCGATCTGAATGTAGCATCTTACCCAAAGCCAAATTCATGACTCCCTCCTTCTGGACGTTAGGCTTCCTTTCATGCAGTCCAGAATGGCAGGTCTTCTTTTGGCTGTCTTGTCGCACCATTAGTTTAGATTGAGATTGCAATCTGAGACGAACATAAATGCAAATCTCTGGCTACTTAGTAATCAATATACCTAACAGAAATGTTATCTTCTGGACAGGTATTTCTGTTACTTTCTAAATATTATTTCCAATGTTTCTTAATGAGATGACCCATTCTTCAAAATACTATTGGTCACTTTGTTTTGCTTTTGAAAAGAATGCTTCTTGGCTCTTGGTACACAGGGTTGGTAGTCTCTGATAGAAGTATCTTCCCCATACCATCATTTTAATTACTTTATTCCCAATATTAAGGTATAAATATTCCAGGCATACTTATGGAAAGCCATAAGTACATGAATGGTCATATACTTACCTTTAACCATTTTGTCAATTCTCTTCCCACTGCAGAGCTATGTTCACACCCTCTCTTATAGCTTATCCCCACTTTGTTATTGCCTGAATATTTTGTTCTATCAAACAAACTGGATAATTCAGTTTACACCTACTGTAGTGTTAAGCTTCTACTTTAATGGATATTTGCTACATGGCAGCAATTCTGATGTTACAAGTTCGTAAAAATGAGCTGTTGCCTGCCATATAGCTATGATGATCATTGTTTTCAGAAATTTAAATGAACAAAGTACATTTAAAAAGGTTTCTCTGAAAGTCAGGCTTGTTGAGTAATTCCAAAACAAGAAAAAATAAATATTTTATACACTTGAATTCTCTGCTATTCTTCCCATAGCATCACAGAGATTATGCCAACTTTTTAAAAGTTGTTTTACTAATTTAACAGGAAACACCATCCTTTTCTAAAGTGTCAAAGTATAAGAGGCAGAAGTAAACAATTCATAGAAGAAATATTGCCTATGTAAAATTTATATTTAAGATGATTATTTTATAGAAAATAGGCCACTTTATGCTTGATATAAGAAAACATTAGGAAGTGGAGTAGAAGGGAAAGATCTGTAATAACAAGTATTTTCAATGGTAACAGATGAATACAGAAAAATCTCAGCACAGAAAGAATTGAAGTAGATTAAGTATCTATATGCAAGGAAAAAAATGTTTCTTTCACTTAAACCTTTACTGTATAAAAATATTGGTCTCCTATACTAACTGGCATACCAGTAGCAGTATTACCAAACAGCTGTTGACTACTATAGGCAGGAACATGCTTGGCTTCTCAAAAACCTCAGAGCTGGTAGGCACTGGTGAAATAAGGCTACGTCCAACATCCCAAATATCCAGTATAGGAATGGGGCTGAAATCAAAGACCAAGCCAGGAATGGTAAAATGCTCCTATGATGTCATTATAACTCTACTTGCAGTATCTAATTCTACCATGGAGTCAACAGCCAGACTTGGCATCAAGCCATGTTACAATTGTTCTTCTGGTTTCGGAATATCTCATCTCAAACATACTTTTGAAACATAGTACTGCTGTTGAGTGTATGCTCATCTCTTATTAGACTGAGTACAGGGACTGTGCCAAGGATTAACCAGTCCTTGGCAAAGCTGTGAGTTAGGCAAAATTAATCTGTAATGTCTCCTTACCTCCTCTTTCAGTCTTTCCTCCAACCCTGCCACCCAGGCCTTTCCAGGGGCCTCCCTCTCCTATGTATCATTCCTAGCAATGGTTTGTTCTTTGGATAGCTACCAACTAACCTCAGCTAAGGTGCCTGATAGTATTTTAAAGTATTCCTGCTATCAAGGGCATCTACATTTTAAAAGAAATTATAATTTATACAGTACCTATAAAATTTAATAGTAATTCTGGCAGCTCGACACCAGAAAAGTCCATCTTAAGGAACTGATCTCTACTGGCAGATTGTCAGGCACCATAAAAATTGTGAGGGATTATATTTTTGGACAGTTGGGGCCTCTTTGAAATCTCTCAAATCCCAACATACCATCATCAGTCTATTCTGACCCAGGGTAAATTTTTAGTACAAAAAATTGCATTAATTTAGAGTACACCAATTTGGAATAAGAAATCCTTTTGATGGAATGTTCATCATTCCTGTTTTCCTGAAACAAGAGTTTGCTAAATAAATACATACGTCGGGCAAGCACAACACTCATAGAAAGGAGTAGTTGTCAACATTGAGAACAAGCTATCTTCAAACATTTTCAAAGGGTCTAGTTTATCATTTCTGTGTTAATAATTATATCAATATCTGAAAGCGACTGCACAAAGAATCTCTAACAAGACAAAATCAGCAACCAATGTAAGTTTTTATAGGTACTTTTAAGTATATAGCTATATTTCCTAGGAAGCATTTTGTATCACAGATCAGTTCAGACTGGCCAAATCCACAACAATATTAAAGTAAACT
The DNA here is from genome assembly GCF_027887165.1 of Monodelphis domestica. Lineage (NCBI taxonomy): Eukaryota > Metazoa > Chordata > Mammalia > Didelphimorphia > Didelphidae > Monodelphis > Monodelphis domestica. The sequence goes on along the minus strand of NC_077235.1, from coordinate 47,578,725 downwards.
TCCTAGTCCCTTATGCCACCTGACTTTACATGCCAATGCCCAAATGCTACTGAGTCAACCACAACACCAAGCACTCATCTCATCACTGCCTTTGATGACTCCCCATCACCTGAAGAATGAAGTCTAAGGTTCTTAGCCAAATGATTGAGACCCTCCTCATCCTGGGGCTTTCCTCCTATTCTAGTCCTTCAACTCACCCTGCTTTTCCCATTTCTCTGCCTTTAGTTATAGCATCCCCATGCCTAGAATGCATTCCTCTTGCCCCATTTTCTTACCCAATTCCAATGTTGCTGTCTCTTCCACGAGGCTTCCTCTGACCCTTTCTTGCCTCTCACATGACATTTTCTTCATATTTCTTTCCTACGTACACTAGACATACTATTCACACTTCCTACTAAAAAAATTTGCACATCATGTTCTTCTGACTATACTAAATATAGCTTTCATGAGGGTAGGGATCATGTCCTAAACACATGCATAGCCTAGTACACAGTATGTGGAGCATGGAAGGGACTTAATACATGTTTGTAAAGTGGAATTAAATTAGTCTGAATTAGTGAGATTTTCCTGAACAAAATCTTACTACATGGCTATATACTTCCAGGACCCAGCATTGTAACTAACACCTCTGATTCTGTGACTTACTTCCTTACCACGATGGCTTACTTCATCACAACTAATGAAAAGGAAGCTTACAGCAGCATATGTTAGCCAAAAGTACACAGTAAGCAAGCAAGAATTTTGGAAAAAAATACCACTGGATCCACCTTCTTCAGTCTGTGGCTCTGTGGAAGAAGGTAGTTTGTCAACTAAATCTACAGGATTGGGTAGGGTAGCACTTGACAGACCTAAACAGAAAAACAGTTATGATACAGATGGAAAAATGTAGACAGTGGTTTTAATAAAACACCAATAACACTAATAAAAATATGTTTTTAAAACAATCATGAATAATCACAAATGTTTAAAGTCGAATGGACATTTCTGTTAAGTGACACACCTGATGAAATAAACCATCCAAAATAAATTTTCAAGAAATTCTTGGATCCCTGTTTGTCCAATTTGCCAACCATCAGTACTTCGGATGCTTTTTTCTATTTATTACTGTTCACTTTGCTAACAAGTCTGTTAAATTAAAAGTTTAAAACTTACATTTTTTAGAAGGGCCACTTTTTCTATGAAAAAAGCTAATCAAATTATTGTGCTTAAATAAGCAGTCTCATACAACACAGAATTAAATATGAATCTACTGTTTTTTTTAGTCTTAGTGAAATTAAACTATTAAAATGGTAAGCTCTTCATTTTAGTATATGAAAATAATGCTAATTCTCTATGGTAAATCTCATTTAACTAAACATTATAAACACTAAAAATCGTATGAAAATAAACATTCTATTAAAATTGGGTTAATAACATTTAAAAATTCTATGATTGCTTTCTTTTTTCATATTAGGGAATCAGTCCTACTAATAATTACCAGATTTGCTGTCTGAATCTGGTGTTACAGAGCCTCCCCATGACCATCTCTTCTGTCGCTGTTCCAGGCGGTTGCTACGTTCCAAAGTACGGTTAACCATTGCCTCAAAATGTTCCTATTTAACATTTAAAAATAAATAAGTACCCATTACATTAGTATCGACTCTACGTAGAGTTTATACAACTTCCCTCCACCCATGTACCCCATACTTTAAGCCAAAATGAAAAAAGAATTGTAGGAACATAGATGAACTGCACAATCTCAGAACTTTTTGGCATCTTGGAAGCCTTCTAGTCCAACCTGTGCCTGTATAGGAAGCCCCTCTATGACATACTTGGCAAGCCCTTATGCTGAAAATAATGTCTAGTAAGATCTCCGATGTCTAAAACTGTTTACATAGGATTTGACTGTTTTAAATCTAACTATATTGCTGGCTTTTAACGCTCCTGTTAATTACTTATACTAAAGAAACATTTAACACTGGACTGACAAAATGCTAACAGTAACCCAAGAAGACAGGCTGAATAAAATTAGAATAAGATATTGAAGCAAATAAAACTGGAGTGATAGTACTTATAATTTAGAAGTAATAATATTATCTGAAGAGATGGCAAGAAGAATTTCAATTAACTAATACAATATGTATAAAATAAAAGCAAATGAATATGGATATATAAAAAGACAACAATCACTTCCAGTTCATCTTTTTATTCAATAATGCCCAGTGTGTATACCTCCTATATCCCTACACTATAGGAAATATATATCAAATAGTTTTTATAGTGTCTACCAAAACAGTAAGTTGAAAAGGTGTTTTGAAGGAAAAAACCCTCAGAAAATTATAATGAGACCTTACCCCATGAATAGAAGTAGAGATTTTAAATACTAGCTTCTTGTTTTGTTTCTTCTTATTTGTTAAGAACTCTAGGCTACCATACAATTGGATTAATCAGTGAGATTTTTATGTAATTACAGGTATTCTTTGCTTAAGCATTTCTGATGTCTGAAATTTCCACAAAAGGTATAGGATATCCAAATCACTGCCTCCCTATATTCTAATATTCATCCCTTCAACCCCACAGCCCCTCACCCTAATCCAATTTTTTAAGGCCCAATGAACTCCTGGAAACCAATTTGGGGCCCAACTGAACCCTTCTCCTCTTTCTGTTAACACACAGGACCTACTATCAATATCATCCATGTAGCTTAAATATTTAATTTAGCACCTAATAAGATGCTGTCTTATGTCATTTCCAAGCACAAAACAATAAGGTGGTAGAAAATACTCACCTTGGAGTCAACAAGAAACTGGGTTCAAAATCTTTCTCTAATACTGTGCGACTCTGGTAAGTCACTTAAACCGAGACTCAGTTTTTAAAATGGGGTCTCCCAGGACTCTTATGAAGGCCAGGAGACAGCATATTTGTAAAGCACTTTGTGAATCTTTATGTTCTATTGAAATGTCTAGTATTATTGTTGTCATCATTATTCCCCAAATTGTAAGCATTTTGATGACAGATCACTGCTTCTCTATTCCCACAAGTATATGGGAGGATTTTTGGTTTTATAAAATAACAAACAGCAGGATTCTTAGATAGAAAATCCTCTTTGAGCATTAAAAGAACAGCTCACTTTACATACTATTCTAGGAACATACAAATTTCAGGCAGGCTGCCAAATTTCATTATTTAACAGATTTTTAAAAATCAAGCTTCAATAATTAAAAATAATTTCTCTAAACGGACATTAGTATTAATAATAAAAATTACAATAGTAACAGCTAGCAATTATATGATGCTTTAAGGTTTGCAAAGTGCTTTAAAAATCTTATCTCATTTGATCACTACAACAACCCCAGAAGATAAGTGCTATTATCCCCATTTTACAGAGGAGGAACTTGAGGCAGAGATTAACGTGACTTGCCCACAGTCACACAGCTAGTGAGTATGCAAGGTTGGATTTGAACTCTAGTCTTCCTGACTCCAAATCCAGCTCTCTGTCCACTGGGCTACTTAGCCAGTCATTAGGCTAAAATTACAGTTACATAGACTGACGTGACTACTGACGTGACATACAGAAATTTTGTTAATGCTGTTTCCAGATTAAGAATGATTTCCTATATCACAGATTTTTGAAACTTCACTACACCACAATGTGAAATACTAAATTAAACAAAGCCAACCTCAGGGACAGAAGGTCTGTAACTCTGCCTTTCACAATAACAATATCACAGCAACATCATCCTTACAAAGTCCCTAGACAAACATGGTTATTTCTCTGGGGGCTAAGATAAAGCTACTGAAAAAAAAGAGTGGTCTCTGCATTTTGAAGAGATAGAAAATGCAGAAGAGCAAACACCTCAGAAGCAAAGAACAAGTGAATCTGCCAAAGAATATTGGCAATCAATCATTTAAAATAAATGCATATATACACATATTCACATATATTTTCATATATCCATGCATATTTAATGAGAGGGAGAAGTCACCTTTGCATTCTATGTTCTACACTAAAAAACATTGATTATGTAAAAGATGAACAGATTTTTATGTCATGTTATAAAAATCGTCTAATAAATGGCTCACAATTCCACAGTACTGGATCATTTCAATAGCCCTTTCTTCAGTGTGATGCTGTAAGAAAACAGGCAACCCAAGGATGTAGGGCTCAACAAGGTTCCCCAGGGGAGGGAGCTGAGCCAGGACTCAAAGACAGCCTCCCAACTCCAAGTATAGGACTTTCCACTAGCCCATGCTGTCCTCAAACAGAGCAGCCTCAGCCAGTTGCTTCTGAAGCCACTGCTGTTCTCATTCATGTTTTTTTTTGCTCACAAACATTTTTTCCAAGAAAAACTATAATAAAATAATATTGATTCTCAACGCATTTTTTAAATTACTAATTACTCATCTGATGTCGATTGCAAGAAATATTCCAAGCCAAAGTCTGGTATGTATGTCTTCCTCTATCCTACTGGGAGGGTATGCCAGACAACACGGACACCTAACAATTTGGAGAAATGCACTCAAGCATTCAAAATATGTGTCATAACCTAAAATAAATGCAACTTCTGAAACTTCAAAAATGAAAGCAAATGGCACTCTAGTTTTGGGCATCAATATCAAGTCTTTAAGCTACATGCTCCAGTCAATACTCTTGGTGATACCAATATACAAACAGTAACAAAAACACAGGATCTACAGTCCCACTTACAAGACCACAAAATGACCTAATGAAAAGTGCCTATGACAAAATATCTTATTTAAGCATTAGTATGAAAGTGGTATTATTTTATTAAAAGAAACATTTATTCCCATGATTTTAGTAAAGTGAAAAATGGCACAAATCCCACCGAAAGTCAAGACGAATCGAGACAAATGCAAAGCACCTGATTCTACCTGTAGGACTGTCACAGACGGCTGCACAAATTCTGGAATGGGATTGACTTTTTGTGGGGCACAAGCTGAACTAACATAAGGAACACAGTACAAACTAGCGCTCAAATATCAGGAATAAGTCCATGAAGAGCCTACAATATCATTTTCCCATAACATCTGTCCTGGATAAGCCCTTAATTAATTAACCCTAACCTCCCAAAAATAACATAGCAAAGGGCTCTGCTGATAGGAGAGCCACTGTAATGACAATCTGAATCTATGTCCTCTTATTTCACATACACAAATCTAATGAGATTGTTTATCTGGCTTCAAAGACCACAGTAGATTAGAAACAGCACTCTAGAAGTAGGACAGGCATGATGACAACACTGAGAAGCAAGAGAAAAACTATAAAAAGCCAATATAGTAACTCAAAGAGCATGGCTGTCAGAGGCAACTTAGTTAGGAAGTAAAGAATCTTACAATGCTAAAATGGCTCCTATAAGTTGTCACTATATATAACTAACAATCATAATGATGCCATTGAGACAAGATTACACTAAGTGATGTCTAATATGTTCTGTTTGAGGGAAGAAGAATGGAAGAAGTACATTTTAAAAATATTTCCATTCAAATATTTTTTCAAGTTTGGTTTTTTTAAAAGTATCCTAAAAACAGGGCTAGGTGAAATGATTCATTTCCCAAGGATTCCAGATCATTTAAGTTTTACTTTTGCAATAAGAGAGACTTTAGGGATACCACCATTTTTTCTAGTCACCCCAATTCACAACCTAGGAGTCATCCCCACCTCTTCACTCTTCCCCCACATACAATTATTTGAGAAGTCTCATCAATTTTGGCTCTCCAACATCTCTTCTTTCCACTCACCACAACCACTCTAGCTCAGGCCTTCAATCTCTAGCCTAGGTAACTCCAACAGACCCAATGGGCCTCCCTGTATCAAGGCTCTCTCCCCTTCAATTCCTCTTCCACACTAGTGTCAAATTGACATTCTTAACATGGAGATTTGACCATAGCACTTCCCTGTCCAAGAAGCTCCAAAACATACTCAGTACCTCTAGAAAAATGTGACTTTCTCCATTTGACATTTAAAGTCTTTCCTGCTCTGGCTCCAGCTTCCCTCTCTAGGCTTATCACACTTTACCTCCAACTCTCCACTCCCCAAATTGCAGCTAAACTTAACTATTTGTTGTACCCAATATAAGACAGTTAACCTCCCACATCCATGCCTTTTATATGCTGCCCACATGCCTCGCTTCCATCTTTTGGAACCCCTGCCTCCTCTCAAGAAGTGGAAAAGATCAGGGAAGGTGGGCAGGAAGGGGCCAGGAGATCAGAGCTTGTCTAGGGGACAGTGTGGAAAAAGTCTCAGATGAACCTTGTCCCCATTCAAGTGAAACACTAGAAAAATCCTTGGTAGGTTACCTATGGCTGAAGGAGAAAAATCAAGGTCAGAGAGAAGGGCAAGGGCAAGGAGCTTTGGACAAAATGAAGCAGCAATCAGTTTTCTGTGGGCCCTGATCCAGCCTAGTCCAGCTCTACAGTCTGTTGTCCTCATAGGGAAATTGCAGTCCAGTTCCTTTAGCAGTGCAGGAGTTTATTCTCTGAGCTGTGAAGCAGCTACTCATGAAGATTCTAGGACTTAATAACCAGTAACAGATGAGGCAAGTAGACAGATATAATATAGAAGGAGGAAGGGGGAAAAAGAGAAGGTGCAGTAAACTTGGTTTTCCATAAAAAGGGCTAGTAAGAGAAAAGATAAAATAAAGAACGACATGAGGCTGTTAGAAAACTATCCCATTTGGGATTATTTGTACTATATTAGAAGAAAGGAAGGGAAGAAGCATTGATGCAGTGCCTACACTTTGCTAAGATATTAGCTCATTTGATCCTCACAACAACCACAGGAGAGTGAAGTAAGTGCTATTCTGGTTCCATTTTTCCAGATAAGGAAATTGAGGCCAAGAGCTGTGAAGTGACCTGCCCAGAGAGAGGTTCAGAAGCATTAAGCAAACATATAGCCCACCTTTTCTTCGTCTAATTTTTGTCTCCTTTTCTCTTCGACAGCTGCTCGCCGTTGCTGTTCTTTCTCTTTCTGTTCTTTTATCTTTCTCTGTCTTTCTTCAATCTGTTTTTCATATTGGCGTTTTGCCTTCTTTTCTTTCTCAAGTAATTGTATTTCTCTAAAAGCTACAATATTCAAAGAGTATTGTTAATTTAAAAAAAACACAGAAGAAAAAGCACACGGAGAAGGAAGAAGCAAATGCTATTCACCCCTTTTCCTAAATGATACAACTTGCCTATTATTAAGTCAAACTAGGTGCCATTTGTGTTGGCTGAAGACCTGTTAAGTATACACAGACAACCACTACAGAATTGATTGTATTAAGGTCTTCTACCAACTGTATCTAGAGATCTCAAACATGAAAATTTAAGGCTTATTTTGGAAGTCTGGCAACTGAGTCTGAGCTCAAATTTCAACATCAGTATTTAGGTTATATACTTACCACAAAGTCCTACTCCAGCGCTTCATGCGGCTTTTAGGTACCTCTGGGTCCTTGAAAATCATGACAGTTAAGCACAAATTTTGGCAGGTTCTGCTAGGAAAGTTCTGAGTATAGTCTCAGAATGCCCTGCAACCTGAAGACCAGTCCAATATATTATCAGCAGGCTGGCCACTAGGTGCTCAAATTTTTGACCATAGCAACCCATGAAACAGAATAATCAAATTGGTCATTGCTAGAGTGAGTTCTACTTCAGTTTCTGAAAAGAAGGGGCACAGCTGTATAAGAGGGAGCAGAAGGTGCTAAGAATTACACAGAACAGAATAAAGCATTAATTAGAAATAATGGGAAACAGACAAGGCACCTACTGCTGGAGAATGGAGAAAGGCAAATGTCCAAATTTTCAATAGAAAAATCTGTAAACTATAGGTCAGTAAGCTTGGGCCCAAAGCTGAAGAGCAGAACAAAAGCTAGCTGGATTGCTTTTAGCGAATTGAGCAACTCTTCCCAATCTGTTTCCTGAAACAAATACTCACCTTTTTAACACCAGTATTTTTCTTAGTGAAGCTGTACAACTATAAACCATGGAACACCATGGATCTTTTGAGAATCAAAACTGGAAGTGACCCAAATGGAAAGACTAGGGCTGGGGGTAATCTAGAGGATATTACTAACAATGATTTGCACACAAGAAGTGGCATATCGAGGAGATGTATGATCAGTGAAGCTGGGGGACTAATGTTGAAAAGAAAGAAATAATAAACGGGAAGCCTAAAGTGCTGTTTAAGAAGAAGGCCTTGACTAGTGGGCTCCCTATGGTGGATTTATGAAAGAAAATAGAGAATAGGCACACAGAATAAGATGGTATGAATAGGTAGTGATCTATAGTATTGAAGGACATGATTACATAGATCACAAATATAACAAAGCATTGAAGTATAACACTCGGGCTAATTTCAATAGAAGCAAAACCCCAGACCAATATACAGGATTTTAAAAGGAAATTAATTTTCCCTTTCCAACCATCCAAAATGGAAGGAATTAATGTTTGCTTTATAGGAGATCTTCTATAGACTTGTACACAAGTTTCTACATTCCTGGAATCAATCTAATAGCACATAAGGCAAAAGTATAACATTATACCATGTCCACATAGTTCCTCACTTAGGAAGACTAGGTGGAAGATCTGTGCAGGACTAAAAATAAGAGTCTCCCACTCTGCTATCATTGTTCCATCAAACACTAGGGTAATTTAGAATTCATTTGGATAAAGCCAAGAACTAGTTTTGCCAGCTGATTTGGAGGGCATTAGAACAATATATTCTTTCTGGTTATGGAAGGATTCCTCATTTAGATCCTTATTTTCAATACTTTAAGGGTTGTGACTTCCTTTATCTGGTAGGGTACTACTGCCATCAATGGAACAGCTCCCAAGTTCTCTAAGGCTCAGGGACTGCTACCATGGCAGCTTTCCTGACTTTGGCTACACATGTGCTAAAGTTGCCACAGGCTTTGGAACCCAAGGTTACTCACCTCTATGCCACACTGAGACATCAGTTTAGGACTTTAAATTTTTATTCCTCGCCAAGGCTTTAAAAGAACAATTTTTATTTTTATGGTCATTTGCACTGGGTGGTATTATTATTGCCATTTTACAGATGAAGAAGCTGAGACCCAGAGAGATTAAGGTCAGAGAGTAATTTTAAGTGTCTATACTGGCACATTAGGCCAGGCTTTCTGCATGATGCCAAGACCCTTGCCATTATGCCACACTAATTATTCAGAGATGATGCCTTCTAACCAAAAAAACACTGTCTAAATGCAAGATATTATTTATAAGCAAAGCAATCAAAAAGAGACCTGTATTGTGGCTGATGCTCTTCATTCTTCGGAATTAGTTCTGCTAGTATTCATTCTCACTAGTGTGAAGATTCAGGTACTTTTAAAATCTTGGTCTTAAGAAAATAAAGACTTTGCTGTTCCTCTTTTCCCTTTCTTTCCCAGAACAGAACTTACTCTTTAAGAAAGTTAAGAAATCTAACCTAATCAAACATTTTCCCTTGGGTTCTCTGTAGCTAATCTCATAGCCATGAATGATATATTATATAACATAAACAGCTTGACAAAAAGCAAATATGCCATCTGGCAATATCTAACCTTGACAAGATCATAGTCACTCATTTTGAAAAAGGAAAATTCGAATATACCTTGTTGTTTTCCCAGCTCTTCTCTGCGCTCTCTTGCCAGTCTTTGTCTTTCATCGGATTTCAGAATAGAGCCATCTATCACTATATAAAAATAAATGGACAGAAAGTTAACAGGATACTGGCAAATGCCAGAGATGACAATGTGAGAGTTATTACAAGCCTTGCATGACTTATATACCTGGTTTAGTTGTCTTTAAATTTGAGGAGGGAGTTAAAATGATAGTAGTGCCACTTTGGTTTCTTCTTTCTTCTGCAATTGCTTGGGCTGCAGCAGCTGAAATAGACATCAATAGAAAAATTGGGTTTGCCATGTGGACTTTCAGTTCAGGGAAATCTCTTTGGTGATCTACTTGTTCCACACATCCAAGAACATTTGTCTTCAGTTACAAGTTAGCCTTGCAGGTTGATCATCCAGTATTATTACATAGGTTAGGAAGTGACTCTCTGGGACAGAAGTCTGGCTTGAAAAGTATAAGGCTGCTTCATTTACTCTGTGGTCCAGAGCAAGAAAAAATACACATCTTGAGAAAGAAATAAAACCCCTAGTGTCCAACACAACACTTTAGTTCCATCCTTTATTTACTCTAACTAATACCTAACAAGTCCATCAGTTGTTCTACCTTTTAATTAATGAATATCATAGAGTGGAAAGAACCTTCAAAATCACTTAATACAACTGTTTTAATTTTACAGATGAAGAAACTGAGGCCCTCAAAAGGAAATTGTTATGTCCTAGGTATCACGGAAAGTTGGTAACACAGGCAGAGTTAGAAACCGGATCTCTTTACAGGCAGTACAGGATGGAAGAAAGGAGTAACAAAGAGGACATGCTATCTGGCTACAAAAAATGGTTGTGGTTTCCATCCTCATAGGTAAGGCTTGCTGATGCCTTCCTACTAGACCAAAATACTTTCCCAAGTGGAATTTTTATCTGCTGCCCTTCCTTATATTAAAGTCCTACTTGCTCAAAAGAGTTTAGACTCACCAAAGAAATAAGTATCCTGAATTCTCTTTCATATCAAAATTTTGAAAAAGGTCATAAAAATAGTACACCAAAGCTACAAGCAAAGTTATCATTATCATGTCAGAAGCAGACTGCCTGAGATTGGCAAAGTCTACTACAAAAGTTAGTCTTCCAGCATCTTGCAATATTGTAATGTTTTAATATAGTTTCTGGCATGCAAAGTATATTATGATATTCCAGTAAACTGTTTTTAGGCCTCAATACTAGTAGGAATCCCTCACAGCTGAATGCCTCAATTCCAGACCTGTCTCCTCTTACTCAAACCCCCTTTCCTTTACTGCCTTTTGATGTAAATTTCCAAACTCCCCATGAGTGCTCTATTTGATTTTCTGTCCAATGCTGAGGGTCTCCCCATCTCTACTGAGATGGAAAATCAGTTGGAGAGGTTAAACTAAAGCAGGTATACCCAGAGAAGATCAATGCAAGAAATATCACAATTCTGAAGGTGTTAAGGGCTCAATCCTTAAGGAATCTGAAAGAGAGGAAAACACCAAAGGTATTGGGGGGGCTTGGACTACATTATTTATGACAACAGTGAATAAAATATTAGAACTTGCCAACCCACATGCTACATTCTTAATTATATAGAACTTTCATGAACACAATCTAAATGCAAATTGAAAGCATCACGGAAGAGAGAATGGGAATTCTGGGTCATAAACAACAAGATTGAGGACTTTCTCCAATCCTTACATCTCAAATTTATCTGAAATAGTTTTCAATTTCAGCTAGCTCCATAGTCTAAGATACTAAGAACCCTTAAGTAATAACCCAATGATCAAGTAATAGAGAAGGCTAAGCCCGAAGACCCAATGTACTCACTCTATATCCCCTCTTCCATTCATCACCCCACTCTGGCAGAGATGCACCAGAATTCAACTGCCACCCCTCACTCCAACCTTGTGCCACGGAAAAGCAAAAGGCAGAAGCTTGCTCTGGCTAAGACCACAGCATGGCAGCCCTCTGCACTGGAAGAGTACTCAGACAGAGAACTAAAGAAGAAAAGGAACTAACTGGGGCAGGACTCCACTAGGTCTGAGGGGAAAGGGGGCTTGGCCAGCACCCAGGTGGGATGAGTTCTGTCCCCTCAGAAGTCAACTGGGGCAGAAACCAAAGCCAGTAAAACAGGAATTCTCTGGCAAGGGAGGAAGATGAGATAACTTTGGGGTCCAACCCTGGGTGAATGCTATCAAAGAAAGGAGTCAGAAAATGATAGGGTCATATAAAGGAAAGATTTAAATTACCAAGAATTTCAGGAGGACAAAAACTCAGCTAAAGATCTTAAACACAAGCAGATAAGCCAAGATATTAACAAAAGTGATGAGAGCCTCTAGATCATCTAAATGCATTCAGACATTTCTGAATAAATCTTGTAAGACAAAAGAAAACTAGTTATTTCCTGTTGAAACAGAGGACCCTGTGAATTCCCAATAGAGCATGGAACCCCAGAAGGAGGTTCTTGAATAATTTAAAAGAACAATAAGAATTTTAAAAGTAGAATTTATGGCCTGTGTGGAAAAAAATTGGCAGGACAAAGAAACTTGAATCCACAGTGACAAACATGCAAAGGAAACAAAGAGAGGACAAGGGCAAATAAACAGAAGTGAAGGACAATATAGCAGAGAACCAGAAAGTAACAACATTAAAAGGAAGAGGCAAGCTTCTATAAAGAATATCCTATGGCTAACCATATTTTTATTTCTACAACTGACTTAAAGGTGCAGAGAATATAAGTATTTATTGATTCTAAAACATGATTTGATTCTATAGAGCAAAACAATGCCTTAAAGGCTCTCCCCTCCAACAAAGTATCACTCATCCATATGTCAAATCATACAAAATACCTTGAAAGAAGGCCTTAAATGCCAGGCTGGGGACTTTGTATTTTATCCTAAAATGATGATCCTTGGAAGATTTCTAAGCGGAGAGTAGACATAGTCAGATCTGTGCTTTAGACATATCAATTTGGCAGCTCTGTGAAAGGGAACCTGGAGAGAGATTGGAGAGGGGACAGCCTGGAAGAAGGGATTCTAATTAGGAGGCTATGGCAACAGTCTAGGAGAGTGATGAAGGCCTGAGCTAGGATAGACGAATCATCTGCCAACACTGAGAGGGGGGAAGAGAAGGAAGGGAGGGAGATTAAGTTAGATCATATAACTTAGGAAAACTTATACAGAAATTTGTTACTACATGTAATTGGCAAAAAATAATAAAATTGAACTAGGATTGAAACTTCATGACTGATGAGAAAGGGACAGTTGCAGGAACACTTGTGTAGGTAAAAATGACAAAACTTGCCAAGGAGTATGCCATAAAAACCACAAGAACTGAATTAGAGTTAGGCATACTAGACTTTCCTTAATTCATTTTTAAATGCATGAATCACTCACTCCCACCACCCTTGAGATCACTGATCCACTGAAGTTAATCACTCATTTATCAAGGTCTTCAAGCATATGTACAAAGATGAAAACAGATAAGTGTGTTCTCTCAGAAACCCCTACTTGTCTTTGTACCCTTGGGATTCAAACCTCAGAACTGTTAGCAGGAGGCAACACAAATTTCATTTGAGAGTTTCTCCAGAGAAGGTTAGATCTCTTAAGTGAAGAAAGCTCAAACTATATTAAGCCTCAAAGATTAAAATCAAACCCTGAAAATATGTCTGGAAGCAAGTTGGTTGCAAGGGTTGGCTACAGAGCCTATGTTCTGTATAATCAGTGAAGACATACTACTATATTCTGTTTAAGCTGACAGTCCCAGAAGGTCAAGGGTAAGCCCAAGTAGAGCACAAATTTAAAAGCTTGGTCAATCCCCAAAAGATTCATTTTTGAAAGAGACATTAATATGTGTGAAAAATGAATGTTTAAAGGCACTCCCTATGCCTGAGAACCAAGACCCATTGTGAACTAAGAAGCAACTTTATTTTCAAATACTAGTCTAAAAATAATGTTACTTCTTAATGCACAGGATTGTAGGAGTCTTGATAACGTGGACTGAATAAAGTATTTTAAAATATAGGTTTTGGCAAAATACTTGCATGTAATGAAAATGTGACAGTGGGAAGGCATTTTAAAAAATAAGATAGACTGTGATTATGGAGATACTAAGTTTAGAAAAAAAAAACCTTGTAAAACCAAAACCCTCTCACATGGCGTGGAGGGAAAGGTAAGAAAAAAATTTGAGGTGTTGTTTCCCCAGTACTCAATTGTAGGCTCAAGCAAAGTATCACAAGTGGATCAAATCACCAATGTAAAGGGCTAGGTGGATTGGATATGATAATACACAAACTTTTTTTGAAATAGTTAATACATAAAAAAGACAACATGAAAATTTTGAGGTCTTTTCTCAACACTGAATATTAGCTATTAAAGATTTTCATCTTTAAAGCAATCAAATACTGTCTCTCTTTCCTCCAAAAAAAAACCCTCCAACTGTCCTACTAAGGCTTTGCTCTAACAGAGTCCAATGGAAGGCAAGCAAGCTTGGAAGGAAGAACACTTCTCCATGACAACTAGTTCTATCACGCTAATAACCCTCCTAAAGCTGTGCCCAGGAACAATCATCTCCAAGGGCTTAATCTCGAGTGATGCCAATGATAAATACTAATCACAATACTTATTCAGCAATTCTACACTGTCAACCACAGCTGCTCCTCTTCAAGGCAATGCCTAGAATATTTGCAGTTATGGCTCTATAGTAGTTCTCTTTAGAATCTTGTCTACAAAAGGAAAAACTAGAAACCAAAAAAAGGAGTATTTTTATTCTGTAGCAATGGGAATAGTTACTAGCAAAGATTTTGGTTGCAAGTTTTATGAATAAAAGTGGAGGAGTCACAATTTCAGAAAGGTTTTGGTTTAATTTATGATCCCAGGAAATTAGTTTGCTTGTTTTTATGAATTAGTTGATTTTGTACTTACTACTGTTTGGATAGCAAAATGAAAATAAAGAGCCACCATGAATTAATTTATTCAGCTCCCATGCTTGGCTCCAGGAGTGAGTTTATTCTTACTTTGGGGGCAAAGGATTTGTTAAACTCCTGGCTAAATAAAACACATTCCTCACTTTTCCACCAGCTGACAAATTTTGAAGTCAATTACACCATGACTGTATTAAATGTGCTCCAATGAGGAAGAATAAATCAAACAGTAATAAAAGGAGGGCCATTTGAAATTTAAGACTTTAGATTTTCTGTGGCTTTTCAAGTATGCTTAATATGTAAGATTTCTGGGGTTGTCTGCAAATCCATCTACAAAATGGTTAAACTGCTCCAAACAGCTTATTAATTTTCTAAAGTTCTCATTCATACTGTGAGGCCTGGAATGAATTCACAGCAGCTAGTCAGCACAGTGGATAGAATACTGGGCCTGGAGTTGGGAAGACCTGAATTCGAATTTGACCTCTGACACTTAATAGCAGCATGACCCTGGGTAAGTCACTTTTTTGGTATCAGATTCCTCAACTATAAAATAGGGATAATGAAAGCATCTCTCTCCTAGGGTTGTTGTGAGGATCAAAATGAGATAATTATTGTGAAATGCTTAGCATACATAATGCATGGCACATGGTAGGTGTCATATAAAAGTTAGCTACAATAATAAATTATTATTATATAATATCAGAACTGGAAGAAATCTTAGAAGTCAGCTAACTACATCTCCCTTTTTATAGATGAAATAGCTACAGCTCCAAAAAGTAAAAAAAAAATTATTTAAGTCTGCCATAGACTAATCCAAATGAATTACTTAACTGAAGGTTTTAATCTTGGAATGATTAGTTCACATATATCTGTTCTGGACACGAAGAGTCGGACATAACTAAAACTGAACATATATCTAGCTTAAAACAACCCTTACCTAGAATTCCTTTGGCTCATCTTCCCACATGCCCTGCCTCCTTTAGCCTTCACTTGTTTGTATTCAGACATATAGACATGGTGAAACAGAAGGTTTTAAAAGAGTAAATCAAACGTTGGTATGTGCAAATATGACTTTTCTCCTGGAAGGAAAATTCTGACTCTCTTTTTCCAAGACCAAGACCTTATTCTAAGTGGCTGCTTTTAAGGACTGCTGAGAAAGATGTTCAGATAGGAAGCAGTCAGCAGGTTAAGGGCAAATAGAGTTTGGAAAAAGAATTATCTATAATTACCAGGAAAAGGAAGAGGGCCTGAAGGGGATTTTTCAATTCCTCGGCTTATTTCTTCTTCTTTCTCTATGTGATTAATACTTATTCCAAACAAGGCCAGGGTCCAGCTTTGTAAGCCAGGCCCATTAGAGAAGTGGATTCCAGGAAATTAAGTTGTAAGTAAACACCAAACTATGACTATTCTCTTCTGTTCAATTATTCCTACAGAGACCCAAGCAAATTCTTAGTAGAGTGATTTATAACCCTGTTTTCAAAATACTCCCTGGGCATTTCCAATTATTTCAAAGGATCCTCAGAAATTTCAACTTTCTTTCAAAGGAAGAAATACAATGCATCAACCACATTCTAAAAAATATTACAACTCATTAATAGGCAGGAAAATGCAAATTAAATCATTTCTGAGGTTCCACCTACCATATGGTCAAAGAGGACAAAATAGAGATTTTTCTAGGTAATCTTCCTTAAAGCATTGCTCTGACCATGGGATTTCCCTACTCAACCAACTACAGGGTTTCTTATTGATTCTAAGCTAAAATATCAACTCCTCTGTTTAGCTGGTAAAAAAGCTCTAAACAATCTGGCTACACCCTAGCTTTCCATCTATCTACCCTGGACTTCATTCTCCCTCTCACAGTGGGAAATCTAGCTAAACCAGGCTCCTCTCTATTCCTTACAACTCCAGCCTTCATGCATTGGCACTATCTTGGTCTTGGTCTCACAGAGTCCCTCTCTTCCTCCAAGATGCAGCTCAGGTGCCATCTTCTGCTGGATGCCCTGGGATTCCAAATGTCAATGTCCTTCCTCCCAAACTACTTTGTATTTAATTTGTTGTTATTGTTCAGTGGTTTTCAGTAGTGTCCAAGAATCTCTAACCCAGTTTGGTATTCATGGCAAAAATATTGAAGTGGTCTGCCACTTCCTTCTCCAGCTTATTTTTCAGATGAGGAAACTGAGGCAGACAGGGTCACACAGCTACTAAGTGTCTGAGACCAGACTTGAACTTGTGTATTTAACTGCTTTAACTTATAAGTTGTGTGTATGTACAAAAAGCACATACACACATCACAAACATAAAATTACTACGAATAGACCTCAAAGGGGGAGAGACTGCTTAATGAACGTGGTAGGAAGAGACTGGAAGTTTTGTGGAAAACAATGGATGGAAGATGGATTCAAATGAGAGGTCAGGGGGAGACAGGAAGATGGGAGGAGGGGAGCGGCAGGGAGACGAGTAAATTAGAGGATGGGATAGAAAATGTAGCTGATGCTTGGTAATATATGGAGAGAAGCAGTGTCATCAGCTATGTCTTAAGGGTCAAAAGAAGTTTGTTGATTGAGAAGCAAATATTCTAGAAGGCACAGTAGGCAGAAGAGGCATGCAGATGTGGAATGGGGCATTAGGGAGGTATGAGTGAGGCAGACAGATATGAAGGAGGTGTGAGTTAAATTTGGAGAAGTCAGTTGGGGATTCAGAATTCCTGGGATAGGACAAGTATAAGGGGATAAAAGTATGCTGACAATTTAACAGTGAATCCAGAGAGAATATCATTGGTTAGAGAAAAGTTCATTGAAGAAAGCATAAGATTAGACTACTGGAGGGTCTCCCTTGAGTTTCGATCTCCAAGTTGAGGTAGTGATGTGTCCTGTGATATTTTAAAGAGGTATACTTCACAGTAGGTACAAGTATCTAAGCCTGGTCAGAGACCTAGGTACCCTGTTTGTCCTGGAGGAGGACCTAGGGATGGGGCAATAGATGGAAGCATCTGGTCTCCAGAGGGCATCAAAAGTGATGAAAAAGACATTCAAAAAATTCAGAAAGGATTCACCACACACTGATAAAAAATAAAATGGACAGGGCCAAGTGATCAATTTACACAATGACTTAAACTATAATCATTAAGACAACCATTAGGATTCTAGAATACTACTGGGGAAGTATGCTTCCCATCTCTTGGTAGGTGGTGGATCAAAAGTGCAGGAGACAGTTGTTTTCAAAGCCAGTCAATATCTGTATCTGTTTTGCCTGACTCCACTTATTTATTATGGTTCCTAGATAGTTCAGTGGACAGAGCCCTGGGTCTAGAGTTAAGAAGACCTGAGTTTAAATCCAGCCTCAGAAACTAAGAGCTATGTGACCCTAGATAAGTCACTTCACCTCTATTTGCCTTAATCCACTGAAGAAGGAAATGGTGAACCACTCCTATACCCTGGCCAAGAAAAGGCCAGAGACAATACAGGCCATGGGGTCATGAAGAGGTGGACACAACTGAACAACAACTTATTCATTACAAAGGAGACACTTTTTCCTTTGGGAGGTGGGATGGGGAAGCTGAGTTGGAAGTTACAGGGGATAGTGATATTTAAAAAATAGAAGAAAATAATGTCCATGAATAATTAAAAATGCATAGGAAAGGGCATTCAGAAAAGGACATGGACAAGCAGAGGAGTGTAGTTACTCCCTACATGTTGCTATGTTAAATCTGAATTATTTTTTAAAACCAATTTGTATGTATGAGAAAGAAAAATTGTATATAACAGATTGTCTCATTATTCTTTTTTGTTTTTGCCTATTGAAATATTCATGTTAATTTCATTGTAAAAAGTCATTTTTTGAAAATAAGCAAACATACCTACTATACAATGAATGCCACAACATATGCAGTACTAGTTTTCAAAAGTACATAGATGTTGTGATTAATACAAATTCATTTAAAAAACGTACTGAAGTCATAGTAATTTTTTCTCGTGTCTTTTCAGTCAGTGAATATTAATAAGAAAATGAATATGTGGGAATTCATGAAATATTTGAGTCCCCAAAAAGATCCTGATACTTGAAAAAGTTGCAGAAACCACTGTTGTACCCTATTTTTGAATAGTAAACAAGTTTTTTTTTGGGTAAAGTCTTACTTCCTGTCTTAGTATCAATTTAAAGACAGAAGAATAGCAAGTGCTAAGCAAATGGGGTTTTTAAGTGACTTGCCCAGGGTCACATAGCTAGGGAATGTCTGAGGTCATATCTGAATCAAGGTCCTCCCAACTCCAGGGATGGCTCTCTACCCACTGGGCTACCTAGGTGCCCCTGATAATACATAAGTTTCAAAGATCCAAAGCAGTGTACAGAAGGAAAAACCTCTAATGAAGAAAATCCATTCCAATATAACATTTTTGTTTTGGAAATTTTCTTAGAGATAAACAGAATGGGAAGCATGGAGATGTGATACAGAACATCAGACTAGGAGCATTACAGTCAAGAAAATGAAATTTTACAACATCAGATTCCCATTTAATTGGAACCAAAATTTTAAGTTACATTTCTAGGCCAACTTGTTGCATACATAAGTAAACCCAGACCCATTTACAAACTCTCCTTAGGAGGCAGCTCGGTGGCACGGTGGATAAAAGCATCAGGTCCGGAGTCAGGAAAACCTAGGTTCAAATTTGCCCTCAAATACTTCCTAGCTAGGAAGGCCCTGTGTGGCCCTGGGCAAGTCACTTAACCCTGTTAGTTTAGCTGCTGACCTTCTGTCTTACAGAGTTGTTATTAAGAAAGAAGGGGTTAAAAAAGAATTCTCCTTTTATGGCGATACTGATACTACAAAGGATTTTTGGTATTTTAAAACTGAGGTAAGGTATAAATAGAGGGGAGGAGGTTCCAAGAGGATGACTGACAGACACACTGGCACACACACGCCGCACGCACACACATATAAATGGTCCTTTTGACTCAATTCTTTCAGTCAAATAGATACACAGATACACACTAAGGGAGAAGTGGAACAGTTTGGTTAGAAGAGTGGTTTGCTTCTGGGTAGATAAAGAAGGCAACTAATTAGAAGACTAGAGATCCCAGGAAGAATCTGGCCATGTTTTGTGAAGGAGGTAGATGGAGATGGGCAGAAAAATGAATAAAATCATACAATATTAGAGCTGAAAGTAAATTTAGAGGTCATCTAATCAACTCCTCTAAGTTTCTGGAGAGGGAAAATGAGATCCATAGAGATTAAAGATTTTTAAATGTCTGAAGAAATTTTTTAAAAAATGAACATGTCTGTCATTCAGAGAAGTCCTAATACTTCTCATAAAGTAACGTAGACACACTTCAAAGAACTGAGTTGAGGAGCATAAAACAATTCCAGTTTCCTTATTCTGCCCTTATATCAACTTTCCATCCCTTTTCTCTAAGATCCTACCACCAAGCTCTAAAATGAGCTACTCTCCCCTTGCTGTTGATTCATACCTAGTGTGGCAGAGGGAGAGAGAGGGAATGATATATTTTGAATTTGAAAGATCTTTTCAGGTGGCTGAATTAAGTGTGGAGATTGAATCCAACCTGTTTCACTTCAAGTGTCCTACTCTGGTCTGCATTTAACTGATAAAGGGTCAACAAAAGCGATTAAGATAATTGAAGAGGACATATCACAACAGAATGTCTTCCACTTGATTCCTTGGGTGAGACTCAGCAGAGTTGGTTTGAAAAAAGTTGCAGGAGTCACAAAATTTAAATAATAAACTTTTCCTTCAAGATCAAGGGCAGTCAGAATCTGGACAAGGAAGTATGGTTGTAGTGGAAAGAATACTGGATTTCGAGTCAGGCCTTGAGTTCTAGCCTGGCTTCTGCTATTGTAAGCTGTGTGACCTTGGCATTTCTGCATCTGTAAAATATGCTGTTGAACTATATAATTTCCCTTCCAGCTCTCAATCTAGAATCCTAGCATGCCAAAATTTTTCAAAAAACTAAAACCAAACCAATAACCGGTTCCATTCATCTAGCCAAATATTTGTCAAGATAATGGAAATGTGTCCTAAGTGTTTGTCCAGATAGAAGTGCTACAACTTCATCAGGTTCACAACTGGAGAGGCCTGTTTTCTGGCTTCCTCTCAAAAGTAGGAATGTCACTATTTCCTTTATATATCCTTCCCTTTTCTCATCTTTAATTGAGACACTCCTACCAACACTCTCCCCCTACCCTCAACACAAACTCATAGAAAATGCTTTCAGGAACCTAATATTGCTGACTGGAAGTAGGTTGTTTTTTATTTAACCAGTCAATACATTTTTTTCTTGTTTTTTTCTTGTTTCTCTTGAGTTCTCTGAGAACTCACAAAAGCTTCCCAAAATGTCCATTTTTGCTTCTCTTGGTAATTACCATTTTTATAACCAGGTTAAGGAGTTCTTACCTTAAGCAATCAAAGAAAAGAATTTGGAGGTGCCATCAACCTTAAGACAGACATTTATATAACCTAATGGCTCTAACACTTCAACTACATTTATTCATTCATTCCAACATTTAAGTAACAACAATTACTACTATTACTATTACTACTACCACCACATACCATGCTAGGCTTTAGGAGATAGAAAGATAAATAAGCCTACAATAACAACTGTAACTCAACTCAATAAACTTCTTAAACATTGTGGTTAAGACCCTGTGATAAGTACTAGGACTTACACTTAACTTGCATTCTAAATCCAGAGGAGAATATGGTTAAAGTGCTAAGCGCAATGTTCTATTCAAGTTACGAAGGAAGGCAGAGCATTTCCAAAGGGGGAACTCAGGAAAGGCTTTGGGTGGGGTGGGGGGTTGCATTGTCCCTGGGTTTGAAAGGATCCCTAGAATTCTAAGAAGTGGAGAATGGAGTGTGAGGGAATGAAGGTATTTCAGGAAGAGAAGAAACTGAATAAAAACAACAGGTAAAGGATATGTTTTTCCAAATGGTGACTGGTCCAGATCAGATAGAACACAAAACAGTGATGGAGTATGTAACCAAAGAGAGAAACTGCAAAGCTGAATCACAGAAGGGCCTTTAATGCCAAGGTAAGGAGTCTGGACTTTAATCAGTAGGCAATAAAGAACTACCAAAGGTCTGGGACAGATACCAACTGAAGGGTTAGTCACATAGAACCTTGGAACTATAAATTTTTCTTTTGGGGACTATTAGCTGGATAAAAAAGTTGGTAATGTGATCAGAGCTGGGCAATAGGATTAATCTGGTAGTGGTATGAAAGATGAAATAGAGATTGGTAGAAATAGGAAATATGGAAACTAGTTAAGGGACCTGCAACAGTTTAAACAAGAGGTAAAGAGGTCTGGATGAGGGCCATTCAGTAGTAATGAGGAGGATGGGAAGAATTCCAAAAATATTCCAGAGATAGAATTAATAAGATTTGGGAGAAGTAGGAATCAAGGTTTAAAACAGATAATTTTGGAGAACGGTTGTTCCATCAGATGGAAGAACTGTTTTGGACGCAGCGTTTAATAAAGAAGTATAGGCTATTCTGACAGATCACATATTTTACAGTCAAAAGGCATCTTAGAGATTATCTAGTCCAACCCCCCCCCATCACTTTAGAGATGAGGAACTAATACACTGAAAGAGCAACTTACCCAAGGATACAAAGACAGTGGCCATTGGCATTGGAATCCAAGTCCCATGACCCCAAATCCAGTAGTCTTTCTGTTGTACTAAACTGCTTCCACAAGTAGGTACAGGAGTTTGAAATTTGCTCAGGAGTAAAAGGGACGCACAGATGTTGGAGCAGAGAAGTGACACAACCAATTCCTTTGTATAAAGAGTCATTCACATAGTGATAACTTAAGCCAAGGAAATGGATGAGTTCAAGTGAGAGTACAGAGAAAGAAACAAGAACGGACCGCTTGAGAATGTCTACAACATTAATATTATTTTAATGGATATTCACAGTTTTCAATTGTTCTCAAAGCTTAGATATTATAATAAGAGCCAAATTCATCATTATTGAGCAGTGAAATATAGAAGGAAAAGTTTCAGATTTAAAAGCCTGACATCAAATCGTGGTTCTGTTAGCTCCAAACCTAAAACATGAGAGAGCTAGACTAAATGGCCACTAAAGTTCCATCCTGGCCTATCTATGATCTCATGATCTTTATATTATTGTCCCCTCTCGTTCTCTTAAAGATGATGCTCAGAATGAGTCAGCTATAGTAGTACTGCACCGTAGAACCATGCTATAATTCCATTCAATGGAAAAGAACTGTACTAACCAGTTCAAAAAGAGAATAATGACCAAGATCAAAGCATTGACAGAGGTTAAGAAACTAATTACAACTTCATCACCTTTTTTCTTAAATGTGATAATAGTAGTAAGTCTGAAATTGTAAGCCATTCCCTAAATGTTTTTTTTATTTGCTTAAATTAAAAGCCATTCATTGAGGTACCACCTCACACCTTTCAGATTAGCCAATATAACAATAAAGGAAAGTAATAAATGTTGGAGGGGATGTGGCAAAATTGGGGCACTAATGCATCTGACCATTTTGGAGGGCAATTTTAAACTATGCCCAACAGGCAATAAAATTGTGCATAACTTTTGATCCTGCAATACCACTACTGAGTCTATATATCAAAGAGATCTTGACAAAAGGGGAAATTACCTACTTTACAAAAATATTTACAGTTGCCTTTTTTTGTAGTGTAATCAGAAATTGAGGGAATGTCCACCATTTGGGAATGGCTGGAAAAATTGTGGTCCATGCTGGTGATGGAATACTATTGTGCTGTAAGTAATGATAAGCAAGCTGATTTCAGAAAAAAGCAGGAAAGATCTACATGAACTGATGCAGAGCAAAATAAGCAGAACTGGGGGAACATTGTACACAGCAACAGCAATATTGTACAGTGATCAACTGTGAAAACTTACTCTCAGCAATGCAATGATCTGGGACAATCCTGAAAGACTTATGTTGAGGAATGCAATCCACCTTGAAAGAAAGAGCTGTTGGAGTCGGATGGATATGGATCAAAACTTACTATCTTTCATATCAGTGTATTTACAGTTTTATCTTGGGATTTTGATTTTGTGAGAGGGTACTCTTACAAAAATGACCAATATAGATCTGTGTTTCACATGATGATAAAAATACAATTAAAAAATAAATTAGAAGTTGTTCTTCTCCCTGCCTAAAAATCTTGATAGATGTTATCAGGGTCAGGGTCTTTTACACTCTTTTATTCTGTTTTTCTTGGAAGCCAAGTCCATATTATAGTATCTAGGCACATTCTAATGATAATAATGAACTTGATCAGTTATTTTTTAAGTATTTTACCTTCACTGAAGGGGTACTGGTCAATTCCCCAGCATTCCTTCCTTCGTATTAGTGGTTTCAATCAGGATCTTGGTAGCATTTGTTTGTCTCCCAACTTTAATATTCATACCAGTACTTGAAAACAGTATTTCTTCCTCTATCAGAACTTAGGACCAAAAGTGTCCTCCTAAAATGCCCATCACTGCCCCCAATTTACCACTACCCCAAGACCAAAATAAGTCTTTTTTCTCAGTTTCCATTCAAGATAAGGTTGAGCTAGCAGCATCATAGTATAACATCTCCAAATTTGTATCCATGGTTGATAGCTAAATCACACCTTCTCATCCTAGTTACTCTGATACCCTTGAGATGCTACTTAAAGATGTTTTAGTTTCCTGAGAATTTTAGGTTGACCATCTATTTCAGTAATGGTGAGCCTTTTAGCGATGGTGTGCCAGGTCCTGCCCCCACCCATCCCACCCCCAAGACTGAGTGCTGTGCCTACCCCCACCACTACCACATGCTGGGTACAATTCACCCCTCCCCTTACCCCACTAGGGCTGCTGGACAGAGGGGTGGGTGAAGTGAGGAAATGTCCCCAGTAAGTGTAGAGAGGGGGAAAGGAGGGGCCAGAGCATTCTGCTCCCCTCTAGCTCTACCACCTGTGAGCTGCTGACCTTAATCTCTGTGCACTCCCATTGGGGTGCTGGACAGAGGGGTGGGGGATGTGAAAAATGTCATCAGGGATGGTGGAGAGGGGGAAGGGAGCAGCTCCACCCAAGTCCTTCTGCCTTTCTAGTAATGAACTCTGGGGGTTGGGGGTGAGGAGAGAGGGTGGCCAAGTGCCCACAGAGAAAACTTTGTGTGTTTTCTTTGACACCCATGCCATAGGTTCTCCATCATTGATTTAGTTCATCTTACTGTCACAAAGTAGTAGGTGACCGTTGTGTCTTGCTATTATAGTTATTAAACATTCATGAATTATAGATAAAGTTCAATATAATATACTTCCCAAGGATAAACCAAATATAATATACAAATATTATATAATAAACTTCCCAAGGGATAAACCAAAAGAAAAATTCCTAATAAATTACAAGCAATGGTTACTAGATAGGAAGGCTTTCCCTTTTGGGTCACCATTTCATTATGACCAACATGTGTACTACTGTTATGCTGCTTTCTAAAAACCAGTTGTAAAACAGTTTTACCAAACACCAAAGATTGACAAGTTTAGATGAAAGGGCAAGGAAAAGAAAACATATCATTAAGGAAATCAAGACCCCTTTCTTCTCCCAATATTCTGACAATTTACTTACTTGATGTAGCCTTAAAAGACCTGTATATTTGCAATTCAATGAGGAAAACCTGTTTATTCATCCATTTTGATCACTTATCTCCAGAACAAAAGGTAATTGTCATCTTACCAATGATTGCACAGCAAGGGTTCTTAATATTTTTGTGTCATAGATCTCTCTTCTATGGTGATACCGTGAAGCCTAAGGATCCTTTCTCAGAATATAGTAATGTTTTTAAATAACTAAAAGAAATGCTAAATTTCCATTAGAAGTTAGTGAAAATAAAGATGTACTTTTACTCCCAATCAAGTTCATAGATTTGCTTCCCCCAAAGGGTCTCTGGACCTCAGGTTAAGAATCCCAGCTCTCAAGTGCTAACGGCCAAAAAAAAAAAGACTACAGTAGCTTCAGATTTTCTAAATGATTCAACAAATCATTATTTAGCTCCTAATCACTGCCATTTGGTTCAATATAAAAGGATATATGTTTAACAATTGGGAATTACTCAAAAAAGGCTACTTCATGAAATTCTGAGTTTCAGGCACTAGAAGTATTTAAACAGAAGATGGTTAACTCCTTTCCAGAGTGGTTGGAGAAAGGACTTTTATGTGGATGAAGTCATAACTATAGAATTTGATCTTTATATGTCAACTACATAAAGGTTTTTTAGGAGATAAAAGGTTAATGAGAGCACAGTTCCTGCCATCAATGAATTTATAACAACAGAAGACATATATAGAAATATATATAATATAAATATCATACAAAGACTTCAATATAAGTTGAGAAGAGAAATAGAAAGACTACAATGAAGGTGACAGTGTTTTAGATTTTAAAAGATGGACAGAATTTCAACAATTAGAGATGGGAGAGAGTAGATATTTCATGTGTAGAGCATAACAAGAGAAAAGGCACCAAACCAGAGTGTGAAATGAATTTGGCTAAAAGAGTTATCATATATAATGAAGAGGGCTAGATTTGAGTGAAAACATTGGTTCAGAACCTGCCTCTGGTCTTTTTTAGTTATGTGACCATGAGCAAGTTATTTAACCACATCATACTTTAGTTTCCTCATCTATAAAATGGAAGAACAAATACTTGTATAGTAGTCACACACACACACACACACACACACACACACACACACACACACACTCACTCACTCACTCACTCACACATGTACACACCCCAGACTGTGAGGAACTTAAAATTAAAGCCCTAAAACTAAATACATTTCTAATGGATTATTAGAAGGCTGAAAGAGGTATGTTGGGATCAAGACTATGAAAGATCCTTAATGTCCAGTTTTAATTTGGACATTATTTGGCAGCAATTGGGAATATGATCAGAGATGTGCTTTGGAGTCTATGGTAGGACTGATCCTTGTTTTTCCATTTTACTTTCTGACTTGGTTTTCAATACACATTTCAATGAAAAGGAGGGGACTGCATTCCTAACTTACTATGATAAGTAATATTTTCAAGTCTGCCCTGATTTTATCTAGCGAATACTTTTTCTGCACTGAACTAGAGACAGGCAGAGTATGACAAAGGCAATCCCCAAATCATTAGGGGACACTAGAATGTTTTTACATCATATTTGCCTATTATCTTTGGCCCATTAATTAGCTGTTTGTCAGAACCTCCTCTAAATGAACTTAGGGTAATGAGCCCCAGTTCTGTGTGGGTTAGGTAGATTTGCTCTTATCCATAGCCAGAGACTCTATGCTTCCCCCTGTTTGTTTATGCTGCCTCTGGTGACAAAGGGAGAAGCAAAATTGTGTGGATAGAAATTATTCCTAATCCATGTAAAACTAATTCTAAGTATAAGCCCTGATAATAATGTAAGCAAATAACATTATATTTGCATTATAAGAAAAATACTGTGCTAGAATTCACTGGAGCTAAGGTTCTAAGAACCCACAGGTCTCTAAGCCAGGGATGCTAAGTTATTTTGGACCTTCAATTTTTTTAATGAGTCTTTGTTAACTGAAAAAGAAAACAGTTCTTCTGCCACATAAAGGTTACTGGAGTGGTAGATAAAGTTTACTTCAAGACTTGTTTTTAAAAAACTTTACCTTTTGTTTTTGTATTAATTCTAAGACAGCAGAGTGGCAAGGGGTGGGCAAGGGAGGTTAAAGTGTTTTCTCCAGGGTCACAGCTATAAACTGTATGAGTCCACATTTGAACCTAGGTCCTCCTGAGTCCAGGCCTGGCACTCTATCCACAGTGCTAGCTAGCTGCCCCTTACTTCAAGCCTTTGACTCAATGGAGAGAGAAAAAGGAGAGAGATCTGCTTGCTGTCCAAGTTTAGTTCTCCAAACTTTGGAGTTTTCATATTCCCTATGTAGACAGAAGAGAATTTATTCACAATTTCAATACACTCAAAAAGACCTTCAACAAATCTTTAATTTCTACAAATTATGTGGGCATTATTCATAAAGGAAATATGTTAAAGAACATCAGAGGTCTTGGAAATATGTCTAATATTCTTTATCAAATTAGTGGAACCAAGGAAAGCATAAGCTACAACTTGCTAGTGTGACAATTTAATTGGTTCTCATGTGTATGGTAGAACACTATGGATTTGGAGTCAAAGAGCTTGGATTTGAATACCAACTCTGTTTACTTGCTATCTATGTGACCTTGGACAAAAAAGTCATTTTAAAACTCCCTGGACCCCAGTTTATTCATGTGTAAAATGAGATGGTTGGTCATCCTTAATGGTCCCTTCTAGATCTTGGTTTATCAGTCAATAAAACAGCTAATTCCTATTGGTATAAGTCTCTCTTCTATTTAAGCCTATTCATAAGACAAAAATTTCTGTTTACTGACAGAAGAAAAACAATTGCTTGATCACATGGGTCAAGGGGGACACGATTGGGGGTATGGACTCTAAATGATCACTCTAGTTCAAATATCAATACTATAGAAATAGGTCTGGGTCAATGACACATATAAAACCCAGTAGAATTGCTCATTGGCTAGGGAAGGGCGGTGAGAGAAAGGGAGGGAAAGAGCATGAACCATGTAACCATGGAAAAATATTTTAAATTAAATAATTCAACTTAATTTAAAATTTTCTGTTTACTGTTACCATCAATAGGCAAGAAATTGCTGGAAAAGATCTTTTAAAACAGAAATTTTTTCCCAGGTGGAAGCTAGGAATTAAAAAGCCAGAAAAGTTAGGGAGAAAAAGAAGCTTCACCTTAGGCAACAACTTAGTATAATTCTAAAAGGCACAGTTATGTATCTATACCCAAAAGAGAGGTAGGCTGTAGCAGGAGGAAAAGTTTGCTCATGAGGAACCTACCCATAAAGTACCTCTATTTTTCAGTTTGTTTCAAAAATTATAAATGTCCACAATATCCTCATGGTTTAAAAAAGAGGGGGGACAGCTGGGTGGCTGGGTGGATTGAGAGCCAGGCCTAGAGACAAGAGGTCCTGAGATCCAATCTATCCTTGGAGACTTCCTAGCTCTGTGACCCTGGACAAGTCACTTAACCCCCAAAGCCTAGCCCTTACCACTCCTCTGCCTTGGAACCAATATACAATATTGGTTCTAAAACAGAAGATGAGAATATTTTTAAAAAGGAAAGAGGGGCCAGCTGGGTGGCTCAGTAGATTGAGAGCCAAGCCTAGAAAAGGGAGATCCTGGGTTCCATTCTGGCCTCAGACACTTCCCAGCTGTGTGACCCTGGGCAATTCCCTTAACTCACATGTCTTAGCCCTTACCACTCTTCTGCCTTGGAACCAATGTACAATATTGATTCTATGATGGAAGATGAGAATATTTTTAAAAAGGAAAGAGGGGGCAGCTAGATGGCTCAGTGCATTGAGAGTCAGGCCTGGAGACAGAAAGTCCTGGGTTCCAATCCATCCTTGGAAACTTGCTAGCTGTGTGACCCTGGGCAAGTCCCTTAACCCCCATGGCCTAGCCCTTACCACTCTTCTGCCTTGGAATCAATATACAATATTGATTCTAAGATAGAAGATGAGAATATTTTAAAAAGGAAAGAGGGGGCAGCTGGATGTCTCAGTGGATTGAGAGCCAGGCCTAGAGACAAGAGGTCCTGGGTTCCAATATATCCTTGGAGACTTCCTAGCTGTGTGACCCTGGACAAGTCCCTTAACCCCCCATGGCCTAGCCCTTACCACTCTTCTGCCTTGGATTCAATATAGTGTATTGATTCTAAGACAGAAGATGAGAATATTTTCAAATAGGAAAGCAGGGGCAGCTGGGTGGCTCAGTGGACTCAAAGCCAGACCTGGGGACAGAGATCCTGGATTCTTATCTGGCCTCAGATACTACCTAGCTGAGTGACCCTGGGCAAGCTCTGTAACCCCCATGGACTAGCTCTTACCACTCTTCTGCCTTGCATCCAATATACAATACTGAGTTCAGGACGGAAGAGAAGGATTTTAAATACTAACAAGGATAATAATAAAAATACTTACTTTTAAAATTGTCAAATGTAAATGATTTGGGGTTTAACAAGATCACATATCATTTAAGTCATTGAGGTACAATAACCAAATTTCAAAGATCTAAGGGTTTCAATAAAGCAAGCTTTATTACAAACCCTCAGTTAACAGACAAAAACGAAAAGCAAAATATTGAGGGGAAATGCCTTTTCTTGGTTTTGTCAGAGCACATGCTCTTCCTTTTACTTCAAAGTGCTCTATAGTACCACAAAGTATCACAAAACAAAATCTACATTTTGCTCTTAAACGAATACTTGGTTCAAAGGCAGAAGAGTTGTAGGACTTCTTGATGGGAGTTAAGGGACATGTCCAAGATCACACAGCTAGGAAGTGATTGAGGCCACATTTGCAGCAAGGACCCCCATCTCTGGGCCTAGATCCCTATGCCCTGATCTCTACAGCTGCTCCCAAGAACTACCATTGAACAGTTCAATTTCCCTAAACTTTAGACAAGCCAAATTAAACATTTTAAATACAAAAAAGCAATGGCTTTTTATATATTCCTCTGGTTTACCCCAACTCCTACTCAGTAACCCACAATATAAAAGCATAAAAGAAAAGTCAGTTATCATCATATCCACACTAGCATGTTGTCTAGTCAACCAGGTCAAGTGGCCTATTTTGGAAAGTGAGCAGAAATTCAATGAACAAGGTAATCTGTCTGAGAGCTAAAGTCAGCTGTACTCTCTGGATGCTGCAGCAGCAAGTCTGAACCCAAGGCTTCTAGTACAAGGCATCTGCTGCCCTGGAAGCAAAAAGCCCTGAGGGGAGCAGAGAAAAGTTTCAATTCCAACTTGGGGTTGGAACAGCACCTCCCCCCCTTCAAAATTAATATTCTGAAAGCATTTGGGATGGAGGGGGGTTAGAGTAGGGTGTTAGAAGCTTAAGGCAGTACTAGGATGGGGCTGGGACTCTTACCTGCTTCCCTCGGTAGTTTTACTGTTGCTTTAGTCGGCTGTGGTTTTTTAATATTTTTTATTTCAACTGGAAGAAGGAAAGGTGGGGGAGGGAGAGTGGGAAGGAGAGAGGGGAAGAATGGGGAGATGGGAGAGAAGGGGAAAAGTTGGGGGTAAGGAGAACGTCGGGGAGAGGAAGAGGAGGGCCGCTCCCTAAAGCTACCCATTCCTCCCTCCCTGCCCCAGCATCTCACCCGGCCGCCGCTGCCCCCACCCCCCTCCACTTTCTTCAGAACTCCAGGGAGAGCTGGCGTCCGCTCCGCTTCCTCCCTGCGCCTCCAGGCCAACGTTATAACGGTTTCGAGTGGAATCCGCCAGCGGCCTCGCAAGGGCCCACACAGTCCCCCAACCCCCAGGCAACCCCCTGCCCCTGGCCCACCCGGGCTGGCTGGGGCCAGAGGAGAGCCCCACTACGGGACAAGGGGCCCTTCTTTTCCCTCCAACTTTGGGGGCATTTCCGCGGACCCCGCCCGTGCCAGCCTGTCCCGTCCCCGGGCCATCACATTGTCTGTCCCGGGAGGCTTCCGCCCTACCACCCCACCCACCCCCGCCGGTCGAGGCCCTCTGGGGAAGGGGTCGAGGAGCCGGGCCCCGGGGAAGAAGGGCAGCGCGGGCTGGGGCAGGGCACGGCAGGGGACAGGACGAAAAGTTACTTCTCCCTTCCCCTCAGTTGGTGAGAGCGCTCCCGAAGTCGCTCGCCGCTCACCGCCCACCGCCCGCCACGGCCCCTAGCCCGGGGAGAGGGGACCATCCCGGGATGAGGTAGGGGAAATAAGTTTCCTTACCTAACTGTTCTCTCATCCCCTTGAGGGATGTCCCAGTGTTGGCGATACCGCCGGCGTCCGCCATCTTCAGTCCCGGGAGCCGCAACTGGCGCTCGCTGAGCTCGCACTGCGCAGGCTCGGGGCTCCAGTCCCAAGCGTGTGAAAGGTGGGGGGAGGAGGCCTGGGCGTGGGGAGGCGCGAGAAGCTACCCGCTTCTCGACTGCCTCAATCCCTGCCCGGGCCGCCCCCAACACCTAGATTTTCTGAGCTCGCGGATGGGGCTGAGCTCGAGGGCCAGCTGCCCCCCGCCCTCCTCTCAGATCCCCCCCCTCCAATTAGGTGATAGCCGAGAAGGGCAAAAAGTCCCCCAAGGGGGCTATGGGGGGGGGCAGCCAGCAGCTCCGTGGTAGAGATCTGAGCGCTGAGGCTGACTGGTAACCTACTCAAGCCCCTCTGGAATGTGTCCTTTCCTGTTACCAAGGGACGGGGCGTACGTCACTAAGGATAGAACGTGCTCACGTCGGACTATGGAGCTCTTGGAAACTTCTGGAAAGTTACTAGAAACGTCAGAGGCTACGTCTCTGATGGAGAATTTAATAAATATATTTGTGGCAAAATCAACAATGTTCGTTATCCAAACCAACTCACATCCCCAATCCCTGGTCAGCCAGCCTCTGCTGGAGGGCTGATGTTGATGAGGAGCTCAGTACCTCCGGGGGGTGGGGGTGGGGGCATCCCAAATTTTAGGAAATTTTTCCGGACCCCAAACATAATTTGGCTCTTGGCCACTTTCATTTTTTACCCTAACACCCTTTGAGGCCAAAAAGACCAAATTCAATCCCTCTTCAGAAAGAGAACCCTTTCAGAAAAGCCAAGACAACCCCTACCTACCCAGCCAGCCACCTGAGACCTTCCCTCTCCAAGTTAAACATCTTCTGGTCCTTCAGGTGACATTACCTGAGGCCTTCCACAATCAGAAGGGTTTTTTTAACTGGTCCTCATGTGACATGATCTCAAGGCCCTTCACTATATAACTAGTAAGGGTCTGAGCCCAAGTCTTCTGAATTCTCCAAGTCTCTTCCTACCTGAAGAGTGTGGGCTCAGGGTACCTGGGGCAGGGGCTGGCTCTGGGTCCCTGGCAGCACGGGGCAGCGGCCTGGCGGAGTGTAGAGGAAGGCCTCCTGCAGAGGGACCATTGAGGGCAGGATGATGGGGCTCTCCCTGAAACAGAAAAGAGCGAAGTACTGGGTCAGCAGATAGCCGAGCCAGCCCCTCCAACCATGGCGTAGGGGGAGGGGTTCCTCTGGGCCCCGACTCCCTGGTTTGTGGTAAACAAACAGATGAGATGGAGGAGGGAAAGGAAAGGGAGTCTCTGGAAGACACAAATCCAGGGTGGAGGCCCTCCGTAAACAGGCCTCCTGGTCTCCTGGGGTCCTCAAGGGCAGGAGGGAGTGGAGGTGGTGGGAGGAGGAGGTGGGACAGGGGCTAGCCTTGGTTACCTGGGGCCCCATGCCCCTTGTGGGGTGATCTGAGTCAGGACTCCCGAGTCAGCACTCGGGTATGTGTTAAAGGGCCTTCTGGCCTATGACTTCACCCCACCTCCTGGACCTGGGGGTCGTTGGGTCCCGACGTCAGGCCCTGACAGGGGTCGTTTGTCCCGGGGTGGCTGGGGGCTCCCTGGTTGGCCCGAAGCTCCCTCCCCTGATGACTTGGGCCTCGTCTCCATCCCATCTCGCCTCGCTTCGCTGCCAGCACCGTGATCCCTGGCCAGGCTGCTCGACTCCGCCCCTCCGCCGGACCTCTGCCCCCAGAGTCTGGGTGTCCCTTGTCCAGAGCCCAAGTCTTCTGAATTCTCCAAGTCTCTTCCCACCCCACAGTAGCAGCCATCTCAACCAGCTCCGAGCTCTCCCTCAGCACTCAACATTTTTACTCTTATATTCATAATATCTTATATTCACAAACCTAGATTTTGTGTCCCTCTGCCCTCTTCCATTCATTCCCATGCTTGGCCTTCAGTCTCCCCCTCTGTAAAATGAAAATGAGTTGAACCAACTGGTGTCTGAAGTCCCTTCCAGCTCTAGAGATATCTTAGGATCCCATACTCTACCGACAGGGCTGGCATCACTGACAACTAAGCCTCTTCACCCCCTTTTTAAAACTGGGAGTATCGGTAATTACGAAGGCCTGTTATACCTGAAGGTTACGGTAGAAAGGGCTGGCGCGTACCATTTTGTTGGGGGGGGGGGTTCAATTACGCATACAAACACTTTCTGACAATTGTTTTGTGACATTTGGGGATTCAGATTCTCCCACCCATTTCTCTTCCCTGAGGAGGTAAATAGTCTAATACAGATGATACCAGCTGGCGCTATTGGTTAATGTGAGTAGCGTTGGGCAAGCCGTTTGTCCCTGCTGAGCCTGTTTTCTCATCTTGGAAAATGAGGGTAAGACTATGGCTTTTATTTCTAACATATTAAGGATCTGGAAAATTCCATCCCTTTCCTGGTGAAAGATTGCAGCCCCTGCTTTATGTTCTGTATCACAGCATCCCTGCCTACGATGGGATCGCTCACTTGGCTGTTAAAATCCCTCATAGGGGCGGTTATAGATGGTAGGTTCCCTGGCAATTCTGAAATTCCGATTCTTTTTTAAATGTCCATCCCCACAACTTCGGTTGTCAGGACTGCCCACAAACTAACTTTCTGTGACAGGAATGGCCCAGCGCCATTTTATGTGCCCTAAACTCAAAGGAGATCAAATCCCCTTGTCCACTGAGACTCTATGAGGGGTGTGGATACATTCACAAACGTGGAATCAAGATGGACTGAGTGAGTCAAAGAACATCTGCTTCTGGGCACTAATTGTTTAACCATAGGCAAGCCATTTAGTTTTGGATGCCTCCATTTCCTGCCATCATGAGACTCAAAAAAAGATAATGCATTTAAAGTGCTTTGCAAACATCAAAGCACTACAAAAATGTCAGTTATTTCCTTTCAATCACTATTCATTGTTAATTCCTTACTTTTTTTTTTCAAACCCTCACCTTCCATTTTAGTCTCAGTACTGTGTATTGGCACCAAGGCAGAAAAGTGGAAAGGGCTAGGCAATGGGGGTTAAAGGACTTGTCCAGGGTCACACAGCTGGGAAGTGTCTGAGGCCAGATTTGAACCTAGGACCTTCCATTTCCAGGCCTGGCTCTCAATCCACTGAACTACCTACTGAACTGCCCCCATAGAGTCAGTTGATTTATAGGCCTGGGAATGAATGAATAAATGAATTTCTGTTTATTAAGTACTCACTCATGGCAGGCTTTATAGTGCTCACTGGCATACAAATTCAAGCCCTCCAGATAATTCCTGACTAATTTTGGCAGGGCCGTGACTAATTGTATAACCATTTACCAGTCACTTTACCTCCAGAGGCCTCAGTTTCTTCCCCTATAAAAGAGGGAATCATTATCTGTCTCTCAGGACTGTGAGTCAGTGAGTCCTTATTTGCCTCTTTAGCTGTATATGTGCTTTCTTCATCTCACCACCCCCCCCACCAGAATGTAAGCTCCCTGGGAGCAAAAATAGCTTCCTTTTTTGGCTTTGTAGACCCACTACTTAACACCATACTGATGATATGGGCATAAGCTAAATATTTGCTGATGTTTCTTTAAAACCCTGACCTTCTGTCTTAGAATTAATACTGTGCATTAGTTCTAAGGCAGAAGAATGATAAGGGCTGGACAATGGGGGTCAAGTGATGTACCCAGGGTTACACAGCTGGGAAGTCACTGAGGCCACATTTGAACCCAGGGTCTCCAGTCTCTAGCTCTGGCTCTCAACCCAGCTGCCCTCCTTATTTACTTTTTTTTTAATTAAAAAAATTTTTAATGAAAACCCTGACCTTTCATCTTAGAATTAACATTGTGTATTGGTTCTAAGGCAGAAGAGTAGTAATGGCTAGGCAATGGGGGTTAAGTGACTTGTCCAGGGTCACACATCCAGGCAGTGTCTGAGGTCAGATTTG